>NC_138305.1:112870000-112955000 GCF_965601325.2 Salmo salar
CCTCTAGTGGTTGTCTCTACATTTAACATTTTGGTAATTTATCACAGGGGTTTCCAACCCTGGTTCTCCAGTACCGGAGTTAAGCTGTTGGGGGGACTGGAGGACCAGGGATGGGCTGTTGGGGAGGTACTGGGGGACTGGAGGACCAGGGTTGGGCTGTTGGGGGGGTACTGGGGGACTGGAGGACCAGGGTTGGGCTGTTGGGGGGTACTGGAGGACCGGGGTTGGGCTGTTGGGGAGGTACTGGAGGACCGAAGTTGGGCTGTTGGGGGTACTGGAGGACCGGAGTTGGGCTGTTGGGGGTACTGGAGGACCGGAGTTGGGGAAACACTGATTTAGCAGACATTCGTCTCATCCAGAGCGACTAATCGCGGAACTAAGGTAGGCAAGGACAACCACATATCACAGTCAGTTCTGGCAGGTAAAAACGTTCGTCAATAAAACAGCTATCAGGGACATCAGTGTTAGGTATCAGGTGCCATCAGGTGCCATCAGGTGCCATCAGGTGCCATCAGGTGCCATCAGGTGCCACAGTAAGAAGCAGTTTTTCTTTCTTCAGAGTTGTGTACCTGGAACAGAGATGTCGTCCCAGTAAGGGAGCGTCAAACTCAAACTCCCCGGCTACGATACGACAGAAGATGATCCGGTTGTGAAGGTCTGTGTTCTCTTCTTCTGTCTCGTCGTAGAACGGGAGGATTCCCCGACAGACTGAGAGAGGGAGGGGGGGAGGGGAGAGGGAGGGGTGGAGAGGGAGGGGTGGAGGGGTGGAGAGGGAGAGAGGGAGGGGTGGAGAGTGGAGGGGTGGAGAGGGAGGGATGGAGAGGGAAGGGGGAGAGAGGGAGGGGTGGAGAGGGGAGGGGTGGAGAGGGAGGGGGAGAGAGAGGGAGGGGTGGGAGAGGGGAGGGGTGGAGAGGGAGGGGGAGAGAGGGGAGGGGGAGAGAGGGAGGGATGGAGAGGGAAGGGGGAGAGAGGGTGGGATGGAGAGGGAAGGGGGAGAGAGGGAGGGATGGAGAGGGAGGGGTGGAGAGGGAGGGGAGAGAGGGAGGGATGGAGAGGGAAGGGGGGAGAGAGGGAGGGATGGAGAGGGGAGTGGGAGAGAGGGAGGGATGGAGAGGGAGGGGTGGAGAGGGAGGGGGAGAGAGGGAGGGATGGAGAGGGAAGGGGGAGAGAGGGTGGGATGGAGAGGGAAGGGGTGGAGCGGGAGGGGTGGAGAGGGGAGTGGGAGAGAGGGAGGGATCGGAGAGAGAGGGGTGGAGAGGGAGGGGGGGAGGGGTGGAGAGGGAGGGGTGGAGAGGGAGGGGGAGAGAGGGAGGGATGGAGAGGGAAGGGGGAGAGAGGGAGGGGTGGAGAGGGGAGTGGGAGAGGGGGAGGGGTGGAGAGGGAGATTGAGAACGGAGACAAAACATGAAATACACAGATCGTTTCCATCAGACACCATTTGCAAAGTCAATCTCAAACTGTACATATATTGATGTAACCGATTGATTTACTAATAATGATGAGTTATTACTGGGGACTAATCATTATGATGAGTTATTACTGGGGACTAATCATTATGATGAGTTATTACTGGGGACTAATCATTATGATGAGTTATTACTGGGGACTAATCATTATGATGAGTTATTACTGGGGACTAATCATGATGAGTTATTACTGGGGACTAATTCATTATGATGAGTTATTACTGGGGACAGGACTAATCATTATGATGAGTTATTACTGGGGACTAATCATTATGATGAGTTATTACTGGGGACTAATCATTATGATGAGTTATTACTGGGGACTAATCATTATGATGAGTTATTACTGGGGACTAATCATTATGATGAGTTATTACTGGGGACTAATCATTATGATGAGTTATTACTGGGGACTAATCATTATGATGAGTTATTACTGGGACTAATCATTATGATGAGTTATTACTGGGGACTAATCATTATGATGAGTTATTACTGGGGACTAATCATTATGATTAGTTATTACTGGGGACTAATCATTATGATGAGTTATTACTGGAGACTAATCATTATGATGAGTTATTACTGGGGACTAATCATTATGATGAGTTATTACTGGGGACTAATCATGATGAGTTATTACTGGGGACTAATCATTATGATGAGTTATTACTGGGGACTAATCATTATGATGAGTTATTACTGGTGACTAATCATGATGAGTTATTACTGGGGACTAATTCATTATGATGAGTTATTACTGGGGACAGGACTAATCATTATGATGAGTTATTACTGGGGACTAATCATTATGATGAGTTATTACTGGGGACTAATCATTATGATGAGTTATTACTGGGGACTAATCATGATGAGTTATTACTGGGGACTAATTCATTATGATGAGTTATTACTGGGGACAGGACTAATCATTATGATGAGTTATTACTGGGGACTAATCATTATGATGAGTTATTACTGGGGACTAATCATGATGAGTTATTACTGGGGACTAATCATTATGATGAGTTATTACTGGGGACTAATCATTATGATGAGTTATTACTGGTGACTAATCATGATGAGTTATTACTGGGGACTAATTCATTATGATGAGTTATTACTGGGGACAGGACTAATCATTATGATGAGTTATTACTGGGGACTAATCATTATGATGAGTTATTACTGGGGACTAATCATTATGATGAGTTATTACTGGGGACTAATCATGATGAGTTATTACTGGGGACTAATTCATTATGATGAGTTATTACTGGGGACAGGACTAATCATTATGATGAGTTATTACTGGGGACTAATCATTATGATGAGTTATTACTGGGGACTAATCATTATGATGAGTTATTACTGGGGACTAATCATTATGATGAGTTATTACTGGGGACTAATCATTATGATGAGTTATTACTGGGGACTAATCATTATGATGAGTTATTACTGGGGACTAATCATGATGAGATATTACTGGGGACTAATCATTATGATGAGTTATTACTGGGGACTAATCATTATGATGAGTTATTACTGGGGACTAATCATTATGATGAGTTATTACTGGGGACTAATCATGATGAGTTATTACTGGGGACTAATCATTATGATGAGTTATTACTGGGGACTAATCATTATGATGAGTTATTACTGGGGACTAATCATGATGAGTTATTACTGGGGACTAATTCATTATGATGAGTTATTACTGGGGACAGGACTAATCATTATGATGAGTTATTACTGGGGACTAATCATTATGATGAGTTATTACTGGGGACTAATCATTATGATGAGTTATTACTGGGGACTAATCATTATGATGAGTTATTACTGGGGACTAATCATTATGATGAGTTATTACTGGGGACTAATCATTATGATGAGTTATTACTGGGGACTAATCATTATGATGAGTTATTACTGGGGACTAATCATTATGATGAGTTATTACTGGGGACTAATCATTATGATGAGTTATTACTGGGGACTAATCATTATGATGAGTTATTACTGGGGACTAATCATTATGATGAGTTATTACTGGGGACTAATCATTATGATGAGTTATTACTGGGGACTAATCATTATGATGAGTTATTACTGGGGACTAATCATTATGATGAGTTATTACTGGGGACTAATCATTATGATGAGTTATTACTGGGGACTAATCATTATGATGAGTTCTTACTGGGGACTAATCATTATGATGAGTTATTACTGGGGACTAATCATTATGATGAGTTATTACTGGGGACTAATCATTATGATGAATTATTACTGGGGACTAATCATTATGATGAGTTATTACTAGGGACTAATCATTATGATGAGTTATTACTGGGGACTAATCATGATGAGTTATTACTGGGGACTAATCATTATGATGAGTTATTACTGGGGACTAATCATTATGATGAGTTATTACTGGGGACAGGTCTAATCATTATGATGAGTTATTACTGGGGACTAATCATGATGAGTTATTACTGGGGACTAATCATTATGATGAGTTATTACTGGGGACTAATCATTATGATGAGTTATTACTAGGGACTAATCATTATGATGAGTTATTACTGGGGACTAATCATGATGAGTTATTACTGGGGACTAATCATTATGATGAGTTATTACTGGGGACTAATCATTATGATGAGTTATTACTGGGGACAGGTCTAATCATTATGATGAGTTATTACTGGGGACTAATCATGATGAGTTATTACTGGGGACTAATCATTATGATGAGTTATTACTGGGGACTAATCATTATGATGAGTTATTACTGGGGACTAATCATTATGATGAGTTATTACTGGGGACTAATCATCATGATGAGTTATTACTGGGGACTAATCATTATGATGAGTTATTACTGGGGACAGGACTAATCATTATGATGAGTTATTACTGGGGACTAATCATGATGAGTTATTACTGGGGACTAATCATCATGATGAGTTATTACTGGGGACTAATCATTATGATGAGTTATTACTGGGGACTAATCATTATGATGAGTTATTACTGGGGACTAATCATTATGATGAGTTATTACTGGGGACTAATCATTATGATGAGTTATTACTGGGGACTAATCATGATGAGTTATTACTGGGGACTAATCATTATGATGAGTTATTACTGGGGACTAATCATTATGATGAGTTATTACTGGGGACTAATAATGATGAGTTATTACTGGGGACTAATCATGATGATGAGTTATTACTGGGGACTAATAATGATGAGTTATTACTGGGGACTAATCATTATGATGAGTTATTACTGGGGACTAATCATTATGATGAGTTATTACTGGGGACTAATCATTATGATGAGTTATTACTGGGGACTAATCATTATGATGAGTTATTACTGGGGACTAATCATGATGAGTTATTACTGGGGACAGGACTAATCATTATGATGAGTTATTACTGGGGACTAATCATTATGATGAGTTATTACTGGGGACTAATCATGATGAGTTATTACTGGGGACAGGACTAATCATTATGATGAGTTATTACTGGGGACTAATCATTATGATGAGTTATTACTGGGGACAGGACGAGATCTTTCTTTTTAAATGTTTTAAGAGAGCGAGACATAATTATTATTTTTTTTCTTCCCTTTTTCAGGACCCTGTCTTTCAATGATAATTCATAAAAATCAAAATATCTTCACAGATCTTCATTGTAAAGGGGTTAAACACTGTTTCCCATGATTGTTCAATGAACCATAAACAGTTAATGAACATGCACCTGTGGAACTGTCGTTAAGATACTAACAGCTTAGAGACGGTAGGCAATTAAGGTCACAGTGATGAAAACTTAGGACACTAAAAGAGGCCTTTCTACTGACTCTGAAAAACACCAAAGGAAAGATGCCCAGGGTCCCTGCTCATCTGCGTGAACGTGCCTTAGGCATGCTGCAAGGAGGCATGAGGACTGCAGATGTGGCCAGGGCAATAAATTGCAATGTCCGTACTGTGAGACGCCTAAGACAGCGCTCAGGGAGACAGGACGGACAGCTGATCGTCCTCGCAGTGGCAGACCACGTGTAACAACACCTGCACAGGATCAGTACATCTTAACATCACACCTGCGGGACAGGTACAGGATGGCAACAACAACTGCCCGAGTTACACCAGGAACGCACAATCCCTCCAGCGGTGCTCAGACTGTCCGCAATAGGCTGAGAGAGGCTGGACTGAGGGCTTGTAGGCCTGTTGTAAGGCAGGTCCTCACCAGACATCACCGGCAACAACGTCGCCTATGGGCACAAACCCACCGTCGCTGGACCAGACAGGACTGGCAAAAAGTGCTCTTCACTGACGAGTCGCTTTTTTTTCTCACCAGGGGTGATGGTCGGCTTCGCGTTTATCATCGAATGAATGAGCGTTACACCGAGGCCTGTACTCTGGAGCGGGATCGATTTGGATGTAGAGAGTCCATCATGGTCTGGGGCGGTGTGTCACATCATCATCGGAATGAGCTTGTTGTCATTGCAGGCAATCTCAACGCTGTGCATTACAGGGAAGACATCCTCCTCCCTCATGTGGTACCCTTCCTGCAGGCTCATCCTGACATGACCCTCCAGCATTACAATGCCACCAGCCATACTGCTCGTTCTGTGCAGAAAATCACGCAAGACAGGAATGTCAGTGTTCTGCCATGGCCAGCGAAGAGCCCGGATCTCAATCTCATTGAGCACGTCTGGGACCTGTTGGGCCGGAGGGTGAGGGCTAGGGCCATTCCCCCCCAGAAATGTCCAGGATCTTGCCGGTGCCTTCGTGGAAGAATGGGGTAACATTTCACAGCAAGAACTGGCAAATCTGTTGCAGTCCACGAGGAGGAGTGTCGTGGAAAATTGCGAGATTATGTTATAATGGTTGGTTTATTCGACAGAATAGAGTATTCTGTTAAACTATTGTGTGTGTTCTACTGAGGATGGGCCTATGAGCGATGACACTGAGGGAGGAGATTTACGATGTCTTTGGGTGATAAAACCTAAAGAGCATTCCAGAGGACATAGAGCTAATGGTTCTGTTCTATACCGTACCAGGAACAAGATTAGAACTTCGTTTTAGGGACCAAACTGAACGATAATTTATAGCGAATATGCTATCTGGCTAAGGGATACTCCTTTCTCAATTATATAAAGTCCCCTTTGTGAACTGTTCCTAAGATCTGTGGTTCGTCATGTACGTTGAGACGGGTGTATCTTGGCTATAAAAGATCTTTGTACTTTTCTGTTGTCACTTTTCAATGGCGCATTATTGAAAGTCAAGTGCTAATGCAAAGCTCTTATTATTAAAGATGTAGTTTAAGTATAACTCTGACTGGTGTGTGAAGTTTGTAACTCTCCTCATTTGGTAATGCAGAAATTAGCCACCACGGGAGATGCACTGCAGTACTTAATGCAGCTGGTGGCCACACCAGATACTGACTGTTACTTTTGACCCCCCCCCCCCCCCCCTCTTTGTTCAGGGACACATTATTCAATTTCTGATAGTCACATCTGTGGAACTTGTTCGGTTTATGTCTGTTGTTGAATCTTGTTATGTTCATACAAATACAAATATTAATGTTAAATTTGCTGAAAATAAACGCAGTTGACAGTGAGAGGACATTTCTTTTTTTGCTGAGTTTAGATGAGTACTGAATTGCATGGCCTCGAAAGGCACGTTTAAAAGTGTCCCATACAATAAGGGGATCTGCTGTACCTGTGTTATGTCTGAAAAAGTCCGTTTTAAATTCTTCTGTCCGAGTTCTAAACAATTTATCATCGAGTAGGCTTTGATTAAATTTCCAATATCCTCGCCCACGTGGAAATTCTGTAAGAGTGATATATATGCTAATTATTATGATGATCCGAGCGCATTCTGTCCCCTATCAACACTTTTTAAACTTTTGGTGCCAGAGAGAATGACATAAGTAATCAAGACCACTAGCTTGATTAAGCCTCCTCCATGTATATCTCACTAGGTCAGGATATTAAACCTCCTCCATGTATATCTCACTAGGTCAGGATATTAAACCTCCTCCATGTATATCTCACTAGGTCAGGATATTAAACCTCCTCCATGTATATCTCACTAGGTCAGGATATCTGTCTTAGGACGGTAGGTTGGTGGTTGGAGACATCCCTCTAGTGGTGTGGGGGCTGTGCTTTGGCAAAGTGGGTGGGGTTATATCCTGCCTGTTTGGCCCTGTCCGGGGGTATCATCGGATGGGGCCACAGTGTCTTCTGATCCCTCCTGTCTCAGCCTCCAGTATTTATGCTGCAGTAGTTTATGTGTCGGGGGGCTAGGGTCAGTCTGTTACATCTGGAGTATTTCTCTTGTCTTATCCGGTGTCCTGTGTGTATTTAAATATGCTCTCTCTAATTCTCTCTTTCTCTCTTTCTGTCTTTCTCTCGGAGGACCTGAGCCCTAGGACCATGCCTCAGGACTACCTGGTATGATGACTCCTTGCTGTCCCCAGTCCACCTGGCCGTGCTGCTGCTCCAGTTTCAACTGTTCTGCCTGCGGCTATGGAACCCTGACCTGTTCACCGGACGTGCTTGTTGCACCCTCGACAACTACTATGATTATTATTATTTGACCATGCTGGTCATTTATGAACATTTTAACATTTTAACATTTTGACCATGTTCTGTTTTAATATCCACCCTGCACAGCCAGAAGAGGACTGGCCACCCCTCATAGCCTGGTTCCTCTCTAGGTTTCTTCCTAGGTTTTTGGCCTTTCTAGGGAGTTTTTCCTAGGGAGTTTTTCCTAGCCACCGTGCTTCTTTCACATGCTTTGCTTGCTGTTTGGGGTTTTAGGCTGGGTTTCTGTACAGCACTTTGAGAATATCAGCTGATGTACGAAGGGCTATATAAAAATAAATTTGATTTGATTTGATTTGATTTGATATTAAACCTCCTCCATGTATATCTCACTAGGTCAGGATATTAAGCCTCCTCCATGTATATCTCACTAGGTCAGGGTATTACACCTCCTCCATGTATATCTCACTAGGTCAGGATATTAAACCTCCTCCATGTATATCTCACTAGGTCAGGATATTAAGCCTCCTCCATGTATATCTCACTAGGTCAGGGTATTACACCTCCTCCATGTATATCTCACTAGGTCAGGATATTAAACCTCCTCCATGTATATCTCACTAGGTCAGGATATTAAACCTCCTCCATGTATATCTCACTAGGTCAGGGTATTAAACCTCCTCCATGTATATCTCACTAGGTCAGGATATTAAACCTCCTCCATGTATATCTCACTAGGTCAGGATATTAAACCTCCTCCATGTATATCTCACTAGGTCAGGATATTAAACCTCCTCCATGTATATCTCACTAGGTCAGGATATTAAGCCTCCTCCATGTATATCTCACTAGGTCAGGGTATTAAACCTCCTCCATGTATATCTCACTAGGTCAGGGTATTACACCTCCTCCATGTATATCTCACTAGGTCAGGATATTAAATTCTCCTCCATGTATATCTCACTAAGTCAGGATATTAAACCTCCTCCATGTATATCTCACTAGGTCAGGGTATTAAACCTCCTCCATGTATATCTCACTAAGTCAGGATATTAAACCTCCTCCATGTATATCTCACTAGGTCAGGGTATTAAACCTCCTCCATGTATATCTCACTAGGTCAGGGTATTAAACCTCCTCCATGTATATCTCACTAGGTCAGGATATTAAACCTCCTCCATGTATATCTCACTAGGTCAGGATATTTAAGCCTCCTCCATGTATATCTCACTAGGTCAGGATATTAAACCTCCTCCATGTATATCTCACTAGGTCAGGATATTAAACCTCCTCCATATATATCTCACTAGGTCAGGATATTAAACCTCCTCCATGTATATCTCACTAGGTCAGGATATTAAACCTCCTCCATGTATATCTCACTAGGTCAGGGTATTTAAGTCTCCATATATCCACTAATTCCAATATATCCATGACATTCATGATTTCCTTCAGTGCCTGAGGGTGATAGTTTGTAGTGTGATTTCCTTTCCGGTCCATAGAGGCATTTAAGACCGTATTGAAATCTCCCACCATAATAATAGTGTCTAGTGTTGCTTGTTGCTGTACATAGTCCATCTGTAAATAGCCCACCCAATCTACCAACTACCTCATCCCCATATTGTTTTTATTTACTTTTCTGCTCTTTTGCACACCAGTATCACTACTTACCATCATCTGCTCATCATCATCTGCTCATCATCATCTGCTCATCTATCACTCCAGTGTTAAATCTGCTAAATTGTAATTACTTTGCCACTATTGGCCTATTTATTGCCTTACCTCCTCACGCCATTTGCACACACTGTATATAGATTTTTCTATTCTGTTATTGACTCTACTTTTGTTTATTCCATGTGTAACTCTGTGTTGTTGTTTGTGTCACACTGCTTTGCTTTATCTTGGCCAGGTCGCAGTTGTAAATGAGAACTTGTTCTCAACTGGCCCACCTGGTTAAATAAAGGACTTGTTCTCAACTGGCCCACCTGGTTAAATAAAGGACTTGTTCTCAACTGGCCTACCTGGTTAAATAAAGGACTTGTTCTCAACTAGCCCACCTGGTTAAATGGATCATCATCATTTGGACCGTATAGGTTAATAAACCATATCTGTTTATTGTCCAATAACATATTTAAAATCATCCATCTACCTTGATCATCTGTTTGGACAATTTGCACATTTGGATCAAAATAACTGTTAATATCATCACCCCTTGTGAATTTCTTTGCCCCATGGGAGAAATATATTTCGCCCCCCCCAGTCCTTTTTCCACAAAACTTCATCTAAAATTGTTGAATGGGTTTCCTGTAAACAATAGATATTATATTCCTTCTCTTTTAGCCAGGTAAATACTGAACGTCTTTTCTTATTATCTGCTAAAACATTACAATTATAACTGGCTATACTTATTTCTCCACTTACCATAATGAGACACAAGTTTCAATTCTATTTATCAAAATATATGTTTCTAAACGTACCATTACAAAGTAACATGATGATTGAGTGTCTATAGAGCTGTACCATGATATTTGCATTGCTACTAAATAAAACCTTCAATTGGTCCCTACTATTCCACCTGCTAAAAAGCCCTCCTCATCCCGAGTTGGGTTGTCATCCCAATGCCCGGCAGACCACCCCCGACACCCCGTATCCCAGGGCCCTGAACGGACTGGGAATCCATCCTTCGAAAAGAGCACACAGTGAAACCCACTGTCACGTCCTGACCAGTAAAAGGGGTTGTTTGTTATTGTAGTTTGGTCAGGACGTGGCAGGGGGTGTTTATTTAGTGTGGTTCGGGGTTGTTTGGGTTTGGGTTATGTTCTATGTTAGTGTATTTCTATGTTATTTCTAGTTGGTCTATTTCTATGTGGTGTTTATTGGGTTGACCTTCAATTGGAGGCAGCTGCTTCTCGTTGCCTCTGATTGAAGGTCCTATTTATAGGGGTGTTTGTTCGATGGGGGTTTGTGGGTAGTTATTTCCTGGTTTAGTGTTTGTTGCACCTGACGGGACTGTTTGGAGTCGTTTGTTTTTGTACACGTGTTTATTTTGTTTTTCCTTCTTCAAATAAAAAGAGAAGATGAGTATACATTTTCCCGCTGCGTTTTGGTCGACTCCTTACGACAATCGTGACACTGTCACGTCCTGACCAGTATAAGGGTTATTTGTTATTGTAGTTTGGTCAGGACGTGGCAGGGGGTATTTTGTTTATGTGGTTCGGGGTGGTGATTTATGTAGTAGGGTGTTTGATTGATTATTTCCGGGTTTTGGTCTATGTTCTATGTTTTGTATTTCTATGTTCTTTCTGGTTTTTGGTATTTCTATGTGTAGGTTAATGGGGGGTTGGACTCTCAATTGGAGGCAGGTGCTTTCTCGTTGCCTCTGATTGAGAGTCCTATATATGGGTAATTGTTTGGTGTAGTGTTGTGGGAGATTGTTTCTTGTTTTGCCTGCGTGAGCCTGACAAGACTGTTTTGTTGTTCGTGAGTTCTTAGTTTTTTTTGTTATTTTGGTGTTCTCTTTATTTAAAAATAAATACAAGATGAGCATCCACATTCCTGCTGCGTTTTGGTCCTCTATCCCCGACGACGCCCGTTACAGACACCCACAGAACAGAAGTAGATCAACCGCCAATGTAGATCAAACCGCCCTTACCTCAATTTGTATTATATATAGCCATCAAAAATAAAATATATATATTTCCAAAATACTGTTTCTTATTTTCCATAATTAGCTATTAATATTTGTAGTAATGTAGACAATTTATGCAAAGGATTTTACCTCTCGCCATTACCAAAATTACATGATTGCAAGCAATTATTATATTAGCAAACAATTATTGTGAATCATCCTATATTGTCCCTAACATCTTTTACTCCCTCGCAACAGTTGTGGGATACGCACATACTACCCACACACTCATACACACTCAACACCTTTCCCCCACAACAACCATAGACTCGGATTCTCAACAGTTGCACCATCCCAGAGCCCAACTCAAGAAAAGGTCTTGATTTACTAATGCATATACAGTCGCAGCTGTATGAGAAGCCCTGCAAAACTGTGCAACAAAATGGGGAGATTTTATTAACCATTGTCACATCCTAGATGATGGAGGTCAGATATACCCCCCCTTCCCCTGAAACACCCACAACACGGTCCCCCGTAGTGACCATATTCCCAAGCATCTCCATGCAGTCAGACCTTTGATTTTGTGCCACCAGGGCCACAATACTATACCCCCTCTCTGAATGTCAGAGTGTGACCCCCCTCCCCATGTGTTACTGCAGATAGTGTTGCCAGCACTGCCACTGCCTGGGTGGGGGGGCACCCCACCGGAATTCCCACCGGCTAGGTACAAGGTCGTCAAGGTTCTCATTAGCAGCTTTGAGAATTTCCTTGTATATTATGCTTTCCCTTTAGGGGGCTTTGCAGGACCAACCCTGCCAGGCAGGCTGAGTGAGTTTGAGTTTATTTTATTTTTACAGGGACAGCGCACATTAATCAACGTTTCAGTAAAAGTGCCGGTTTTAGCCAGCCGGCTAATTTTCAACCGCAGACCCTGGGCAGGTTATTAAAAACAATTACAATATAGACAATCATTGAACAGTGAGCACACGCAGAGTAACATAGGACAAGCAAGACATAGCATACAGACAGAGCAACATAGGACAAGCAAGACATAGCATAAAGACAGAGAAACATAGGACAAGCAAGATGTAGCATACAGACAGAGCAACATAGGACAAGCAAGACATAGCATACAGACAGAGAAACATAGGACAAGCAAGATGTAGCATACAGACAGAGCAACATAGGACAAGCAAGATGTAGCATACAGACAGAGCAACATAGGACAAGCGAGATGTAGCATACAGACAGAGCAACATAGGACAAGCAAGATGTAGCATACAGACAGAGCAACATAGAACAAGCAAGACGTAGCATACAGACAGAGCAACATAGAACAAGCAAGACGTAGCATACAGACAGAGCAACATAGAACAAGCAAGATGTAGCATACAGACAGAGCAACATAGGACAAGCAAGATGTAGCATACAGACAGAGCAACATAGAACAAGCAAGATGTAGCATACAGACAGAGCAACATAGAACAAGCAAGATGTAGCATACAGACAGAGCAACATAGGACAAGCAAGATGTAGCATACAGACAGAGCAACATAGAACAAGCAAGACGTAGCATACAGACAGAGCAACATAGAACAAGCAAGATGTAGCATACAGACAGAGCAACATAGAACAAAAAGCAACAAGACAAAATCCATAAAAACAACAAAGTGTTTCCACACCTCACAAGCTCCAGACAACAGACAACATGGAAAGTGGCAATACACAGCTAGGGATTATGTTCACAAGTCTGATTGACCTTTAGCCATGTCTTCATGCATTTTGTGAAAGTGTGATATGTGGTGCAGTTATGTGTGTCTAATGGCAGTGTATTCCAGACATGGGAATCTCTCACAGAGAAAGCGGATTTACTAAAGGTGCTTTTCCTTAAGGGAACTATACAGTCACCTCTCATAGCAGACCTTGTGGATCTGCTGCCATATGTTTGGGTTTTCTGTTTTACAAAAATACTGAGTGGAGGGGGAGCCAGGCCATTTAGGATCTGGAATACAAGACATGCGTCGGTGTACTGCACAAGATTTTCCCAACTCAGGAGCTCATGCTTTCTGAGGATGTAACAGTGATGATGGCTATTGGGCTTCCTATCAAGCACTTTGAGAGCCTGTTTGTAGACAGACTGAATGGGTTTTAATGTTGTACAGCAAGCTTGGGCCCAACTAGTCAAGCAGTATGTTAAGTGGGGGAGTATCATCGATTTGAAATACAGTTTTGCTACCTCTGTGGTCAAACAATTTCGTATAAATCTGGAAATTAGCGAGGTTGAATTTGGTTATTTGAATGACCTTTTTCACCTGCTTTTTAAAAGAGAGGTTGGAATCAAGTATGATGCCAAGGTACTTAAAATCAGATACCACCTGGAGCTTCTCCCCTGATACACAGACATCTGGTTCAGTAGCATCAGATACCACCTGGAGCTTCTCCCCTGATACACAGACATCTGGTTCAGTAGCATCAGATACCACCTGGAGCTTCTCCCCTGATACACAGACATCTGGTTCAGTAGCATCAGATACCACCTGGAGCTTCTCCCCTGATACACAGACATCTGGTTCAGTAGCATCAGATACCACCTGGAGCTTCTCCCCTGATACACAGACATCTGGTTCAGTAGCATCAGATACCACCTGGAGCTTCTCCCCTGATACACAGACATCTGGTTCAGTAGCATCAGATACCACCTGGAGCTTCTCCCCTGATACACAGACATCTGGTTCAGTAGCATCAGATACCACCTGGAGCTTCTCCCCTGATACACAGACATCTGGTTCAGTAGCATCAGACACCACCTGGAGCTTCTCCCCTGATACACAGACATCTGGTTCAGTAGCATCAGATACCACCTGGAGCTTCTCCCCTGATACACAGACATCTGGTTCAGTAGCATCAGATACCACCTGGAGCTTCTCCCCTGATACACAGACATCTGTCTCAGTAACATCAGATACCACCTGGAGCTTCTCCCCTGATACACAGACATCTGGTTCAGTAGCATCAGATACCACCTGGAGCTTCTCCCCTGATACACAGACATCTGGTTCAGTAGCATCAGATACCACCTGGAGCTTCTCCCCTGATACACAGACATCTGGTTCAGTAGGATCAGATACCACCTGGAGCTTCTCCCCTGATACACAGACATCTGGTTCAGTAGCATCAGATACCACCTGGAGCTTCTCCCCTGATACACAGACATCTGGTTCAGTAGCATCAGATACCACCTGGAGCTTCTCCCTGATACACAGACATCTGGTTCAGTAGCATCAGATACCACCTGGAGCTTCTCCCCTGATACACAGACATCTGGTTCAGTAGCATCAGATACCACCTGGAGCTTCTCCCCTGATACACAGACATCTGGTTCAGTAGCATCAGATACCAGCTGGAGCTTCTCCCC
The DNA here is from genome assembly GCF_965601325.2 of Salmo salar. Classification (NCBI taxonomy): domain Eukaryota; kingdom Metazoa; phylum Chordata; class Actinopteri; order Salmoniformes; family Salmonidae; genus Salmo; species Salmo salar. Next base: position 112,885,089 of record NC_138305.1, read on the forward strand.
TGATACACAGACATCTGGTTCAGTAGCATCAGATACCACCTGGAGCTTCTCCCCTGATACACAGACATCTGGTTCAGTAGCATCAGATACCACCTGGAGCTTCTCCCCTGACACACAGACATCTGGCTCAGTAGCATCTGTTGCCCTCTTTGTGAAGAACATGCAAACTGTTTTTTTCACATTGAGATGCAAACACGAGTCACTGAGCCACTTTGTAACCTGGACCATTACAGTAGTGAGTTCTTGTGCAGCTTGTTGTTTGCTCTTTGCATGCACATATATCACTGTATCATCTGCATACATTTGAACTTCAGACCCAGTGCAGACGGAAGGCAGATCATTAATGTACAGGCTGAACAGGAGGGGCCCCAGTATTGACCCTTGGGGCACGCCCACATCATAGCTAAGAGTGGGCGACAGCTCATTGCTCACTCTGACACACTGAGTTCTGCCTTCAAGGTATGATTTCATCCATCTCAAGGCATCGGGGGAAAAGTTGAACTTGGACAATTTTGTGATGAGAATCTCATGGTTAACAGTATCGAAAGCCTTCCTTAGGTCCAGAAACACAGCCCCGACAACGCCCCCTTTGTCCATCTTGGACTTCACATTTTCCAGAAGAAAGCAGTTGGCCTTTTCTGTGGAGTGTTTCGCTCTGAAGCCAAACTGCATGGAGTGTAATGTGAAGGGGCTGTTGTTGAGGTGGGAAATCAGTTGTTCTGCTACACACTTTTCAGCAACCTTCGACACCACAGGTAGTATACTAATGGGCCTGTAGTTACTTACGTCAGCAGGGTCGCCCGATTTAAAGATGGCCGTTATTATGGCTGACTTCCATACCCTTGGAAACACCCCCAGACCAATAGATGTGTTGGTGACCTTAGTAATGGGGCCAATGAGTGACTCTTTGTAGTTTTTAAGAAAGGTAGAGTCCAGCCCAAACACATCTTTGGATTTAGAGTTCTTTAGTGAGCTAATCACCTTGTTCACCTTTGACTCAGAAACATCCCTTATGATGAAGACGGGTTGAGCGTCATTCACTAGCACTGAGCCCAAGAAACCAGTGGAGGGGTTCTGTGTCAGTACCCTGACAGAGTCAATAAAGTAGGAATTGAAGGCTATTGCTATTTCGACTGCATCCTGTGTTAGATTGTTATTCACCACGATTTCTAGTCTTGTTGCGGTGTTACTATGGTCTTTCCCTGTTAACTTTTTTATATTCTCCCAGATCAATTTAGAATTTCCCTTTGCCTCACCAATTATGTTAATAAAAAAAGTTTGCCTTGGCATGTCTGATTTCTTTCATCACCTTATTTCTCAACATGGTAAACCTACGTCTGTCATGCTCTAATTTGGATTTTAGGGATGTTTTTAAGAGCATAATCTCGTTCTTTCATCAATTTCCACATTTCTCCATTTAGCCCAGGAAGAGTGCTCTTTTGGCCAGGTTTGGATTTGATTTTCTTTAGGAAACCATTTATTGTAGCCTGGATTGTGGATAGAAAAACCTCACTATCAGCTTCCACGTCTGTATAGGACAAGAGATCATTCCAGTTAATTCCATTAATTGCTTTTTCAAAATAGTTTAATTCACTCTTAGGTATTCTTAGTTGATCCGGCTTTCTAACAGTAGAGAGCTTAAACCTGCTCTTAGACAACTTTCTGGCTATAAGTGTCAAATTATGATCAGATAGCCCAGTAACCATATTGAATGATTTAGTCACTCTCTCTGGTTTATTACTGAACACCAAATCAATCTGTGTTTTAGAGCAACAAGTCACCCTGGTTGGACCTTTAACGAGCTGTGTAAGGTCAAAGGTATTAGTGATCCGTTTGAGGGTTTTCCTACAAGACTTGTCTTCATAATTAATATTAAAATCTCCCATTAAGATGACCTCCTTCCCAAAATCACAATCCCTAAGCATGTTATTAAACTGATCAAAAAACACACTTTCGGTGGAAGGTGGTCTATACATTCCAATAAGGGTAAAGGACATTTGGGGAGACAGTGTAACGTTCAGGCCAATACATTCTAGTTCAGGCTCAGAACCACTGCAGGACCAACCCTGCCAGGCAGGCTCAGAACCACTGCAGGACCAACCCTGCCAGGCAGGCTCAGAACCACTGCAGGACCAACCCAGCCAGACAGGCTCAGAACCACTGCAGGACCAACCCTGCCAAGCAGGCTCAGAACCACTGCAGGACCAACCCTGCCAAGCAGGCTCAGAACCACTGCAGGACCAACCCTGCCAGACAGGCTCAGAACCACTGCAGGACCAACCCTGTCAGACAGGCTCAGAACCACTGCAGGACCAACCCAGCCAGACAGGCTCAGAACCACTGCAGGACCAACCCTGCCAAGCAGGCTCAGAACCACTGCAGGACCAACCCTGCCAGGCAGGCTCAGAACCACTGCAGGACCAACCCTGCCAAGCAGGCTCAGAACCACTGCAGGACCAACCCTGCCAAGCAGGCTCAGAACCACTGCAGGACCAACCCTGTCAGACAGGCTCAGAACCACTGCAGGACCAACCCAGCCAGACAGGCTCAGAACCACTGCAGGACCAACCCTGTCAGACAGGCTCAGAACCACTGCAGGACCAACCCAGCCAGACAGGCTCAGAACCACTGCAGGACCAACCCTGCCAAGCAGGCTCAGAACCACTGCAGGACCAACCCTGCCAAGCAGGCTCAGAACCACTGCAGGACCAACCCTGTCAGACAGGCTCAGAACCACTACAGGACCAACCCTGTCAGACAGGCTCAGAACCACTGCAGGACCAACCCTGCCAGGCAGGCTCAGAACCACTGCAGGACCAACCCTGCCAAGCAGGCTCAGAACCACTGCAGGACCAACCCTGCCAGGCAGGCTCAGAACCACTACAGGACCAACCCTGCCAGACAGGCTCAGAACCACTACAGGACCAACCCTGCCAAGCAGGCTCAGAACCACTACAGGACCAACCCTGCCAAGCAGGCTCAGAATCACTACAGGACCAACCCTGCCAAGCAGGCTCAGAACCACTACAGGACCAACCCTGCCAAGCGGGCTCTGAACCACTGCAGGACCAACCCTGCCAAGCAGGCTCAGAATCACTACAGGACCAACCCTGCCAGGCAGGCTCAGAACCACTACAGGACCAACCCAGCCAGACAGGCTCAGAACCACTGCAGGACCAACCCTGCCAGGCAGGCTCAGAACCACTACAGGACCAACCCAGCCAGACAGGCTCAGAACCACTGCAGGACCAACCCTGTCAGGCAGTTTCCCTTTCAATCTATTTTCCTTGAAAATTGGATGCAGAACTTTACGCCGTTCTGCAGTTTCCTTCGGGAACTGATCAGTCTATTTTGGTCCCAGTAAGTCTTTTACCCAGGATTTTAACCATTATTTTATCTTTAAAGAAAGCAAATTTGGCAACGATTGGGCGTTCATACCTCTGCCCTTTCTGTCCGAAGCGGTGTACACGTTCGAGTTGGATTTTGTCGATAGCTTCGTGTGGAATCTGAAGCGCTGTAAGGAGGAACTCTCTAACTACACATTCAGGAACTTCTACCTTCTTTCTCCTGGATACCTGTAAGGACCAGATTCTCTCTCATGGATCTAGTCTGTATGTCCAGTAAGGATACCTGTTAGTACCAGATTCTCTCTCATGGATCTAGTCTGTATGTCCAGTAAGGATACCTGTTAGTACCAGATTCTCTCTCATGGATCTAGTCTGTATGTCCAGTAAGGATACCTGTTAGGACCAGATTCTCTCTCATGGATCTAGTCTGCATGTCCAGTAAGGATACCTGTTAGGACCAGATTCTCTCTCATGGATCTAGTCTGTATGTCCAGTAAGGATACCTGTTAGTACCAGATTCTCTCTCATGGATCTAGTCTGTATGTCCAGTAAGGATACCTGTTAGTACCAGATTCTCTCTCATGGATCTAGTCTGTATGTCCAGTAAGGATACCTGTTAGGACCAGATTCTCTCTCATGGATCTAGTCTGTATGTCCAGTAAGGATACCTGTTAGTACCAGATTCTCTCTCATGGATCTAGTCTGCATGTCCAGTAAGGATACCTGTTAGGACCAGATTCTCTCTCATGGATCTAGTCTGTATGTCCAGTAAGGATACCTGTTAGTACCAGATTCTCTCTCATGGATCTAGTCTGTATGTCCGGTAAGGCTTCTCTCAGAACGGTGTTCTCCTTTTTAAGTTCATTCACTTCGGTTTCAATCTTATTGACTGTCCCTTTTAGCTTGTGTGTTTCCTTCTCCGATGTCGCAGCTTTTTCGTCACTCATCTCGAGGCCTTCAACTCTTTTATTTCCTTACTGACTAATTCAAGTATACCCAGTTTGTCATTTATTGATTTTAACAGATCGGTTTCGACCTTTACCATTCCCGGTGGTGAAAATATGAAATCGTCTGTGTCTGTAGAAGAGTCACATTTTCATGTTGAAATGGGTTCCCCTGTCTTACCCTCTCATCGTGTTGAGATGGGTTCCCCTGTCTTACCCTCTCATCGTGTTGAGATGGGTTCCCCTGTCTTACCCTCCGTCGTGTTGAGACGGGTTCCCCTGTCTTACCCTCCGTCGTGTTGAGACGGGTTCCCCTGTCTTACCCTCCGTCGTGTTGAGACGGGTTCCCCTGTCTTACCCTCCGTCATGTTGAGATGGGTTCCCCTGTCTTACCCTCTGTCATGTTGAGACGGGTTCCCCTGTCTTACCCTCCGTCATGTTGAGACGGGTTCCCCTGTCTTACCCTCCGTCATGTTGAGACGGGTTCCCCTGTCTTACCCTCCGTCATGTTGAGACGGGTTCCCCTGTCTTACCCTCCGTCGTGTTTGAGTGTTGCTTGTTTCCGTAATATTTGTCGATACATTTCTCTAGTCTTACGATTTGTTTTGTGTTGTTATCCAGATTGAAGGTTATTACCCACCAGATTGTGTAGTGCTAATTTTTTGTCGAACTTAGGATATTGAATATTAGGTTTTTATCTTGAGGTGCTCTACATAGCTGTGTTCAGTTCTCCGTCTCGCGTCGTCTATGTGGCCAAGTCATTTAGAAACATTAAATTACTTGGTAACAGGAAATACAATTTTTCCCATGACAGAATTAAAAAGCAATTTGACCAATGTAGATATTTTCAAGTGCGTGCAACTTAAAAGTGAAAATTTTATCTGAAATAATTTCTATTTGAGTCAGAAAAGGATACTTATATGATAGGCAAGACATACAAAACCTTTCAGAGAGCCTATTCAACTGACAACCTCTAAGAAAAAATATTAACTTTTGAAACCAAGACTTAAAATAACAACAAATTAGCTGAATAATTGCAGTATGTAGCCGACATGTTATAACTCCTCTATGAACACTCACAGTATGTAGCCGACATGTTATAACTCCTCTATGAACGCTCACAGTATGTAGCCGACATGTTATAACTCCTCTATGAACGCTCAAAGTATGTAGCCGACATGTTATAACTCCTCTATGAATGCTCACAGTATGTAGCCGACATGTTATAACTCCTCTATGAACGCTCACAGTATGTAGCCGACATGTTATAACTCCTCTATGAACGCTCACAGTATGTAGCCGACATGTTATAACTCCTCTATGAACGCTCACAGTATGTAGCCGACATGTTATAACTCCTCTATGAACGCTCACAGTATGTAGCCGACATGTTATAACTCCTCTATGAACGCTCACAGTATGTAGCCGACATGTTATAACTCCTCTATGAACACTCACAGTATGTAGCCGACATGTTATTACTCCTTTATGAACACTCACAGTATATACATGATGACCCCGACAGCCCAACAGTCCACTGGTCGACCGTACCGGTGTCTGGCCACAACCTCAGGAGCTGAGAGAGAGTGAGAGAGAGAGAGAGAGAAGGTTAAGGGGTGATGGGGAGGTGGAGGAACAGAGAGAAGATTAAGGGGTGATAGAGAGGTGGGGGAACAGAGAGAAGATTAAGGGGGATGGAGAGGTGGGGGGACAGAGAGAAGGTTAAGGGGTGATAGAGAGGTGGAGAGGTGGAGGGACAGAGAGAAGATTAAGGGGTGATGGAGAGGTGGGGGAACAGAGAGAAGGTTAAGGGGTGATGGAGAGGTGGGGGAACAGAGAGAAGATTAAGGGGTGATAGAGAGGTGGGGGAACAGAGAGAAGATTAAGGGGTGATGGAGAGGTGGAGGGACAGAGAGAAGGTTAAGGGGTGATAGAGAGGTGGGGGAACAGAGAGAAGGTTAAGGGGTGATGGAGAGGTGGGGGAACAGAGAGAAGATTAAGGGGGATGGAGAGGTGGAGGGACAGAGAGAAGGTTAAGGGGTGATAGATAGGTGGGGGAACAGAGAGAAGGTTAAGGGGTGATCGGGAGAGGTGGAGGGGACAGAGAGAAGGATTAAGGGGTGATAGAGAGGTGGGGGAACAGAGAGAAGGTTAAGGGGGATGGAGAGGTGGAGGGACAGAGAGAAGGTTAAGGGGTGATCAGGAGAGGTGGGGGGAGACAGAGAGAAGATTAAGGGGGATGGAGAGGTGGGGGGACAGAGAGAAGGTTAAGGGGTGATGGAGAGGTGGAGAGGTGGAGGGACAGAGAGAAGATTAAGGGGTGATGGAGAGGTGGGGGGACAGAGAGAAGGTTAAGGGGTGATAGAGAGGTGGAGGGAACAGAGAGAAGGTTAAGGGGTGATGGAGAGGTGGAGGGACAGAGAGAAGGTTAAGGGGTGATAGAGAGGTGGGGGAACAGAGAGAAGGTTAAGGGGTGATAGAGAGGTGGGGGAGACAGAGAGAAGGTTAAGGGGTGATAGAGAGGTGGGGGAACAGAGAGAAGGTTAAGGGGTGATGGAGAGGTGGGGGGACAGAGAGAAGATTAAGGGGTGATAGAGAGGTGGGGGACAGAGAGAAGGTTAAGGGGGATGGAGAGGTGGGGGGACAGAGAGAAGGTTAAGGGGTGATGGAGAGGTGGAGGGACAGAGAGAAGGTTAAGGGGTGATAGAGAGGTGGGGGGACAGAGAGAAGATTAAGGGGTGATGGAGAGGTGGGGGAACAGAGAGAAGGTTAAGGGGTGATAGAGAGGTGGGGGGACAGAGAGAAGGTTAAGGGGTGATGGAGAGGTGGGGGGACAGAGAGAAGGTTAAGGGGTGATAGAGAGGTGGGGGAACAGAGAGAAGGTTAAGGGGTGATGGAGAGGTGGAGGGACAGAGAGAAGGTTAAGGGGTGATAGAGAGGTGGGGGAACAGAGAGAAGGTTAAGGGGTGATAGAGAGGTGGGGGGACAGAGAGAAGATTAAGGGGTGATAGAGAGGTGGGGGGACAGAGAGAAGGTTAAGGGGTGATGGAGAGGTGGAGGGACAGAGAGAAGGTTAAGGGGTGATAGAGAGGTGGGGGGACAGAGAGAAGGTTAAGGGGTGATGGAGAGGTGGAGGGACAGAGAGAAGGTTAAGGGGTGATAGAGAGGTGGGGGAACAGAGAGAAGGTTAAGGGGTGATGGAGAGGTGGAGGGACAGAGAGAAGGTTAAGGGGTGATAGAGAGGTGGAGGAACAGAGAGAAGGTTAAGGGGTGATGGAGAGGTGGGGGGACAGAGAGAAGGTTAAGGGGTGATAGAGAGGTGGAGGAACAGAGAGAAGGTTAAGGGGTGATAGAGAGGTGGGGGGACAGAGAGAAGATTAAGGGGTGATGGAGAGGTGGAGGGACAGAGAGAAGATTAAGGGGTGATAGAGAGGTGGAGGGACAGAGAGAAGGTTAAGGGGTGATGGAGAGGTGGAGAGGTGGAGGGACAGAGAGAAGGTTAAGGGGTGATGGAGAGGTGGGGGGACAGAGAGAAGGTTAAGGGGTGATAGAGAGGTGGAGGAACAGAGAGAAGGTTAAGGGGTGATAGAGAGGTGGGGGGACAGAGAGAAGATTAAGGGGTGATGGAGAGGTGGAGGGACAGAGAGAAGATTAAGGGGTGATAGAGAGGTGGGGGAACAGAGAGAAGGTTAAGGGGTGATAGAGAGGTGGAGGGACAGAGAGAAGGTTAAGGGGTGATGGAGAGGTGGGGGAACAGAGAGAAGGTTAAGGGGGATGGAGAGGTGGAGGGACAGAGAGAAGGTTAAGGGGGATGGAGAGGTGGAGGGACAGAGAGAAGGTTAAGGGGTGATGGAGAGGTGGGGGGACAGAGAGAAGGTTAAGGGGTGATGGAGAGGTGGAGAGGTGGAGGAACAGAGAGAAGGTTAAGGTGGGATGGAGAGGTGGAGGGACAGAGAGAAGGTTAAGGTGGGATGGAGAGGTGGAGGGACAGAGAGTAAAACAACACACTTGCTTAATTAATCATCAGCTAGATGAATCAGTCTGCATCCTCCTTCTCTCTCTCTTCACTCTCTCTTCCCTCTCTCTTCCCTCTCTCTTCCCTCTCTCTTCCCTCTCTTCCCTCTCTTCCCTCTCTCTTCACTCTCTTCACTCTCTCTTCCCTCTCTCTTCCCTTTCTATTCTCTCTCTCTCTTCCCTCTCTCTCTTCCCTCTCTCTCTTCCCTCTCTCTCTTCCCTCTCTCTCCCCCCTCTCTTCCCTCTCTCTTCCTTCTCTCTCTTCCTTCTCTCTCTCTTCCCTCTCTCTTCCCTCTCTCTTCCCTCTCTCTTCCCTCTCTCTTCCCTCTCTCTTCCCTTTCTCCCCTCTCTTTCTCTTCCCTCTCTCTCTCCTCTCTCTCTCCTCTCTCTTCCTTCTCTCTCTTCCTTCTCTCTCTTCCTTCTCTCTCTTCCTTCTCTCTCTCTTCCCTCTCTCTTCCCTCTCTCTTCCCTCTCTCTTCCCTCTCTCTTCCCTTTCTCTCCTCTCTCTCTCTTCCCTCTCTCTTCCCTCTCTCTTCCCTCTCTCTTCCCTTTCTCTCCTCTCTCTCTCCTCTCTCTTCCTTCTCTCTCTTCCTTCTCTCTCTTCCCTCTCTCTCTTCCCCCTCTCTCTTCCCTCTCTCTTCCCTCTCTCTCTTCCCTCTCTCCTCCCTCTCTTCCCTCTCTCTTCCCTTTCTCTTCTCTCTCTTTCTTCCCTCTCTCTTCCCTCTCTCTTCCCTCTCTCTTCCCTCTCTCTTCCCTTTCTCTCCTCTCTCTCTCCTCTCTCTTCCTTCTCTCTCTTCCTTCTCTCTCTTCCCTCTCTCTCTTCCCTCTCTCTTCCCTCTCTCTTCCCTCTCTCTCTTCCCTCTCTCCTCCCTCTCTTCCCTCTCTCTTCCCTCTCTCTTCCCTCTCTCCCCTCTCTCTCTCTTCCCTCTCTCTCTTCCCTTTCTCTTCCCTCTCTCTTCCATTTCTCTTCTCTCTCTCTCTCTCTCTCTTCCCTCTCTCTCTTCCCTCTTTCTCTTCCCTGTCTCTCTTCCCTCTCTCTCTTCTCTCTCGTCCCTCCTTTATTTCCGCACTTCTTTGTTTCAGTTCAGTTCATTTATTTCCCTCCCTCTCTTTCTCCAGCTCTCATTATTTATCTGATCAACGTACAGTGAGGGGAAAAAAGTATTTGATCCCCTGCTGATTTTGTACGTTTGCCCACTGACAAAGAAATTATCAGTCTATAATTTTAATGGTAGGTTTATTTGAACAGTGAGAGACAGAATAACAACAAAGAAATCCAGAAAAACGCATGTCAAAAATGTTATAAATTGATTTGCATTTTAATGAGGGAAATAAGTATTTGACCCCTCTGCAAAACATGACTTAGTACTTGGTGGCAAAACCCTTGTTGGCAATGTAATTAGTCTCTGGTGTGAATGACTGAGCTTCCCTTTATTGTAGATAGAGGACTGGAGGAGGAGAGGAGAGGGAGGAGAGAAGGGAGATACAGAGAGGAGGAGAGCAGAAAGAGGGGGGAGAGAGAGAGGTACCTTACCCAGGTACTCCGGTGTTCCACAGGGTTCTGTGATGGAACCGTTCTCAAACTTGGACAGGTAGAAATCCCGCAGAACCACTTTGTTGTGATTGTTCTCTGTGTAGTACATCAGGTTCTCCAACTGTAGAACCACAAAACACACCACACACACACACACACACACACACACACACACACACACACACACACACACACACACACACACACACACACACACACACACACACACACATACACACACACACACACACACACACACACACACACACACACACACACACACAGGAGCAGGTAGAGAGCTTCATATCTTTACCATGGATCTGTTGGGGCGGTATGCAAATCGGAGTGGGTCCAGGGTGTCTGGGATGATGTGAGCCCATGACCAGCCTTTCAAAGCATTTCATGACTACAGATGTCAGTGCTATGGTAGCGATAGTCATTTAGAAAGGTTACCTTGGCGTTCTTGGGCCTATGGTGGTCTGCTGGTAAAACATATAGGTATTAGGGTTAGGGTTAACCCTAACCCTAACCCTCCCTCAGGGAGGTTGAAAATGTCAGTGAAGACACTGAGTACACACCCTGGTAATCCGTCTGGCCCTGCGGCCTTGTGAATGTTAAGGTCTTACTCACATCATCTAACGGAAAGCATGATCACACAGCCGTCCGGAACAGCTGGTGCTCTCATGCATGGTTCAGTGTTGCTAGCCTCGAAATTCGATCTTGGTCCCATATTGACGCTTTGTATGTTTGATGGTTTGTCGGAGGGCATAGCGGGATGTATGTGTGTGTGTGTGAGTGTGAGTGTGAGTGTGTGTGTGTGTGTGTGTGTGTGTGTGTGTGTGTGTGTGTGTGTGTGTGTGTGTGTGTGTGTGTGTGTGTGTGTGTGTGTGTGTGTGTGTGTGTGTGTGTGTATGTGTGTGTGTATGTGTGTGGTGTTTGTGTGTGTGTAAGTAATAGCATCTCTCTTCTATGTGTCCCAAAAGAGACTGAGCACGTTTACATGCACACTAATAATTAGACATTAAACCGATTATGGCAGAAGGCAGAGTATGGCACTAGTCATGTAAACACTTTACTCTGCTGATCTTAATAGGCGTTAAGGTCAAAATCAAAGTGAGCGTAACGCTGTTTAAAACCCCTGGCTTTCTGAGCCATCTTTCAAATGATTAGGACGTGAACAGCTTAGTCGTTGTTCCAGCTGTGTGTTACCGCTAGCCTCCCTCTTATGAACGAGGGAAGTGAGTTCGGAAAAACTTAAAGTATGCCTCTTTTGAAATTGTTTTCACATGGTTGCTGTGGTAGAACGTTTATTTAGAGTGGCGATTTTAACTCCCTGTAGGTAGCCTGATGTTTTAGGTAGCCTGATGTTTTAGGTAGCCTGATTTTTTAGGTAGCCTGATTTTAACTCCCTTTAGGTAGCCTGATTTTAACTCCCTTTAGGTAGCCTGATTTTAACTCCCTTTAGGTAGCCTGATTTTATCTCCCTTTAGGTAGCCTGATTTATCTCCCTTTAGGTAGCCTGATGTTTTAGGTAGCCTGATGTCTTTTAGGTAGCCTGATTTTTAACTCCCTTTAGGTAGCCTGATGTTTTAGGTAGCCTGATGTTTTAGGTAGCCTGATTTTAACTCCCTTTAGGTAGCCTGATGTTTTAGGTAGCCTGATTTTTAACTCCCTTTAGGTAGCCTGATTTTAACTCCCTTTAGGTAGCCTGATTTTAACTCCTTTTAGGTAGCCTGATTTTAACTCCCTTTAGTAGCCTGATTTTTTACTCCCTTTAGGTAGCCTGATTTTAACTCCCTTTAGGTAGCCTGATTTTAACTCCCTGTAGGTAGCCTGATTTTAACTCCCTTTAGGTAGCCTGATTTTAACTCCCTTTAGGTAGCCTGATTTTAAACTCCCTTTAGGTAGCCTGATTTTAACTCCTTTTAGGTAGCCTGATGTTTTAGGTAGCCTGATGTTTTAGGTAGCCTGATTTTAACTCCCTTTAGGTAGCCTGATTTTTTACTCCCTTTAGGTAGCCTGATTTTAACTCCCTTTAGGTAGCCTGATGTTTTAGGTAGCCTGATTTTAACTCCCTTTAGGTAGCCTGATTTTAACTCCTTTTAGGTAGCCTGATTTTTAACTCCCTTTAGGTAGCCTGATTTTAACTCCTTTTAGGTAGCCTGATTTTAACTCCTTTTAGGTAGCCTGATGTTTTAGGTAGCCTGATTTTAACTCCCTTTAGGTAGCCTGATTTTAACTCCCTTCAGGTAGCCTGATTTTAACTCCTTTTAGGTAGCCTGATTTTAACTCCTTTTAGGTAGCCTGATGTTTTAGGTAGCCTGATTTTAACTCCCTTTAGGTAGCCTGATTTTAACTCCCTTTAGGTAGCCTGATTTTAACTCCCTTTAGGTAGCCTGATTTTTAACTCCTTTTAGGTAGCCTGGTTTTAGAATATGTCCATGTCATCAATTACTAGGGAAATCGTTCTTCTTGCAAAGAATATAAACGTTTTTAAACAAATGATTATATTAATCGGACTATTCACAATAATCATATTATTGTTTGTATGTAACCATAGTCCTTGTGAGGGGAGGGATACTTTAATGTTAGGAGGGGACTCCTCAAGGTTAGCTCTCTTGGTTTTACACACACAAACCCCTTTTACCTACCTTGAGGTTCCTGTGGACGATGTTGAGTGAGTGTAGGTAGGATACGGCCTCTAGAACCTGTTTGATCACGTTGGAAGCATCTCTCTCTGTGTAATTCCCCTGGTCCAGAATCCAGTCAAACACATCGCCGCCTGTAGCCCTGCAAAACACACACACACACACACACACACACACACACACACACACACACACACACACACACACACACACACACACACACACACACACACACACACACACCTTGTTATTTGTCCGTTACATTTTTTTAAATGTAACCTTTATTTAACTAGGCAAGTCAGTTAATAAGAAGAAATTCTTATTTACAATGACGGACTACCCCGGACCATATCCTATCTAAGTCTCCCTATGGGACTCCCAATCACGGCCGGATGTGATACAGCCTGGATTCAAACCAGGGTGTCTGTAGTGACACCTCAAGCACTGAGATGCAGTGAGTTAGACCGCTGTGCTACTCGGGAGCCCAGTCCACAAGGACTGCAAGATGAGTGTATCTCATTACCCCTGGTCTCTCTATCATTACCCCTGGTCTCTCTATCATTACCCCTGGTCTCTCTCATTACCCCTGGTCTCTCTCATTACCCCTGGTCTCTCTCTCATTACCCCTGGTCTCTCTCTCATTACCCCTGGTCTCTCATTACCCCTGGTCTCTCTATCATTACCCCTGGTCTCTCTCTCATTACCCCTGGTCTCTCTCTCATTACCCCTGGTCTCTATGATTACCCAAGGTCTCTCTCTCATTACCCCTGGTCCAACAGACCCCTGGTCTCTCTATCATCATTAGTATGCTTGCATCTGTGTCACTCTACTTTTATATTACCTCCCGTCTCACTCCTCCCGTCTCACTCCTCCCGTCTCACTCCTCCCATCTCACTCCTCCCGTCTCACTCCTCCAGTTTCACGCCTCCCGTCTCACTCCTCCAGTTTCACTCCTCCTGTTTCACGCCTCCCGTCTCACTCCTCCCGTCTCACTCCTCCCGTCTCACTCCTCCCATCTCACTCCTCCCGTCTCCCGTCTCCCGTCTCACTCCTCCCGCCTCCCGTCTCACTCCTCACGCCTCCCGCCTCCCGTCTCACTCCTCCCGTCTCACTCCTCCCGTCTCACGCCTCCCGTCTCACTCCTCCCGTCTCACGCCTCACGCCTCCCGCCTCCCGTCTCACTCCTCACGCCTCCCGCCTCCCGTCTCACTCCTCACTCCTCACGCCTCCCGCCTCACTCCTCCCGTCTCACTCCTCCTGTCTCACGCGTCACGCCTCCCGCCTCCCGTCTCACTCCTCACGCCTCCCGCCTCCCGTCTCACTCCTCCTGTTTTATATCTGTTGCAATCTGTTTTTAAACTAATCGCAGTTATCCAATAAGAGCCGTCCGAGCCCAGAGCTAAGCCAATGAGCTGTAAGACGCGAGCTCATGCTGATTTTTTCATAACGATTGTTATTCTTTTATTTTCAATTAAAAATAAATAAATTAACCTTTTATTTTCACGGAGAGTCTCTGCCTAACACCCATCCATGAGCACTGCTTTAGGAACACAGTGGTGGGCGTGTGCGCAGTCACCAATACAGCAACTTTATGAAGGGTAAATATCTGCTCTAGCTAAAATAGTGTGTCTCTTCTGTTGCAGAGAGGAGCAGAGTAATAACCTACTGTGGCCTTGGAGGTCATGAATACAGTAGAAACACACTCACAGCTCCTGGATGATGAAGTACTCTTTCCGCGTCTCAAACGTGTCGATCAGTTGGAGGATGTTTGGATGTTTGACCCTGGAACAGCCAGAGGAGGAGGCATTCAGACACAGCTTTCTATTAACAGTAACCAGAGGAGGCATTCAGACACATAAACTGGGTTCTATTGACTACGCTTGGCTGAGGACTGAGGACCAGAGTGTCTGCCTTGCTGGGGACTGAGGACCACAGTGTCTGCTGGCTGAGGACTGAGGACCACAGTGTCTGCTGGCTGAGGACTGAGGACCAGAGTGTCTGCTGGCTGAGGACTGAGGACCACAGTGTCTGCTGGCTGAGGACTGAGGACCAGAGTGTCTGCTGGCTGAGGACCAGAGTGTCTGCTGGCTGAGGACCAGAGTGTCTGCTGGCTGAGGACTGAGGACCACAGGGTCTGCTGGCTGAGGACTGAGGACCACAGTGTCTGCTGGCTGAGGACTGAGGACCAGAGGGTCTGCTGGCTGAGGACTGAGGACCACAGTGTCTGCTGGCTGAGGACTGAGGACCACAGGGTCTGCTGGCTGAGGACTGAGGACCACAGGGTCTGCTGGCTGAGGACTGAGGACCACAGGGTCTGCTGGCTGAGGACTGAGGACCACAGGGTCTACTGGCTGAGGACTGAGGACCACAGGGTCTACTGGCTGAGGACTGAGGACCACAGGGTCTACTGGCTGAGGACGAGACCACGGGTCTACTGGCTGAGGACTGAGGACCACAGTTTTTTCCTTTAAATGAATGTCTGCTTTAGATCCGGAGAACAGGTTTGCATCTCAAATGGTTCCCTGCTTTAGGAGAACATCTCAAATGGTTCCCTGCTTTAGGAGGACATCTCAAATGGTTCCCTGCTTTAGGAGGACATCTCAAATGGTTCCCTGCTTTAGGAGGACATCTCAAATGGTTCCCTGCTTTAGGAGAACATCTCAAATGGTTCCCTGCTTTAGGAGAACATCTCAAATGGTTCCCTGCTTTAGGAGGACATCTCAAATGGTTCCCTGCTTTAGGAGGACATCTCAAATGGTTCCCTGCTTTAGGAGGACATCTCAAATCGTTCCCTGTACCAGCGTTGAAAGTAGCAGACTCTACAGGGCACAGGGTTTCATTTGGGATGCCAGGTGTGTGGACTCCCTGGCTTATCAATGTAGAAAACAGTCAACAAAAACCGTCAGCTGTACTTTGATAAGCCTGCATTCAAATGTTCTGTCAGGCTTTCTACTCTCACTCGGATACATGAAGAAAGACTCATTTAAACAGGATCGCATACATTTTGAGGATCAGGATTTCATTCTTGGCAGCCTTGCGTACTTTCCTCCCGTCCTTCTTCAGAAACTTCTTACAGACGAACACCTTGTTGGTTTGTCGGTCTTTAGCCATACACAGCTCACAGAACTCCTTCCTAGAGAGAGGAGAGAGATGGAGAGAGACGGAGAGGGAGAGAGAGACGGAGAGGGAGAGGGAGAGAGAGAAGAGAGAGATGGAGAGAGAGAGAAGAGAGAGATGGAGAGGGAGAGAGAGAGGGAGAGAGACGGAGAGGGAGAGAGAGAGAGGGACGGAGAGAGAGAGACGGAGAGAGAGAGACGGAGAGAGAGAGACAGAGAGAGAGAGACAGAGAGAGAGAGACAGAGGAGAGAGACGGAGAGAGACGGAGAGAGAGGGAGATAGACGGAGAGGGAGAGAGGGAGAGAGGGAGAGAGGGAGAGAGACGGAGAGAGGGGGAGAGAGGGGGAGAGAGAGAGACGGAGAGAGAGAAACGGAGAGAGAGGGAGTGAGAGAGAGACAGAGAGAGAGATGGATAGAGAGAGAGGAGTGAGAGACGGAGAGAGAGAGGGACGGAGAGAGAGAAACGGAGAGAGAGGGAGTGAGAGAGAGACAGAGAGAGAGATGGATAGAGAGAGAGGAGTGAGAGACAGAGAGAGAGAGGGGGAGAGAGAGAGAGAGGGGGAGAGAGAGAGAGAGAGAGAGAGGGGGAGAGAGAGAGAGAGAGAGGGGGAGAGAGAGAGAGGGGGGAGAGAGAGAGGGAGAGAGAGAGAGGGAGAGAGAGAGATGGAGAGAGAGAGACGGAGAGAGAGGAGAGAAAGAGGAGAGAGAGAGAGTGAGGACACCATGGATCATTTATCTATTTCATATAGAATTTTAGGTAACAAAAAACATGTAATTTTTTTGGGGGATAAAATATTGAATTTGTCCTTTACTGCTATAGGCCATAGAAACAAAATGAATAACACATTCATAAATGGCAAAACAGACAGTAAAACAATGAATCATAAGGAAAAAGGTTTTGCAGGGCCTGTCCGATATTGTTTTATTCTATAAACTACTGACAACATTTCTCCCAAATTCCAAATAAAAATATTGTCATTTAGAACATTTATTAGCATTTATTTGGTGATTGAAAATCTGGGTTATTCCACCAAATATGATTTCTGAACTCTTCCTAAGTTAAAACATTAGTATTGTGTTGTTTTAAAATGAATATGAACTTATTTTCTTTGCATTATTCGAGGTCTGACAACACTGCATCTTTTTTTTGTTATTTTGACCAGTTGTCATTTTCTGCAAATAAATGCTCTAAATTACAATATTTTTATTTGGAATTTGGGAGAAATGTTGTCAGTAGTTTATAGAATAAAACAAAAATGTTCATTTTACCCAAACACATACCTATAAATAGTAAAACCAGAGAAACTGATAGTTTTGCAGTGGGCTCTTAATTCTTTCCAGAGCTGTGTGTGTGTGTGTGTATTAACAGTGTGTGTGTGTGTGTGTGTATTAACAGTGTGTGTGTGTGTGTATTAACAGTGTGTGTGTGTGTGTGTGTATTAACAGTGTGTGTGTGTGTGTGTATTAACAGTGTGTGTGTGTGTGTGTGTGTGTGTGTGTATTAACAGTGTGTGTGTGTGTGTATTAACAGTGTGTGTGTGTGTGTGTGTATTAACAGTGTGTGTGTGTGTGTGTATTAACAGTGTGTGTGTGTGTGTGTGTGTGTGTGTGTGTGTGTGTGTGTGTGTGTGTGTGTGTGTGTGTGTGTGTGTGTATTAACAGTGTGTGTGTGTGTATTAACAGTGTGTGTGTATATATACACATATATGCACACCCACACACACACACACACACACACACACGTACAGTGCATTCGTAAACTATTCAGACCCCTTCTGTCACAGGTGTCGTAATGTAGAGACCAAGGCGCAGCGGGTTGCGTGCTCATAATTATATTTATTATAGCGAACACGGGAAAACAATAAACAAAGAACGACAGCTAACAGATTTGCAGGCTATAACTACAAGTAGTGCAAATACAACTACCCACGAAAAACAAAGACAAACACACTGTCACGTCCTGACCAGCAGAGGGAGGTATTGTATCAGTTGTGGTCAGGATGTGGCAGGTTGTTTGTATGTTAACGGTTTGTGTTGGGGATGGGACTCCCAATTGAAGGCAGGTGTGTTGAGTTGCCTTTGATTGGGAGTCCTATATAGAAGGGTGTGTTTTTCTTTGGGATTGTGGGTAGTTGTTTGTGTGCACTGCGTTTGTTTTAGCACACTGTTGCCGTTGTGAGTATTGTTTTTTTGGTTTTCCAGTGGATACTTTACTTGTTTTTTATCAATAAACATGAGTATCCACATTCCCGCTGCGCCTTGGTCCATTCCTAACGACGGTCGTTACACCCTACTATATAGGACTCCCAATCAAAGGCAACTCAACACACCTGCCTTCAATTGAGAGTCCAACCCCAATCAACTAGACATAGAAACACAGACATAGACCAGTGACAAACCCCATAATACATACATCAACTACCCTCTGCCACGTCCTGACCAAACTACAATAACCAAATATACTGGTCAGGACGTGACACCTTCACTTGTTCCACATTTTGTTACTTTACAGCCTTATTCTAAAATGGATTAAGTACATTTTCCCCTCAATCTACACACAATCCCCCATAATGACAGAGCAATTTTTGCAAATGTATAAAAAAAATAATAATAATGAAATATCACATTTACATAAGTATTCAGACCCTTTACTCAGTATTTTGTTGAAGCACCTTTGGCAACGATTACAGCCTCGAGTCTTCTTGGGTATGACGCTACAAGCTTGGCACACCTGTATTTGGGGAGTTTCTTCCATTCTTCTCTGCAGATCCTCTCAAGCTCTGTCAGGTTGGATGGGTAACGTCGCTGCACAGCAATTTTGAGGTCTCTTCAGAGATGTTCGATAGGGTTCAAGTCCGGGCTCTGGCTGGGCCACTCAAGGACATTCAGAGACTTGTCCCGAAGCCACTCCTGCGTTGTCTTGGCTGTGTGCTTAGGGTCGTTGTCCTGTTGGAAGGTGAACCTTCACCCCAGTCTGAGGTCCTGGGCGCTCGGAAGCATGTTTTCATCAAGGATCTCTCTGTACTTTGCTCCGTTCATCTTTCCCTCGATCCTGACTAGTCTCCAAGTCCCTGCTGCTGAAAGACATCCCCACAGCATGATGCTGCCACAACCATGCTTCACCGTAGGGATGGTGCCAGGTTTCTTCCGGATGTGACGCTTGGCATTCAGGCCGAAGAGTTCAATCTTGGTTTCATCAGATCAGAGAATCTTGTTTCTTTGAGAGTCCTTTAGGTGTCTTTGGGCTGTGGGCTGTTATGTGCCTTTTACAGAGGAGTGGCTTCCATCTGTCCACCTTACCTTAAAGGCCTGATTGGTGGAGTGCTGCAGAGATGGTTGTCCTTCTGGAAGGTTCTCCCATCTCCACAGAGGAACTACAGATCTCTGTCAGAGTGACCATCGGGTTCTTGGTCACCTCCCTGACCAAGGCCCTTATCCCCTGATTGCTCAGTTTGGCCAGGCAGCCAGCTCTAGGAAGAGTCTTGGTGGTTCCAAACTTCTTCCATTTAATAATGATGGAGGGCACTGTGTTCTTGGGGACCTTCAATGCTGCAGACATTTTTGGTACCCTTCCCCAGATCTGTGCCTCGACACAATCCTGTCTCTGAGCTCTAACGACAAATCTTTCGACCTGATGGCTTGGTTTTTGCTTTGACATGCACTGTCAACTGTGGGACCTCATATAGACAGGCGTGTGCCTTTCCAAATCATGTCCAATCAATTTAATTTACCACAGGTGGACTCCAATCAAGTTGTAGAAACATTTACATTTACATTACATTTAAGTCATTTAGCAGACGCTCTTATCCAGAGCGACTTACAAATTGGTGCATTCACTATTTTGAGGAAGTGTATATTGGCTAAGGCGTCTCAAGATGGAAGAACAGTGCTATATAATAGCACCTTATTCCTAAGTATACAACCTTTGAACAGGTACAATTGGGTCAAAAATAGTGCACTATACTATATTTATCAATAAGGTGAAATTTGGGAAGAACTTATTGTTTCACATTCTGCCTACCCCCACTATAAAACATGGTCTATAAAACATGGTCTTCCTCCACTATAAAACATGGTCTACCTCCACTATAAAACATGGTCTACCCCTACTATAAAACATGGTCTACCCCCACTATAAAACATGGTCTACCCCCAATATAAAACATGGTCTACCACCACTATAAAACATGGTCTACCCCCACTATAAAACATGGTCTACCCCCACTATAAAACATGGTCTACCCCCACTATAAAACATGGTCTACCCCCACTATAAAACATGGTCTACCCCCACTATAAAACATGGACTATAAAACATGGTCTACCCCCACTATAAAACATGGTCTACCTCCACTATAAAACATGGTCTACCCCCACAATAAAACATGGTCTACCCCCACTATAAAACATGGTCTACCCCCACTATAAAACATGGTCTATAACACATGGTCTACCCCCACTATAAAACATGGTCTACCCCCACTATAAAACATGGTCTATAACACATGGTCTACCCCCACTATAAAACATGGTCTACCCCCACTATAAAACATGGTCTACCCCCACTATAAAACATGATCTACCCCCACTATAAAACATGGTCTACCCCCACTATAAAACATGGTCTACCACCACTATAAAACATGGTCTACCCCCACTATAAAACATGGTCTATAACACATGGTATACCCCCACTATAAAACATGGTCTAACCCCACTATAAAACATGGTCTATAACACATGGTCTACCCCCACTATAAAACATGGTCTACCCCCACTATAAAACATGGTCTACCCCCACTATAAAACATGGTCTACCCCCACTATAAAACATGGACTATAAAACATGGTCTACCCCCACTATAAAACATGGTCTACCTCCACTATAAAACATGGTCTACCCCCACTATAAAACATGGTCTACCCCCACTATAAACATGGTCTACCACCACTATAAATCATGGTCTACCTCCACTATAAAACATGGTCTACCCCCACTATAAAACATGGTCTACCTCCACTATAAAACATGGTCTACCACAACTATAAAACATGGTCTACCCCCAATATAAAACATGGTCTACCCCCACTATAAAACATGGTCTATAAAACATGGTCTTCCCCCAACATAAGACATGGTCTACCTCCACTATAAAACATGGTTTACCTCCTCTATAAAACATGGTCTACCTCCACTATAAAACATGGTCTACCCCCACTATAAAACATGGTCTACCTCCACTATAAAACATGGTCTACCTCCACTATAAAACATGGTCTACCACCACTATAAAACATGGTCTACCCCCACTATAAAACATGGTCTACCCCCACTATAAAACATGGTCTACCCCCACTATAAAACATGGTCTACCCCTACTATAAAACATGGTCTACCCCCACTATAAAACATGGTCTACCCCCACTATAAAACATGGTCTTCCTCCACTATAAAACATGGTCTACCCCCACTATAAACAATGGTCTACCACAACTATAAAACATGGTCTACCCCCAATATAAAACATGGTCTACCCCCACTATAAAACATGGTCTATAAAACATGGTCTTCCCCCAACATAAGACATGGTCTACCTCCACTATAAAACATGGACTACCTCCACTATAAAACATGGTCTACCACTACTATAAAACATGGTCTACCCCCACTATAAAACATGGACTATAAAACATGGTCTACCCCCACTATAAAACATGGTCTACCCCCACTATAAAACATGGTCTACCCCCACTATAAAACATGGTCTAGAACACATGGTCTACCCCCACTATACAACATTGTCTACCCCCACTATAAAACATGGTCTACCCCCACTATAAAACATGGTCTTCCTCCACTATAAAACATGGTCTACCCCCACTATAAAACATGGTCTTCCTCCACTATAAAACATGGTCTTCCTCCACTATAAAACATGGTCTTCCTCCACTATAAAACATGGTCTACCCCCACCATAAAACATGGTCTACCCCCACTATAAAACATGGTCTACCACCACTATAAAACATGGTCTACCCCCACTATAAAACATGGTCTATAAAACATGGTCTACCTCCACTATAAAACATGGTCTACCCCCACCATAAAACATGGTCTACCCCCACTATAAAACATGGTCTACCCCCACTATAAAACATGGTCTACCCCCACTATAAAACATGGTCTACCTCCACTATAAAACATGGTCTTCCTCCACTATAAAACATGGTCTACCCCCACTATAAAACATGGTCTACCCCCACTATAAAACATGGTCTACCCCCACTATAAAACATGGTCTACCCCCACTATAAAACATGGTCTATAACACATGGTCTACCCCCACTATAAAACATGGTCTACCCCCATAAAACATGGACTACCCCCACTATAAAACATCGTCTACCCCCACTATAAAACATGGTCTACCTCCACTATAAAACATGGTCAATAAAACATGGTCTACCCCCACTATAAAACATGGTCTATAACACATGGTCTACCCCCACTATAAAACATGGTCTACCCCCACTATAAAACATGGTCTACCTCCACTATAAAACATGGTCTACCACCACTATAAAACGTGGTCTACCTCCACTATAAAACATAGTCTACCCCCACTATAAAACATGGTCTACCCCCACTATAAAACATGGTCTACCCCCACTATAAAACATGGTCTACCCCCACTATAAAACATGGACTACCTCCACTATAAAACATGGACTACCTCCACTATAAAACATGGTTTACCTCCACTAATAAACATGGTCTACCCGCACTATAAAACATGGGCTACCCCCACTATAAAACATGGTCTACCCCCACTATAAAACATGGTCTACCTCCACTATAAAACATGGTCTACCCCTACTATAAAACATGGTCTACCCCCACTATAAAACATGGTCTATAACACATGGTCTACCCCCACTATACAACATGGTCTACCCCCACTATAAAACATGGTCTACCTCCACTATAAAACATGGTCTACCACCACAATAAAACATGGACTACCCCCACTATAAAACATGGTCTACCTCCACTATAAAACAGGGTCTACCCCCACTATAAAACATGGTCTACCCCCAATATAAAACATGGTCTACCCCCACTATAAAACATGGTCTACCCCCACTATAAAACACGGTCTACCCCCACTATAAAACATGGTCTACCCCCAATATAAAACATGGTCTACCCCCACTATAAAACATGGTCTACCCCCACTATAAAACATGGTGTACCCCCAGTATAAAACATGGTCTACCTCCACTATAAAACATGGTCTACCCCTACAATAAAACATGGACTACCCCCACTATAAAACATGGTCTATAAAACATGGTCTACCCCCACTATAAAACATGGTCTACCTCCACTATAAAACATGGTCTTCCTCCACTATAAAACATGGTCTTCCTCCACTATAAAACATGGTCTTCCTCCACTATAAAACATGGTCTACCTCCACTATAAAACATGGTCTACAACCACTATAAAACATGGTCTACCCCCACTATAAAACATGGTCTACCCCTACTATAAAACATGGTCTATAAAACATGGTCTTCCCCCACTATACAACATTGTCTACCCCACTATAAAACATGGTCTACCCCCACTATAAAACATGGTCTATAAAACATGGTCTTCCCCCACTATAAGACATGGTCTACCTCCACTATAAAACATGGTTTACCTCCTCTATAAAACATGGTTTACCCCCACTATAAAACATGGTCTACCTCCTCTATAAAACATGGTTTACCCCCACTATAAAACATGGTCTACCTCCACTATAAAACATGGTCTACCTCCACTATAAAACATGGTCTACCCCAACTATAAAACATGGTCTACCCCCACTATAAAACATGGTCTACCCCCACTATAAGACATGGTCTACCTCCACTATAAAACATGGTTTACCTCCTCTATAAAACATGGTTTACCCCCACTATAAAACATGGTCTACCTCCTCTATAAAACATGGTTTACCCCCACTATAAAACATGGTGTACCTCCACTATAAAACATGGTCTACCTCCACTATAAAACATGGTCTACCCCAACTATAAAACATGGTCTACCCCCAACATAAAACATGGTCTACCCCCACTATATAATATGGTCTACCCCCATTATAAATCATGGTCTACCTCCACTATAAAACATTGTCTACCTCCACTATAAAACATGGTCTACCCCCACTATAAAACATGGTCTACCCCCACTATAAAACATGGTCTATCTCCACTATAAAACATGGTCTACCCCCACTATAAAACATGGTCTACCTCCACTATAAAACATGGTCTACCTCCACTATAAAACATGGTCTACCCCCACTATAAAACATGGACTATAAAACATGGTCTACCCCCACTATAAAACATGGTCTACCTCCACTATAAAACATGGTCTACCTCCGCTATAAAACATGGTCTACCCCCACTATAAAACATGGACTATAAAACATGGTCTACCCCTACTATAAAACATGGTCTACCCCCACTATAAAACATGGACTACCCCCACTATAAAACATGGACTACCCCCACTATAAAACATGGTCTACCCCCACTATAAAACATGGTCTACCTCCACTATAAAACATGGTCTACCGCCACTATAAAACATGGTCTACCTCCACTATAAAACATGGTCTACCCCCACTATAAAACATGGTCTACCCCCACTATAAAACATGGTCTACCCCCACTATAAAACATGGTCTACCTCCACTATAAAACATGGTCTACCCCTACTATAAAACATGGTCTACCCCCACTATAAAACATGGTCTACCCCCACTATAAAACATGGTCTACCTCCACTATAAAACATGGTCTACCCCAACTATAAAACATGGTCTACCCCCACTATAAAACATGGTCTTCCTCCACTATAAAACATGGTCTACCCCCACTATAAAACATGGTCTATAAAACATGGTCTTCCTCCACTATAAAATTTGGTCTACCCCCACTATAAAAAATGGTCTAGCCCCACTGTAAAACATGGTCTACCCCCACTATAAAACATGGTCTACCCAACTATAAAACATGGTCTTCCTCCACTATAAAACATGGTCTACCCCCACTATAAAACATGGTCTATAAAACATGGTCTTCCTCCACTATAAAATTTGGTCTACCCCCACTATAAAAAATGGTCTAGCCCCACTATAAAACATGGTCTACCCCCACTATAAAACATGGTCTACTCCCACTATAAAACATGGTCTACCCCCACTATAAAACATGGTCTACCCCCACTATAAAACATGGTCTATAACACATGGTCTACCCCCACTATAAAACATGGTCTACCCCCATAAAACATGGACTACCCCCACTATAAAACATCGTCTACCCCCACTATAAAACATGGTCTACCTCCACTATAAAACATGGTCAATAAAACATGGTCTACCCCCACTATAAAACATGCTCTACCTCCACTATAAAACATGGTCTATAACACATGGTCTACCCCCACTATAAAACATGGTCTACCCCCACTATAAAACATGGTCTACCACCACTATAAAACGTGGTCTACCTCCACTATAAAACATAGTCTACCCCGACTATAAAACATGGTCTACCCCCACTATAAAACATGGTCTACCCCCACTATAAAACATGGTCTACCCCCACTATAAAACATGGACTACCTCCACTATAAAACATGGACTACCTCCACTATAAAACATGGTTTACCTCCACTAATAAACATGGTCTACCCGCACTATAAAACATGGGCTACCCCCACTATAAAACATGGTCTACCCCCACTATAAAACATGGTCTACCTCCACTATAAAACATGGTCTACCCCTACTATAAAACATGGTCTACCCCCACTATAAAACATGGTCTATAACACATGGTCTACCCCCACTATACAACATGGTCTACCCCCACTATAAAACATGGTCTACCTCCACTATAAAACATGGTCTACCACCACAATAAAACATGGACTACCCCCACTATAAAACATGGTCTACCTCCACTATAAAACATGGTCTACCCCCACTATAAAACATGGTCTACCCCCAATATAAAACATGGTCTACCCCCACTATAAAACATGGTCTACCCCCACTATAAAACACGGTCTACCCCCACTATAAAACATGGTCTACCCCCAATATAAAACATGGTCTACCCCCACTATAAAACATGGTCTACCCCCACTATAAAACATGGTGTACCCCCAGTATAAAACATGGTCTACCCCTTCTATAAAACATCGTCTACCCCCACTATAAACATGGTCTACCACCACTATAAAACATGGTCTACCTCCACTATAAAACATGGTCTACCCCTACAATAAAACATGGACTACCCCCACTATAAAACATGGTCTATAAAACATGGTCTACCCCCACTATAAAACATGGTCTACCTCCACTATAAAACATGGTCTTCCTCCACTATAAAACATGGTCTTCCTCCACTATAAAACATGGTCTTCCTCCACTATAAAACATGGTCTACCCCCACTATAAAACATGGTCTACACCCACTATAAAACATGGTCTACAACCACTATAAAACATTGTCTACCCCCACTATAAAACATGGTCTATAAAACATGGTCTTCCCCCACTATAAGACATGGTCTACCTCCACTATAAAACATGGTTTACCTCCTCTATAAAACATGGTTTACCCCCACTATAAAACATGGTCTACCTCCTCTATAAAACATGGTTTACCCCCACTATAAAACATGGTCTACCTCCACTATAAAACATGGTCTACCTCCACTATAAAACATGGTCTACCCCAACTATAAAACATGGTCTACCCCCAACATAAAACATGGTCTACCCCCACTATATAACATGGTCTACCCCCATTATAAATCATGGTCTACCTCCACTATAAAACATTGTCTACCTCCACTATAAAACATGGTCTACCCCCACTATAAAACATGGTCTACCCCCACTATAAGACATGGTCTACCTCCACTATAAAACATGGTTTACCTCCTCTATAAAACATGGTTTACCCCCACTATAAAACATGGTCTACCTCCTCTATAAAACATGGTTTACCCCCACTATAAAACATGGTCTACCTCCACTATAAAACATGGTCTACCCCAACTATAAAACATGGTCTACCCCCAACATAAAACATGGTCTACCCCCACTATATAATATGGTCTACCCCCATTATAAATCATGGTCTACCTCCACTATAAAACATTGTCTACCTCCACTATAAAACATGGTCTACCCCCACTATAAAACATGGTCTACCCCCACTATAAAACATGGTCTATCTCCACTATAAAACATTGTCTACCCCCACTATAAAACATGGTCTACCTCCACTATAAAACATGGTCTACCCCCACTATAAAACATGGACTATAAAACATGGTCTTCCCCCACTATAAAACATGGTCTACCTCCACTATAAAACATGGTCTACCTCCGCTATAAAACATGGTCTACCCCCACTATAAAACATGGTCTACCCCACTATAAAACATGGACTATAAAACATGGTCTACCCCCACTATAAAACATGGTCTACCCCAACTATAAAACATGGTCTACCCCCAACATAAAACATGGTCTACCCCCACTATATAACATGGTCTACCCCCATTATAAATCATGGTCTACCTCCACTATAAAACATTGTCTACCTCCACTATAAAACATGGTCTACCCCCACTATAAAACATGGTCTACCCCCACTTTAAGACATGGTCTACCTCCACTATAAAACATGGTTTACCTCCTCTATAAAACATGGTTTACCCCCACTATAAAACATGGTCTACCTCCTCTATAAAACATGGTTTACCCCCACTATAAAACATTGTCTACCTCCACTATAAAACATGGTCTACCCCCACTATAAAACATGGTCTACCCCCACTATAAAACATGGTCTATCTCCACTATAAAACATTGTCTACCCCCACTATAAAACATGGTCTACCTCCACTATAAAACATGGTCTACCCCCACTATAAAACATGGACTATAAAACATGGTCTTCCCCCACTATAAAACATGGTCTACCTCCACTATAAAACATGGTCTACCTCCGCTATAAAACATGGTCTACCCCCACTATAAAACATGGTCTACCCCACTATAAAACATGGACTATAAAACATGGTCTACCCCCACTATAAAACATGGTCTACCCCAACTATAAAACATGGTCTACCCCCAACATAAAACATGGTCTACCCCCACTATATAACATGGTCTACCCCCATTATAAATCATGGTCTACCTCCACTATAAAACATTGTCTACCTCCACTATAAAACATGGTCTACCCCCACTATAAAACATGGTCTACCCCCACTATAAGACATGGTCTACCTCCACTATAAAACATGGTTTACCTCCTCTATAAAACATGGTTTACCCCCACTATAAAACATGGTCTACCTCCTCTATAAAACATGGTTTACCCCCACTATAAAACATTGTCTACCTCCACTATAAAACATGGTCTACCCCCACTATAAAACATGGTCTACCCCCACTATAAAACATGGTCTATCTCCACTATAAAACATTGTCTACCCCCACTATAAAACATGGTCTACCTCCACTATAAAACATGGTCTACCCCCACTATAAAACATGGACTATAAAACATGGTCTTCCCTCACTATAAAACATGGTCTACCTCCACTATAAAACATGGTCTACCTCCGCTATAAAACATGGTCTACCCCCACTATAAAACATGGTCTACCCCACTATAAAACATGGACTATAAAACATGGTCTACCCCTACTATAAAACATGGTCTACCCCCACTATAAAACATGGACTACCCCCACTATAAAACATGGACTACCCCCAATATAAAACATGGTCTACCCCCACTATAAAACATGGTCTACCTCCACTATAAAACATGGTCTACCGCCACTATAAAACATGGTCTACCTCCACTATAAAACATGGTCTACCCCCACTATAAAACATGGTCTACCCCCACTATAAAACATGGTCTACCCCCACTATAAAACATGGTCTACCTCCACTATAAAACATGGTCTACCCCTACTATAAAACATGGTCTACCCCCACTATAAAACATGGTCTACCCCCAATATAAAACATAGTCTACCTCCACTATAAAACATGGTTTACCCCCACTATATAACATGGTCTACCACCACTATAAAACATGGTCTACCCCCACTATAAAACATGGTCTACCTCCACTATAAAACATGGTCTACCCCAACTATAAAACATGGTCTACCCCCACTATAAAACATGGTCTTCCTCCACTATAAAACATGGTCTACCCCCACTATAAAACATGGTCTATAAAACATGGTCTTCCTCCACTATAAAATTTGGTCTACCCCCACTATAAAAAATGGTCTAGCCCCACTGTAAAACATGGTCTACCCCCACTATAAAACATGGTCTACCCAACTATAAAACATGGTCTACCCCCACTATTAAACATGGTCTACCCCCACTATAAAACATGGTCTATAACACATGGTCTACCCCCACTATAAAACATGGTCTACCTACACTATAAAACATGGTCTATAAAACATGGTCTACCCCCACTATAAAACATGGTCTACCCCTACTATAAAACATGGTCTACCCCCACTATAAAACATGGTCTACCCCCAATATAAAACATAGTCTACCTCCACTATAAAACATGGTTTACCCCCACTATATAACATGGTCTACCACCACTATAAAACATGGTCTACCCCCACTATAAAACATGGTCTACCTCCACTATAAAACATGGTCTACCCCCACTATAAAACATGGTCTACCCCCACTATAAAACATGGTCTACCTCCACTATAAAACATGGTCTATAAAACATGGTCTACCCCTACTATAAAAAATGGTCTACCCCCACTATAAAACATGGTCTTCCTCCACTATATAACATGGTCTACCTCCACTATAAAACAGGGTCTACCCCCACTATAAAACATGGTCTACCCCCACTATAAAACATGGTCTACCCCCACAAAAAAACATGGTCTACCCCCACTATAAAACATGGTCTACCCCCACTATAAAACATGGTCTACCCCCAATATAAAACATAGTCTACCTCCACTATAAAACATGGTTTACCCCCACTATATAACATGGTCTACCCCCACTATAAAACATGGTCTACCTCCACTATAAAACATGGTCTATAAAACATGGTCTATCCCCACTATAAAACATGGTCTACCCCCACTATAAAACATGGTCTATAAAACATGGTCTTCCCCCACTATAAGACATGGTCTACCTCCACTATAAAACATGGTTTACCTCCTCTATAAAACATGGTTTACCCCCACTATAAAACATGGTCTACCTCCTCTATCAAACATGGTTTACCCCACTATAAAACATGGGCTACCCCCACTATAAAACATGGTCTACCCCCACTATAAAACATGGTCTACCCCTACTATAAAACATGTTCTACCCCCACTATAAAACATGGTCTACCTCCACTATAAAACATGGTCTACCTCCACTATAAAACATGGTCTTCCTCCACTATAAAACATGGTCTACCCCCACTATAAAACATGGTCTACCCCCACTATAAAACATGGACTATAAAACATGGTCTATCCCCACAATAAAACATGGTCTACCCCCACTATAAAACATGGTCTACCCCCACTATAAAACATGGTCTACCTCCACTATAAAACATGGTCTACCCCCACTATAAAACATTGTCTACCTCCACTATAAAACATGGTCTACCCCCACTATAAAACATGGTCTACCCCCACTATAAAACATGGTCTATCTCCACTATAAAACATTGTCTACCCCCACTATAAAACATGGTCTACCTCCACTATAAAACATGGTCTACCCCCACTATAAAACATGGACTATAAAACATGGTCTTCCCTCACTATAAAACATGGTCTACCTCCACTATAAAACATGGTCTACCTCCGCTATAAAACATGGTCTACCCCCACTATAAAACATGGTCTACCCCACTATAAAACATGGACTATAAAACATGGTCTACCCCTACTATAAAACATGGTCTACCCCCACTATAAAACATGGACTACCCCCACTATAAAACATGGACTACCCCCAATATAAAACATGGTCTACCCCCACTATAAAACATGGTCTACCTCCACTATAAAACATGGTCTACCGCCACTATAAAACATGGTCTACCTCCACTATAAAACATGGTCTACCCCCACTATAAAACATGGTCTACCCCCACTATAAAACATGGTCTACCCCCACTATAAAACATGGTCTACCTCCACTATAAAACATGGTCTACCCCTACTATAAAACATGGTCTACCCCCACTATAAAACATGGTCTACCCCCAATATAAAACATAGTCTACCTCCACTATAAAACATGGTTTACCCCCACTATATAACATGGTCTACCACCACTATAAAACATGGTCTACCCCCACTATAAAACATGGTCTACCTCCACTATAAAACATGGTCTACCCCAACTATAAAACATGGTCTACCCCCACTATAAAACATGGTCTTCCTCCACTATAAAACATGGTCTACCCCCACTATAAAACATGGTCTATAAAACATGGTCTTCCTCCACTATAAAATTTGGTCTACCCCCACTATAAAAAATGGTCTAGCCCCACTGTAAAACATGGTCTACCCCCACTATAAAACATGGTCTACCCAACTATAAAACATGGTCTACCCCCACTATTAAACATGGTCTACCCCCACTATAAAACATGGTCTATAACACATGGTCTACCCCCACTATAAAACATGGTCTACCTACACTATAAAACATGGTCTATAAAACATGGTCTACCCCCACTATAAAACATGGTCTACCCCTACTATAAAACATGGTCTACCCCCACTATAAAACATGGTCTACCCCCAATATAAAACATAGTCTACCTCCACTATAAAACATGGTTTACCCCCACTATATAACATGGTCTACCACCACTATAAAACATGGTCTACCCCCACTATAAAACATGGTCTACCTCCACTATAAAACATGGTCTACCCCCACTATAAAACATGGTCTACCCCCACTATAAAACATGGTCTACCTCCACTATAAAACATGGTCTATAAAACATGGTCTACCCCTACTATAAAAAATGGTCTACCCCCACTATAAAACATGGTCTTCCTCCACTATATAACATGGTCTACCTCCACTATAAAACAGGGTCTACCCCCACTATAAAACATGGTCTACCCCCACTATAAAACATGGTCTACCCCCACAAAAAAACATGGTCTACCCCCACTATAAAACATGGTCTACCCCCACTATAAAACATGGTCTACCCCCAATATAAAACATAGTCTACCTCCACTATAAAACATGGTTTACCCCCACTATATAACATGGTCTACCCCCACTATAAAACATGGTCTACCTCCACTATAAAACATGGTCTATAAAACATGGTCTATCCCCACTATAAAACATGGTCTACCCCCACTATAAAACATGGTCTATAAAACATGGTCTTCCCCCACTATAAGACATGGTCTACCTCCACTATAAAACATGGTTTACCTCCTCTATAAAACATGGTTTACCCCCACTATAAAACATGGTCTACCTCCTCTATCAAACATGGTTTACCCCACTATAAAACATGGGCTACCCCCACTATAAAACATGGTCTACCCCCACTATAAAACATGGTCTACCCCTACTATAAAACATGTTCTACCCCCACTATAAAACATGGTCTACCTCCACTATAAAACATGGTCTACCTCCACTATAAAACATGGTCTTCCTCCACTATAAAACATGGTCTACCCCCACTATAAAACATGGTCTACCCCCACTATAAAACATGGACTATAAAACATGGTCTATCCCCACAATAAAACATGGTCTACCCCCACTATAAAACATGGTCTACCCCCACTATAAAACATGGTCTACCTCCACTATAAAACATGGTCTACCCCCACTATAAAACATGGTCTACCCCCACTATAAAACATGGTCTACCCCCACTATAATACATGGACTATAAAACATGGTCTACCCCTACTATAAAACATGGTCTACCCCCACTATAAAACATGGACTACCCCCACTATAAAACATCGTCTACCCCCACTATAAAACATGGTCTACCTCCACTATAAAACATGGTCAATAAAACATGGTCTACCCCCACTATAAAACATGCTCTACCTCCACTATAAAACATGGTCTATAACACATGGTCTACCCCCAATATAAAACATGGTCTACCCCCACTATAAAACATGGTCTACCTCCACTATAAAACATGGACTACCACCACTATAAAACGTGGTCTACCCCCACTATAAAACATGGTCTACCCCCACTATAAAACATGGTCTACCCCCACTATAAAACATGGACTACCCCCACTATAAAACATGGACTACCTCCACTATAAAACATGGACTACCTCCACTAAAAAACATGGTTTACCCCCACTAATAAACATGGTCTACCCCCACTATAAAACATGGGCTACCCCCTCTATAAAACATGGTCTACCCCCACTATAAAACATGGTCTACCTCCACTATAAAACATGGTCTACCCCTACTATAAAACATGGTCTAACCCCACTATAAAACATGGTCTATAACACATGGTCTACCCCCACTATACAACATGGTCTACCCCCACTATAAAACATGGTCTACCCCCACTATAAAACATGGTCTATAACACATGGTCTACCCCCACAATAAAACATGGTCTACCCCCACTATAAAACATGGTCTACCCCCACTATAAAACATGGTCTATAACACATGGTCTACCCCCACAATAAAACATGGTCTACCTCCACTATAAAACATGGTCTTCCTCCACTATAAAACATGGTCTTCCTCCACTATAAAACATGGTCTTCCTCCACTATAAAACATGGTCTACCCCCACTATAAAACATGGTCTACACCCACTATAAAACATGGTCTACAACCACTATAAAACATTGTCTACCCCCACTATAAAACATGGTCTATAAAACATGGTCTTCCCCCACTATAAGACATGGTCTACCTCCACTATAAAACATGGTTTACCTCCTCTATAAAACATGGTCTACCCCCACTATAAAACATGGTCTACCTCCTCTATAAAACATGGTTTACCCCCACTATAAAACATGGTCTACCTCCACTATAAAACATGGTCTACCTCCACTATAAAACATGGTCTACCCCAACTATAAAACATGGTCTACCCCCAACATAAAACATGGTCTACCCCCACTATATAACATGGTCTACCCCCATTATAAATCATGGTCTACCTCCACTATAAAACATTGTCTACCTCCACTATAAAACATGGTCTACCCCCACTATAAAACATGGTCTACCCCCACTATAAGACATGGTCTACCTCCACTATAAAACATGGTTTACCTCCTCTATAAAACATGGTTTACCCCCACTATAAAACATGGTCTACCTCCTCTATAAAACATGGTTTACCCCCACTATAAAACATGGTCTACCTCCACTATAAAACATGGTCTACCCCAACTATAAAACATGGTCTACCCCCAACATAAAACATGGTCTACCCCCACTATATAATATGGTCTACCCCCATTATAAATCATGGTCTACCTCCACTATAAAACATTGTCTACCTCCACTATAAAACATGGTCTACCCCCACTATAAAACATGGTCTACCCCCACTATAAAACATGGTCTATCTCCACTATAAAACATTGTCTACCCCCACTATAAAACATGGTCTACCTCCACTATAAAACATGGTCTACCCCCACTATAAAACATGGACTATAAAACATGGTCTTCCCCCACTATAAAACATGGTCTACCTCCACTATAAAACATGGTCTACCTCCGCTATAAAACATGGTCTACCCCCACTATAAAACATGGTCTACCCCACTATAAAACATGGACTATAAAACATGGTCTACCCCTACTATAAAACATGGTCTACCCCCACTATAAAACATGGACTACCCCCACTATAAAACATGGACTACCCCCACTATAAAACATGGTCTACCCCCACTATAAAACATGGTCTACCTCCACTATAAAACATGGTCTACCTCCACTATAAAACATGGTCTACCGCCACTATAAAACATGGTCTAACTCCACTATAAAACATGGTCTACCCCCACTATAAAACATGGTCTACCCCCACTATAAAACATGGTCTACCCCCACTATAAAACATGGTCTACCCCTACTATAAAACATGGTCTACCCCCACTATAAAACATGGTCTACCCCCAATATAAAACATAGTCTACCTCCACTATAAAACATGGTTTACCCCCACTATATAACATGGTCTACCACCACTATAAAACATGGTCTACCCCCACTATAAAACATGGTCTACCTCCACTATAAAACATGGTCTACCCCAACTATAAAACATGGTCTACCCCCACTATAAAACATGGTCTTCCTCCACTATAAAACATGGTCTACCCCCACTATAAAACATGGTCTATAAAACATGGTCTTCCTCCACTATAAAATTTGGTCTACCCCCACTATAAAAAATGGTCTAGCCCCACTGTAAAACATGGTCTACCCCCACTATAAAACATGGTCTACCCAACTATAAAACATGGTCTACCCCCACTATTAAACATGGTCTACCCCCACTATAAAACATGGTCTATAACACATGGTCTACCCCCACTATAAAACATGGTCTACCTACACTATAAAACATGGTCTATAAAACATGGTCTACCCCCACTATAAAACATGGTCTACCCCTACTATAAAACATGGTCTACCCCCACTATAAAACATGGTCTACCCCCAATATAAAACATAGTCTACCTCCACTATAAAACATGGTTTACCCCCACTATATAACATGGTCTACCACCACTATAAAACATGGTCTACCCCCACTATAAAACATGGTCTACCTCCACTATAAAACATGGTCTACCCCAACTATAAAACATGGTCTACCCCCACTATAAAACATGGTCTTCCTCCACTATAAAACATGGTCTACCCCCACTATAAAACATGGTCTATAAAACATGGTCTTCCTCCACTATAAAATTTGGTCTACCCCCACTATAAAAAATGGTCTAGCCCCACTGTAAAACATGGTCTACCCCCACTATAAAACATGGTCTACCCAACTATAAAACATGGTCTACCCCCACTATTAAACATGGTCTACCCCCACTATAAAACATGGTCTATAACACATGGTCTACCCCCACTATAAAACATGGTCTACCTACACTATAAAACATGGTCTATAAAACATGGTCTACCCCCACTATAAAACATGGTCTACCCCTACTATAAAACATGGTCTACCCCCACTATAAAACATGGTCTACCCCCAATATAAAACATAGTCTACCTCCACTATAAAACATGGTTTACCCCCACTATATAACATGGTCTACCACCACTATAAAACATGGTCTACCCCCACTATAAAACATGGTCTACCTCCACTATAAAACATGGTCTATAAAACATGGTCTACCCCTACTATAAAAAATGGTCTACCCCCACTATAAAACATGGTCTTCCTCCACTATATAACATGGTCTACCTCCACTATAAAACAGGGTCTACCCCCACTATAAAACATGGTCTACCCCCACTATAAAACATGGTCTACCTCCACTATAAAACATGGTCTACCCCCACAAAAAAACATGGTCTACCCCCACTATAAAACATGGTCTACCCCCACTATAAAACATGGTCTACCCCCAATATAAAACATAGTCTACCTCCACTATAAAACATGGTTTACCCCCACTATATAACATGGTCTACCCCCACTATAAAACATGGTCTACCTCCACTATAAAACATGGTCTATAAAACATGGTCTATCCCCACTATAAAACATGGTCTACCCCCACTATAAAACATGGTCTATAAAACATGGTCTTCCCCCACTATAAGACATGGTCTACCTCCACTATAAAACATGGTTTACCTCCTCTATAAAACATGGTTTACCCCCACTATAAAACATGGTCTACCTCCTCTATCAAACATGGTTTACCCCACTATAAAACATGGTCTACCTCCACTATAAAACATGGTCTACCTCCACTATAAAACATGGTCTACCCCTGCTATAAAACATGGTCTACCCCCACTATAAAACATGGTCTACCCCCACTATATATCATGGTCTACCCCCATTATAAATCATGGTCAACCTCCACTATAAAACATGGTCTACCCCCACTATAAAACATGGTCTACCTCCACTATAAAACATGGTCTACCTCCACTATAAAACATGGTCTTCCTCCACTATAAAACATGGTCTACCCCCACTATAAAACATGGTCTACCCCCACTATAAAACATGGACTATAAAACATGGTCTATCCCCACAATAAAACATGGTCTACCCCCACTATAAAACATGGTCTACCCCCACTATAAAACATGGTCTACCTCCACTATAAAACATGGTCTACCCCCACTATAAAACATGGTCTACCCCCACTATAAAACATGGTCTACCCCCACTATAATACATGGACTATAAAACATGGTCTACCCCTACTATAAAACATGGTCTACCCCCACTATAAAACATGGACTACCCCCACTATAAAACATCGTCTACCCCCACTATAAAACATGGTCTACCTCCACTATAAAACATGGTCAATAAAACATGGTCTACCCCCACTATAAAACATGCTCTACCTCCACTATAAAACATGGTCTATAACACATGGTCTACCCCCAATATAAAACATGGTCTACCCCCACTATAAAACATGGTCTACCTCCACTATAAAACATGGACTACCACCACTATAAAACGTGGTCTACCCCCACTATAAAACATGGTCTACCCCCACTATAAAACATGGTCTACCCCCACTATAAAACATGGACTACCCCCACTATAAAACATGGACTACCTCCACTATAAAACATGGACTACCTCCACTAAAAAACATGGTTTACCCCCACTAATAAACATGGTCTACCCCCACTATAAAACATGGGCTACCCCCACTATAAAACATGGTCTACCCCCACTATAAAACATGGTCTACCTCCACTATAAAACATGGTCTACCCCTACTATAAAACATGGTCTAACCCCACTATAAAACATGGTCTATAACACATGGTCTACCCCCACTATACAACATGGTCTACCCCCACTATAAAACATGGTCTACCCCCACTATAAAACATGGTCTATAACACATGGTCTACCCCCACAATAAAACATGGTCTACCCCCACTATAAAACATGGTCTACCCCCACTATAAAACATGGTCTACCCCCACTATAAAACATGGTCTACCTCCACTATAAAACATGGTCTTCCTCCACTATAAAACATGGTCTACCCCCACTATAAAACATGGTCTTCCTCCACTATAAAACATGGTCTACCCCCACTATAAAACATGGTCTACCCCCAGTATAAAACATGGTCTACCTCCACTATAAAACATGGTCTACCCCCACTATAAAACATGGTCTACCTCCACTATAAAACATGGTCTACCTCCACTATAAAATATGGACTACCCCCACTATAGAACATGGTCTTCCTCCACTATAAAACATGGACTGTAAAACATGGTCTACCCCCACTATAAAACATGGTCTACCTCCACTATAAAACATGGTCTACCTCCACTATAAAACATGGTCTACCCCCACTATAAAACATGGTCTACCCCCACTATAAAACATGGACTATAAAACATGGTCTACCCCTACTATAAAACATGGTCTACCCCCACTATAAAACATGGACTACCCCCACTATAAAACATGGACTACCCCCACTATAAAACATGGTCTACCCCCACTATAAAACATGGTCTACCTCCACTATAAAACATGGTCTACCGCCACTATAAAACATGGTCTACCTCCACTATAAAACATGGTCTACCCCCACTATAAAACATGGTCTACCCCCACTTTAAAACATGGTCTACCCCCACTATAAAACATGGTCTACCCAACTATAAAACATGGTCTACCCCCACTATAAAACATGGTCTACCCCCACTATAAAACATGGTCTATAAAACATGGTCTTCCTCCACTATAAAATTTGGTCTACCCCCATTATAAAAAATGGTCTAGCCCCACTTTAAAACATGGTCTACCCCCACTATAAAACATGGTCTACCCAACTATAAAACATGGTCTACCCCCACTATAAAACATGGTCTACACCCACTATGAAACATGGTCTATAAAACACATGGTCTACCCCCACTATAAAACATGGTCTACCTACACTATAAAACATGGTCTATAAAACATGGTCTACCCCCACTATAAAACATGGTCTACCCCTACTATAAAACATGGTCTACCCCCACTATAAAACATGGTCTACCCCCAATATAAAACATAGTCTACCTCCACTATAAAACATGGTTTACCCCCACTATATAACATGGTCTACCACCACTATAAAACATGGTCTACCCCCACTATAAAACATGGTCTACCTCCACTAGAAAACATGGTCTACCCCCACTATAAAACATGGTCTACCCCCACTATAAAACATGGTCTACCTCCACTATAAAACATGGTCTATAAAACATGGTCTACCCCCACTATAAAACATGGTCTACCCCTACTATAAAAAATGGTCTACCCCCACTATAAAACATGGTCTACCCCCAATATAAAACATGGTCTACCTCCACTATAAAACATGGTCTACCCCCACAAAAAAACATGGTCTACCCCCACTATAAAACATGGTCTACCCCCACTATAAAACATGGTCTACCCCCAATATAAAACATAGTCTACCTCCACTATAAAACATGGTCTACAACCACTATAAAACATGGTCTACCACCACTATAAAAAATTGTCTACCCCCACTATAAAACATGGTCTACCCCCACTATAAAACATGGTCTATCCCCACTATAAAACATGGTCTACCTCCACTATAAAACATGGTCTTCCTCCACTATAAAACATGGTCTACCCCCACTATAAAAAATGGTCTACCTCCACTATAAAACATGGTCTACCACCACTATAAAACATGGTATACCCCCACTATAAAACATGGTCTACCTCCACTATAAAACATGGTCTACCCCCACTATAAAACATGGTCTATAAAACATGGTCTTCCCCCACTATAAGACATGGTTTACCTCCACTATAAAACATGGTTTACCTCCTCTATAAAACATGGTTTACCCCCACTATAAAACATGGTCTACCTCCTCTATAAAACATGGTTTACCCCCACTATAAAACATGGTCTACCTCCACTATAAAACATGGTCTACCTCCACTATAAAACATGGTCTACCCCTGCTATAAAACATGGTCTACCCCCACTATAAAACATGGTCTACCCCCACTATATATCATGGTCTACCCCCATTATAAATCATGGTCAACCTCCACTATAAAACATGGTCTTCCTCCACTATAAAACATGGTCTTCCTCCACTATAAAACATGGTCTACCTCCACTATAAAACATGGTCTACCCCCACTATAAAACATGGTCTACCTCCACTATAAAACATGGTCTACCTCCACTATAAAACATGGTCTTCCTCCACTATAAAACATGGTCTACCCCCACTATAAAACATGGTCTACCCCCACTATAAAACATGGACTATAAAACATGGTCTACCCCCACAATAAAACATGGTCTACCCCCACTATAAAACATGGTCTACCCCCACTATAAAACATGGACTATAAAACATGGTCTACCCCTACTATAAAACATGGTCTAACCCCACTATAAAACATGGACTACCCCCACTATAAAACATCGTCTACCCCCACTATAAAACATGGTCTACCTCCACTATAAAACATGGTCAATAAAACATGGTCTACCCCCACTATAAAACATGCTCTACCTCCACTATAAAACATGGTCTACCCCTACTATAAAACATGGTCTACCCCCACTATAAAACATGGTCTACCCCCAATATAAAACATAGTCTACCTCCACTATAAAACATGGTTTACCCCCACTATATAACATGGTCTACCACCACTATAAAACATGGTCTACCCCCACTATAAAACATGGTCTACCTCCACTATAAAACATGGTCTACCCCCACTATAAAACATGGTCTACCCCCACTATAAAACATGGTCTTCCTCCACTATAAAACATGGTCTACCCCCACTATAAAACATGGCCTACCCCCACTATAAAAAATGGTCTAGCCCCACTTTAAAACATGGTCTACCCCCACTATAAAACATGGTCTACCCAACTATAAAACATGGTCTACCCCCACTACAAAACATGGTCTACCCCCACTATAAAACATGGTCTATAACACATGGTCTACCCCCACTATAAAACATGGTCTACCTACACTATAAAACATGGTCTATAAAACATGGTCTACCCCCACTATAAAACATGGTCTACCCCGACTTTAAAACATGGTCTACCCCCACTATAAAACATGGTCTACCCCCAATATAAAACATAGTCTACCTCCACTATAAAACATGGTTTACCCCCACTATATAACATGGTCTACCACCACTATAAAACATGGTCTACCCCCACTATAAAACATGGTCTACCTCCACTATAAAACATGGTCTACCCCCACTATAAAACATGGTCTACCCCCACTATAAAACATGGTCTACCTCCACTATAAAACATGGTCTATAAAACATGGTCTACCCCCACTATAAAACATGGTCTACCCCTACTATAAAAAATGGTCTACCCCCACTATAAAACATGGTCTTCCTCCACTATATAACATGGTCTACCTCCACTATAAAACAGGGTCTACCCCCACTATAAAACATGGTCTACCCCCACTATAAAACATGGTCTACCTCCACTATAAAACATGGTCTACCCCCACAAAAAAACATGGTCTACCCCCACTATAAAACATGGTCTACCCCCACAATAAAACATGGTCTACCCCCAATATAAAACATAGTCTACCTCCACTATAAAACATGGTTTACCCCCACTATATAACATGGTCTACCACCACTATAAAACATGGTCTACCCCCACTATAAAACATGGTCTACCTCCACTATAAAACATGGTCTACCCCCACTATAAAACATGGTCTACCCCCACTATAAAACATGGTCTACCCCCACTATAAAAAATGGTCTACCCCCACTATAAAACATGGTCTACCCCCACTATAAAACATGGTCTATCCCCACTATAAAACATGGTCTATAAAACATGGTCTTCCTCCACTATAAAACATGGTCTACCCCCACTATAAAAAATGGTCTACCTCCCCTATAAAACATGGTCTACCACCACTATAAAACATGGTCTACCCCCACTATAAAACATGGTCTACCTCCACTATAAAACATGGTCTACCACCACTATAAAACATGGTATACCCCCACTATAAAACATGGTCTACCTCCACTATAAAACATGGTCTACCCCCACTATAAAACATGGTCTATAAAACATGGTCTTCCCCCACTATAAGACATGGTCTACCTCCACTATAAAACATGGTTTAAGTCCTCTATAAAACATGGTTTACCCCCACTATAAAACATGGTCTACCTCCTCTATAAAACATGGTTTACCCCCACTATAAAACATGGTCTACCTCCACTATAAAACATGGTCTATAAAACATGGTCTTCCTCCACTATAAAATTTGGTCTACCCCCATTATAAAAAATGGTCTAGCCCCACTTTAAAACATGGTCTACCCCCACTATAAAACATGGACTATAAAACATGGTCTACCCCCACAATAAAACATGGTCTACCCCCACTATAAAACATGGTCTACCCCCACTATAAAACATGGACTATAAAACATGGTCTACCCCTACTATAAAACATGGTCTAACCCCACTATAAAACATGGACTACCCCCACTATAAAACATCGTCTACCCCCACTATAAAACATGGTCTACCTCCACTATAAAACATGGTCAATAAAACATGGTCTACCCCCACTATAAAACATGCTCTACCTCCACTATAAAACATGGTCTACCCCTACTATAAAACATGGTCTACCCCCACTATAAAACATGGTCTACCCCCAATATAAAACATAGTCTACCTCCACTATAAAACATGGTTTACCCCCACTGTATAACATGGTCTACCACCACTATAAAACATGGTCTACCCCCACTATAAAACATGGTCTACCTCCACTATAAAACATGGTCTACCCCCACTATAAAACATGGTCTACCCCCACTATAAAACATGGTCTTCCTCCACTATAAAACATGGTCTACCCCCACTATAAAACATGGCCTACCCCCACTATAAAAAATGGTCTAGCCCCACTTTAAAACATGGTCTACCCCCACTATAAAACATGGTCTACCCAACTATAAAACATGGTCTACCCCCACTACAAAACATGGTCTACCCCCACTATAAAACATGGTCTATAACACATGGTCTACCCCCACTATAAAACATGGTCTACCTACACTATAAAACATGGTCTATAAAACATGGTCTACCCCCACTATAAAACATGGTCTACCCCGACTTTAAAACATGGTCTACCCCCACTATAAAACATGGTCTACCCCCAATATAAAACATAGTCTACCTCCACTATAAAACATGGTTTACCCCCACTATATAACATGGTCTACCACCACTATAAAACATGGTCTACCCCCACTATAAAACATGGTCTACCTCCACTATAAAACATGGTCTACCCCCACTATAAAACATGGTCTACCCCCACTATAAAACATGGTCTACCTCCACTATAAAACATGGTCTATAAAACATGGTCTACCCCCACTATAAAACATGGTCTACCCCTACTATAAAAAATGGTCTACCCCCACTATAAAACATGGTCTTCCT
This sequence comes from Salmo salar, assembly GCF_965601325.2. NCBI lineage: Eukaryota > Metazoa > Chordata > Actinopteri > Salmoniformes > Salmonidae > Salmo > Salmo salar. Next base: position 112,928,613 of record NC_138305.1, read on the forward strand.
CCACTATATAACATGGTCTACCTCCACTATAAAACAGGGTCTACCCCCACTATAAAACATGGTCTACCCCCACTATAAAACATGGTCTACCTCCACTATAAAACATGGTCTACCCCCACAAAAAAACATGGTCTACCCCCACTATAAAACATGGTCTACCCCCACAATAAAACATGGTCTACCCCCAATATAAAACATAGTCTACCTCCACTATAAAACATGGTTTACCCCCACTATATAACATGGTCTACCACCACTATAAAACATGGTCTACCCCCACTATAAAACATGGTCTACCTCCACTATAAAACATGGTCTACCCCCACTATAAAACATGGTCTACCCCCACTATAAAACATGGTCTACCCCCACTATAAAAAATGGTCTACCCCCACTATAAAACATGGTCTACCCCCACTATAAAACATGGTCTATCCCCACTATAAAACATGGTCTATAAAACATGGTCTTCCTCCACTATAAAACATGGTCTACCCCCACTATAAAAAATGGTCTACCTCCCCTATAAAACATGGTCTACCACCACTATAAAACATGGTCTACCCCCACTATAAAACATGGTCTACCTCCACTATAAAACATGGTCTACCACCACTATAAAACATGGTATACCCCCACTATAAAACATGGTCTACCTCCACTATAAAACATGGTCTACCCCCACTATAAAACATGGTCTATAAAACATGGTCTTCCCCCACTATAAGACATGGTCTACCTCCACTATAAAACATGGTTTAAGTCCTCTATAAAACATGGTTTACCCCCACTATAAAACATGGTCTACCTCCTCTATAAAACATGGTTTACCCCCACTATAAAACATGGTCTACCTCCACTATAAAACATGGTCTATAAAACATGGTCTTCCTCCACTATAAAATTTGGTCTACCCCCATTATAAAAAATGGTCTAGCCCCACTTTAAAACATGGTCTACCCCCACTATAAAACATGGTCTACCCAACTATAAAACATGGTCTACCCCCACTATAAAACATGGTCTACACCCACTTTAAAACATGGTCTATAAAACACATGGTCTACCCCCACTATAAAACATGGTCTACCTACACTATAAAACATGGTCTATAAAACATGGTCTACCCCCACTATAAAACATGGTCTACCCCTACTATAAAACATGGTCTACCCCCACTATAAAACATGGTCTACCCCCAATATAAAACATAGTCTACCTCCACTATAAAACATGGTTTACCCCCACTATATAACATGGTCTACCACCACTATAAAACATGGTCTACCCCCACTATAAAACATGGTCTACCTCCACTAGAAAACATGGTCTACCCCCACTATAAAACATGGTCTACCCCCACTATAAAACATGGTCTACCTCCACTATAAAACATGGTCTATAAAACATGGTCTACCCCCACTATAAAACATGGTCTACCCCTACTATAAAAAATGGTCTACCCCCACTATAAAACATGGTCTACCCCCAATATAAAACATGGTCTACCTCCACTATAAAACATGGTCTATCCCCACTATAAAACATGGTCTACCTCCACTATAAAACATGGTCTTCCTCCACTATAAAACATGGTCTACCCCCACTATAAAAAATGGTCTACCTCCACTATAAAACATGGTCTACCACCACTATAAAACATGGTATACCCCCACTATAAAACATGGTCTACCTCCACTATAAAACATGGTCTACCCCCACTATAAAACATGGTCTATAAAACATGGTCTTCCCCCACTATAAGACATGGTTTACCTCCACTATAAAACATGGTTTACCTCCTCTATAAAACATGGTTTACCCCCACTATAAAACATGGTCTACCTCCTCTATAAAACATGGTTTACCCCCACTATAAAACATGGTCTACCTCCACTATAAAACATGGTCTACATCCACTATAAAACATGGTCTACCCCTGCTATAAAACATGGTCTACCCCCACTATAAAACATGGTCTACCCCCACTATATATCATGGTCTACCCCCATTATAAATCATGGTCAACCTCCACTATAAAACATGGTCTTCCTCCACTATAAAACATGGTCTACCTCCACTATAAAACATGGTCTACCCCCACTATAAAACATGGTCTACCTCCACTATAAAACATGGTCTACCTCCACTATAAAACATGGTCTACCCCCACTATAAAACATGGTCTATAAAACATGGTCTTCCCCCACTATAAGACATGGTTTACCTCCACTATAAAACATGGTTTACCTCCTCTATAAAACATGGTTTACCCCCACTATAAAACATGGTCTACCTCCTCTATAAAACATGGTTTACCCCCACTATAAAACATGGTCTACCTCCACTATAAAACATGGTCTACCTCCACTATAAAACATGGTCTACCCCTGCTATAAAACATGGTCTACCCCCACTATAAAACATGGTCTACCCCCACTATATATCATGGTCTACCCCCATTATAAATCATGGTCAACCTCCACTATAAAACATGGTCTTCCTCCACTATAAAACATGGTCTACCTCCACTATAAAACATGGTCTACCCCCATTATAAAACATGGTCTACCTCCACTATAAAACATGGTCTACCTCCACTATAAAACATGGTCTTCCTCCACTATAAAACATGGTCTACCCCCACTATAAAACATGGTCTACCCCCACTATAAAACATGGACTATAAAACATGGTCTACCCCCACAATAAAACATGGTCTACCCCCACTATAAAACATGGTCTACCCCCACTATAAAACATGGACTATAAAACATGGTCTACCCCTACTATAAAACATGGTCTAACCCCACTATAAAACATGGACTACCCCCACTATAAAACATCGTCTACCCCCACTATAAAACATGGTCTACCTCCACTATAAAACATGGTCAATAAAACATGGTCTACCCCCACTATAAAACATGCTCTACCTCCACTATAAAACATGGTCTACCCCTACTATAAAACATGGTCTACCCCCACTATAAAACATGGTCTACCCCCAATATAAAACATAGTCTACCTCCACTATAAAACATGGTTTACCCCCACTATATAACATGGTCTACCACCACTATAAAACATGGTCTACCCCCACTATAAAACATGGTCTACCTCCACTATAAAACATGGTCTACCCCCACTATAAAACATGGTCTACCCCCACTATAAAACATGGTCTACCTCCACTATAAAACATGGTCTATAAAACATGGTCTACCCCCACTATAAAACATGGTCTACCCCTACTATAAAAAATGGTCTACCCCCACTATAAAACATGGTCTTCCTCCACTATATAACATGGTCTACCTCCACTATAAAACAGGGTCTACCCCCACTATAAAACATGGTCTACCCCCACTATAAAACATGGTCTACCTCCACTATAAAACATGGTCTACCCCCACAAAAAAACATGGTCTACCCCCACTATAAAACATGGTCTACCCCCACAATAAAACATGGTCTACCCCCAATATAAAACATAGTCTACCTCCACTATAAAACATGGTTTACCTCCACTATATAACATGGTCTACCACCACTATAAAACATGGTCTACCCCCACTATAAAACATGGTCTACCTCCACTATAAAACATGGTCTACCCCCACTATAAAACATGGTCTACCCCCACTATAAAACATGGTCTACCCCCACTATAAAAAATGGTCTACCCCCACTATAAAACATGGTCTACCCCCACTATAAAACATGGTCTATCCCCACTATAAAACATGGTCTATAAAACATGGTCTTCCTCCACTATAAAACATGGTCTACCCCCACTATAAAAAATGGTCTACCTCCCCTATAAAACATGGTCTACCACCACTATAAAACATGGTCTACCCCCACTATAAAACATGGTCTACCTCCACTATAAAACATGGTCTACCACCACTATAAAACATGGTATACCCCCACTATAAAACATGGTCTACCTCCACTATAAAACATGGTCTACCCCCACTATAAAACATGGTCTATAAAACATGGTCTTCCCCCACTATAAGACATGGTCTACCTCCACTATAAAACATGGTTTAAGTCCTCTATAAAACATGGTTTACCCCCACTATAAAACATGGTCTACCTCCTCTATAAAACATGGTTTACCCCCACTATAAAACATGGTCTACCTCCACTATAAAACATGGTCTATAAAACATGGTCTTCCTCCACTATAAAATTTGGTCTACCCCCATTATAAAAAATGGTCTAGCCCCACTTTAAAACATGGTCTACCCCCACTATAAAACATGGTCTACCCAACTATAAAACATGGTCTACCCCCACTATAAAACATGGTCTACACCCACTTTAAAACATGGTCTATAAAACACATGGTCTACCCCCACTATAAAACATGGTCTACCTACACTATAAAACATGGTCTATAAAACATGGTCTACCCCCACTATAAAACATGGTCTACCCCTACTATAAAACATGGTCTACCCCCACTATAAAACATGGTCTACCCCCAATATAAAACATAGTCTACCTCCACTATAAAACATGGTTTACCCCCACTATATAACATGGTCTACCACCACTATAAAACATGGTCTACCCCCACTATAAAACATGGTCTACCTCCACTAGAAAACATGGTCTACCCCCACTATAAAACATGGTCTACCCCCACTATAAAACATGGTCTACCTCCACTATAAAACATGGTCTATAAAACATGGTCTACCCCCACTATAAAACATGGTCTACCCCTACTATAAAAAATGGTCTACCCCCACTATAAAACATGGTCTACCCCCAATATAAAACATGGTCTACCTCCACTATAAAACATGGTCTATCCCCACTATAAAACATGGTCTACCTCCACTATAAAACATGGTCTTCCTCCACTATAAAACATGGTCTACCCCCACTATAAAAAATGGTCTACCTCCACTATAAAACATGGTCTACCACCACTATAAAACATGGTATACCCCCACTATAAAACATGGTCTACCTCCACTATAAAACATGGTCTACCCCCACTATAAAACATGGTCTATAAAACATGGTCTTCCCCCACTATAAGACATGGTTTACCTCCACTATAAAACATGGTTTACCTCCTCTATAAAACATGGTTTACCCCCACTATAAAACATGGTCTACCTCCTCTATAAAACATGGTTTACCCCCACTATAAAACATGGTCTACCTCCACTATAAAACATGGTCTACCTCCACTATAAAACATGGTCTACCCCTGCTATAAAACATGGTCTACCCCCACTATAAAACATGGTCTACCCCCACTATATATCATGGTCTACCCCCATTATAAATCATGGTCAACCTCCACTATAAAACATGGTCTTCCTCCACTATAAAACATGGTCTACCTCCACTATAAAACATGGTCTACCCCCACTATAAAACATGGTCTACCTCCACTATAAAACATGGTCTACCTCCACTATAAAACATGGTCTACCCCCACTATAAAACATGGTCTATAAAACATGGTCTTCCCCCACTATAAGACATGGTTTACCTCCACTATAAAACATGGTTTACCTCCTCTATAAAACATGGTTTACCCCCACTATAAAACATGGTCTACCTCCTCTATAAAACATGGTTTACCCCCACTATAAAACATGGTCTACCTCCACTATAAAACATGGTCTACCTCCACTATAAAACATGGTCTACCCCTGCTATAAAACATGGTCTACCCCCACTATAAAACATGGTCTACCCCCACTATATATCATGGTCTACCCCCATTATAAATCATGGTCAACCTCCACTATAAAACATGGTCTTCCTCCACTATAAAACATGGTCTACCTCCACTATAAAACATGGTCTACCCCCACTATAAAACATGGTCTACCTCCACTATAAAACATGGTCTACCTCCACTATAAAACATGGTCTTCCTCCACTATAAAACATGGTCTACCCCCACTATAAAACATGGTCTACCCCCACTATAAAACATGGACTATAAAACATGGTCTACCCCCACAATAAAACATGGTCTACCCCCACTATAAAACATGGTCTACCCCCACTATAAAACATGGACTATAAAACATGGTCTACCCCTACTATAAAACATGGTCTAACCCCACTATAAAACATGGACTACCCCCACTATAAAACATCGTCTACCCCCACTATAAAACATGGTCTACCTCCACTATAAAACATGGTCAATAAAACATGGTCTACCCCCACTATAAAACATGCTCTACCTCCACTATAAAACATGGTCTACCCCTACTATAAAACATGGTCTACCCCCACTATAAAACATGGTCTACCCCCAATATAAAACATAGTCTACCTCCACTATAAAACATGGTTTACCCCCACTATATAACATGGTCTACCACCACTATAAAACATGGTCTACCCCCACTATAAAACATGGTCTACCTCCACTATAAAACATGGTCTACCCCCACTATAAAACATGGTCTACCCCCACTATAAAACATGGTCTTCCTCCACTATAAAACATGGTCTACCCCCACTATAAAACATGGCCTACCCCCACTATAAAAAATGGTCTAGCCCCACTTTAAAACATGGTCTACCCCCACTATAAAACATGGTCTACCCAACTATAAAACATGGTCTACCCCCACTACAAAACATGGTCTACCCCCACTATAAAACATGGTCTATAACACATGGTCTACCCCCACTATAAAACATGGTCTACCTACACTATAAAACATGGTCTATAAAACATGGTCTACCCCCACTATAAAACATGGTCTACCCCGACTTTAAAACATGGTCTACCCCCACTATAAAACATGGTCTACCCCCAATATAAAACATAGTCTACCTCCACTATAAAACATGGTTTACCCCCACTATATAACATGGTCTACCACCACTATAAAACATGGTCTACCCCCACTATAAAACATGGTCTACCTCCACTATAAAACATGGTCTACCCCCACTATAAAACATGGTCTACCCCCACTATAAAACATGGTCTACCTCCACTATAAAACATGGTCTATAAAACATGGTCTACCCCCACTATAAAACATGGTCTACCCCTACTATAAAAAATGGTCTACCCCCACTATAAAACATGGTCTTCCTCCACTATATAACATGGTCTACCTCCACTATAAAACAGGGTCTACCCCCACTATAAAACATGGTCTACCCCCACTATAAAACATGGTCCACCTCCACTATAAAACATGGTCTACCCCCACAAAAAAACATGGTCTACCCCCACTATAAAACATGGTCTACCCCCACAATAAAACATGGTCTACCCCCAATATAAAACATAGTCTACCTCCACTATAAAACATGGTTTACCCCCACTATATAACATGGTCTACCACCACTATAAAACATGGTCTACCCCCACTATAAAACATGGTCTACCTCCACTATAAAACATGGTCTACCCCCACTATAAAACATGGTCTACCCCCACTATAAAACATGGTCTACCCCCACTATAAAAAATGGTCTACCCCCACTATAAAACATGGTCTACCCCCACTATAAAACATGGTCTATCCCCACTATAAAACATGGTCTATAAAACATGGTCTTCCTCCACTATAAAACATGGTCTACCCCCACTATAAAAAATGGTCTACCTCCCCTATAAAACATGGTCTACCACCACTATAAAACATGGTCTACCCCCACTATAAAACATGGTCTACCTCCACTATAAAACATGGTCTACCACCACTATAAAACATGGTATACCCCCACTATAAAACATGGTCTACCTCCACTATAAAACATGGTCTACCCCCACTATAAAACATGGTCTATAAAACATGGTCTTCCCCCACTATAAGACATGGTCTACCTCCACTATAAAACATGGTTTAAGTCCTCTATAAAACATGGTTTACCCCCACTATAAAACATGGTCTACCTCCTCTATAAAACATGGTTTACCCCCACTATAAAACATGGTCTACCTCCACTATAAAACATGGTCTACCTCCACTATAAAACATGGTCTACCCCTGCTATAAAACATGGTCTACCCCCACTATAAAACATGGTCTACCCCCACTATATATCATGGTCTACCCCCATTATAAATCATGGTCAACCTCCACTATAAAACATGGTCTTCCTCCACTATAAAACATGGTCTTCCTCCACTATAAAACATGGTCTACCTCCACTATAAAACATGGTCTACCCCCACTATAAAACATGGTCTACCTCCACTATAAAACATGGTCTACCTCCACTATAAAACATGGTCTTCCTCCACTATAAAACATGGTCTACCCCCACTATAAAACATGGTCTACCCCCACTATAAAACATGGACTATAAAACATGGTCTACCCCCACAATAAAACATGGTCTACCCCCACTATAAAACATGGTCTACCCCCACTATAAAACATGGTCTATAACACATGGTCTACCCCCACTATACAACATGGTCTACCCCCACTATAAAACATGGTCTACCCCCACTATAAAACATGGTCTACCACCACTATAAAACATGGTCTACCTCCACTATAAAACATGGTCTACCCCCACTATAAAACATGGTCTACCTCCACTATAAAACATGGTCTACCCCCACTATAAAACATGGTCTACCTCCACTATAAAACATGGTCTACCCCCACTATAAAACATGGTCTACCTCCACTATAAAACATGGTCTACCTCCACTATAAAACATGGTCTTCCTCCACTATAAAACATGGTCTACCCCCACTATAAAACATGGTCTACCCCCACTATAAAACATGGACTATAAAACATGGTCTACCCCCACAATAAAACATGGTCTACCCCCACTATAAAACATGGTCTACCCCCACTATAAAACATGGTCTATAACACATGGTCTACCCCCACTATACAACATGGTCTACCCCCACTATAAAACATGGTCTACCCCCACTATAAAACATGGTCTACCACCACTATAAAACATGGTCTACCTCCACTATAAAACATGGTCTACCCCCACTATAAAACATGGTCTACCTCCACTATAAAACATGGTCTACCCCCACTATAAAACATGGTCTACCCCCACTATAAAACATGGTCTACCCCCACTATAAAACATGGACTATAAAACATTGTCTACCCCTACTATAAAACATGGTCTACCTCCACTATAAAACATGGTCTACCCCCACTATAAAACATGGTCTACCCCCACTATAAAACATGGTCTACCACCACTATAAAACATGGTCTACCTCCACTATAAAACATGGTCTACCCCCACTATAAAACATGGTCTACCTCCACTATAAAACACGGTCAATAAAACATGGTCTACCCCACCATAAAACATGGACTACCTCCACTATAAAGCATTGTGAGTTAATCTCACTGTATGTTTGTAACTACAGTATTCATAAATTATTCATAATAATAGTTTTTACTTTGTTTTTAGTTTATGAAATAGTTTGGATAATGACACAATATGGGATGTTTGCAGTGTGTGTGTGTGTGTGTGTGTGTGTGTGTGTGTGTGTGTGTGTGTGTGTGTGTGTGTGTGTGTGTGTGTGTGTTATATAAAACAGGGGCATAGCGCTCTAAGTCCAGATGGTGGTGTTGCCATATGGTGTGTGTGTGTTGGTCATAACTCGTGGAGTGCAGGAGGCATCAGATTTTCACTGCTTTAGTTTAAAGAAGCGGAGCCTGGAGCTGCAGTGCAGAGGAGGAGAGAAGGAGAAGGGAAGAGGAGAGGGGGAGAGGAGAGGGGGAGAGCAGGGAGAAGGGAAGAGGAGAGGGGGAGAGCAGGGAGAAGGGAAGAGGAGAGGGGGAGAGCAGGGAGAAGGGAAGAGGAGGGGGAGAGCAGGGAGAAGGGAGGGGGAGAGCAGGGAGAAGAGAAGAGGAGACGGGGACAGCAGGGAGAAGGGAAGAGATGAGAGGGGGAAAGCAGGGAGAAGGGAGGGGGAGAGCAGGGAGAAGAGAAGAGGAGAGGGGGCGAGCAGGGAGAAGAGAAGAAGAGAGGGGGAAAGCAGGGAGAAGGGAGGGGGAGAGCAGGGAGAAGAGAAGAGGAGAGGGGGCGAGCAGGGAGAAGGGAAGAGATGAGAGGGGGAGAGCAGGGAGAAGGGAAGAGGAGAGGGGGAGAGCAGGGAGAAGGGAAGAGGAGAGGGGGAGAGCAGGGAGAAGAGAAGAGGAGAGGGGGAGAGCAGGGAGAAGGGAGGAGGAGAGGGGGACAGCAGGGAGAAGGGAAGAGATGAGAGGGGGAGAGCAGGGAGAAGGGAAGAGGAGAGGGGGAGAGCAGGGAGAAGGGAAGAGGAGAGGGGGAGAGCAGGGAGAAGGGAAGAGGAGAGGGGGAGAGCAGGGAGAAGGGAAGAGGAAAGGGGGAGAGCAGGGAGAAGGGAGGGGGAGAGCAGGGAGAAGAGAAGAGGAGAGGGGGAGAGCAGGGAGAAGAGAAGAGGAGAGGTGGAGAGCAGGGAGAAGGGGAGAGCAGGGAGAATAGAAGAGGAGAGGGGGAGAGCAGGGAGAAGGGAAGAGGAAAGGGGGAGAGCAGGGAGAAGGGAGGGGGAGAGCAGGGAGAAGAGAAGAGGAGAGGGGGATAGCAGGGAGAAGGGAAGAGGAAAGGGGGAGAGCAGGGAGAAGGGAAGAGGAGACGGGGAGGACGTGGGAAACTGAATGAAATTAAAAACTGTTTGTGGAACAGCTGCATATAGGGAGGATTTCATTACATTAAGGCTGCGTCCCAAATGTAATGCACTACTTTTGACCAGGGCCCATAGGGATCAGCAACGTATAACATTAAAAGGCATAGCAGTCCATGGTCTTTACTGATCATATGAAGGAATAGCAGTCCATGGTCTTTACTGATCATATGAAGGTATAGCAGTAATGACTATGGTCTTTACTGATCATATGAAGGAATAGCAGTAATGACTATGGTCTTTACTGATCATATGAAGGAATAGCAGTAATGACTATGGTCTTTATTGATCATATGAAGGAATAGCAGTAATGACTATGGTCTTTACTGATCATATGAAGGTATAGCAGTGATGACTATGGTCTTTACTGATCATATGAAGGAATAGCAGTAATGACTATGGTCTTTACTGATCATATGAAGGTATAGCAGTAATGACTATGGTCTTTACTGATTATATATGTAAATGACGCTTACGCTTTAAGGACTTGTCCCATCTCATACTTATCGGTGACATCATAGATGTTGTCTAAGTTCCGCCCATCCCGCAGGGCAAGGCACCCAAATGGCATGACGGCATCCACCTATCAGAGACAAGATTTACACTCAGTCAATCCATTAACCTATCACAGAGTAGTATTACAGCTTCAATTGAACACATCTACCAATAAGAAACCAGCATTACAGCGTCAATCAATACATCTACCAATAAGAAACCAGCATTACAGCATCCATCAACACATCTACCAATAAGAAACCAGCATTACAACGTCAATCAACACATCTACCAATAAGAAACCAGCATTACAGCATCCATCAACACATCTACCAATAAGAAACCAGCATTACAGCGTCAATCAACTCCTTTAAAACAGACAAGTAAAGTAAAAAGTTCAGACAAAGTTTCTGATAGAAATGCACTTTATAGTGAATAATTTCCTTTCTGTAGTGTTTGTTGTGCACACTATTCACGAGCCAGCAGTAGTTAGTGACCCAAACCCAACCAATCTCTCCGTCCAGGAGTTTGAAGTCTTCAGAATGAAAAGGAACCAGCTGTGATTATATTATATGTCATAACTCGAGTTGTAATTCCATACTAATTCTATGGACCCACCATCTTGGGATCCCTTCACTAAGTCCCTGGTCTCATAACTCGAGTTGTAATTCCATACTAATCCTATGGACCCACCATCTTGGGATCATCACACTAGTCTCATAACTTTTCTCCCACTACAGTCAGTCAGTGACACCCCAGCTAGCACATAACGTTCTGAGAACCATATGTTTCTTAGAGCGTGGTTGTCCTACTGTTATTTTGCATACAACCTTTCACACTACATTCTGTAAAATGGTGCAAGGATACCCAGCTAGCGCATAACGTTCTGAGAACCATATGTTTCTTAGAGCGTGGTTGTCCTACTGTTATTTTGCATACAACCTTTCACACTACATTCTGTAAAATGGTGCAAGGATACCCAGCTAGCGCATAACGTTCTGAGAACCATGTTTCTTTCTGTGGTAGGAAGACACTACACCTGATCTTAATAAGTGCTTGTTTCTTTTAAAACGAGGTCTGTTTGAATAGACTAAAATGAACAGCTTTGGTATGAGTTATAAAAACATGGCGTGCCAGCTCCATCCTGTTGGTGCAGTAATCTAATTCCATGGATAGAGAACAGAAGATCATAGGTTTGAATCTTACTGAAGCTATGCCAAAAAAAATACAAAATGTTTTTTTTTGCATGATTAATGCCTAAGCAGATGAATATCCATCTGTTCTTGGAATGAAAAACAGTTACAGGATCTACAGAAACTGTTTCACATTCTGTTGTGGGATTAAAATGGATTGAATTGTCATTTTTTTGGGGTCATTGATCTACACAAAATACGGTTAATGTCAAAAGAAAAATTTGAACATAAAAAAAACAACACTATTATTCAATAAATATTCACACCCCTGAGTCAATACATGTTACAATCACCTTTGGCAGCGATTACAGCTGTGAGTCTTTCTGGGTAATTCTCTAACAGCTTTACACACCTGGATTGTGCAACATTTACTCATTATTCTTTTCACAATTCTTCAAGCTCTGTCATATTGATTGTTAATTATTGTTAGACAAACATTTTTCAGGTCTTGCCATAGATTTTCAAATGGATTTAAGTCAAAACTGTAACTCCGCTATGCAGTAACATTCACTGTCTTCTTGGTAAGCAACTTCAGTGTACTGTGGCAAGAAAAAGTATGTGAACCCTTTGGAATTACCTGGATTTCTGCTTAAATTGGTCATACAATTTGATCTGATCTTCATCTAAGTCACAACATTAGACAAACACAGACTGCTTAAACTAATAACACACAAACAACGTTTCCATGTCTGTATTGAACACACCGTGTAAACATTCACAGTGCAGGGTGGGAGAAGTATGTGAACCCTTGGATTTAATAACTGGTTGACCCTCCTTTGGCAGCGATAACCTCAACAAAACGCTTTCTGTAGTTGTGGATCAGACCTGCACAACGGTCAGGAGGGATTTTGGACCATTCCTCTTTACAAAACTGTTTCAGTTCAGCAATATTCTTGGGATGTCTGGTGTGAACTGCTCTCTTGAGGTCAGGCCACAGCATCTCAATCGGGTTGAGGTAAGGACTCTGACTGGGCCACTCCAGAAGGCGTATTTTCATCTGTTGAAGCCATTCTGTTGTTGATTTACTTCTGTGTTTTGGGTCGTTGTCCTGTTGCGTCACCCAACTTCTGTTGACCTTCAATTGGCAGACAGATAGCCTTATATTCTCCTGCAAAAAGTCTTGATAAACTAGGGAATTCATTTTTCCGTCGATGATAGCAATCTGTCCAGGCCCTGAGGCAGCAAAGCAGCCCCAAACCATGATGCTCCCTCCACTATATTTTACAGTTGGGATGAGGTTTTGATGTTGGTGTGCTGTGCCTTTTTTTCCTCCACACATAGTGTTGTGTGTTCCTTCCAAACAACTCAACTGTAGTTTCATCTGTCCACAGAATATTTTGCCAGTAGCGCTGTGGAACATCCAGGTGCTCTTTTGCAAACTTCAGACGTGCAGTAATGTTTTTTTTTGGACAGCAGTGGCTTCTTCCGTGGTGTCCTCCCATGAACACCATTATTGTTTCGTGTTTTACGTATTGTAGACTCGTCAACAGAGATGTTGGCATGTTCCAGAGATTTCTGTAAGTCTTTAGCTGACACTCTAGGATTCTTCTTAACCTGTTGGGGCTAGGGGGCAGTATTGAGAATTTTGAAAAAAATATGTGCCCATTTTTAACTGCCTCCTACACCAACTCAGAAGCTAGGATATGCATATTATTACCAGATTTGGATAGAAAACACTCTGAATTTTCTAAAACTGTTTGAATGGTGTCTGTAAGTATAACAAAACTCATATGGCAGGCAAAAACCTGAGAAAAAAAAATAATTTTGTGGCTGTACTACTTTTTTTTAGTCATTGTTATTAGATACCACAGTGAGAAAGGATTCATTTCGCACTTCCTACGGCTTCCACTAGATGTCAACGATCTTTATAAAGTTGTTTGAAGCGTCTATGATCAACAGAGACCGGATGACAAGGAAGGGAAGTTGACCTCCCTGGGATGTCGTCACTTCATTATTTGCTGCACCTGCGCGATCATGTGATGCGATACATTTTTCAAAGACGTTTTTCAAGACACAGGAGAGGTCGGGTTGAAACATTACTGATGTTTCACGTTAAAAATGGCTCTAAAGATTGATGCTAAACAACGTTTGACATGTTTGAACGAACGTAAATAGATTCTTTTTTTTACTTTTCGCCGTGACTCCCCCCCCCCCCGCGCTACTTTTTAGTAGCCTACCGAAGCGCTAACAACTTGGAGTTATTGGGACATCAATTATGAACTTTGTTGAAAGAAACCACATTTGTTGTGAACATGGGATTCCTGGAAGTGCCAATGGATGAAGATAATCAAAGGTAAGGGAATATTGACAATAGTAATTTTGATATTACATGGTTACAAGATGGTGCTAACCTGTATAGCCTAGCCTATTGTTCTTAGCACAGCAACCGGTTTATTGCAAATTGTGATTTCCCAGTAAAGTTATTTTGAAATCTGGCAATGCAGTAGCATTTACGAAATGTTAAACTATGAATATTAGAATGACAATATTATAATTTACCAATGTTATCGAATAGTAATTTTGTAATTTGTGACGTTGTTCACCGGAAGCATTTGAGAGAGAAAAAAAAATCGGAATTTCACCGCTACTGTAAAATGCTGTTTTTGGATATAAATATGAACTTGATGGAACAAAAAATGCATGTATTGTATAACATAATGTCTTAGGAGTGTCATCTGAGGAAGATTGTCAAAGGTTAGTGCATAATTCTAGCTGGTTATCCGCTTTTGGTGACGCCTGTCTTTGAATTGACAAAACATTACACACAGCTATTTTCAATGTACTCTCCTAACATAACCTAACTTTATGCTTTCGCCGTAAAGCCTCTTTGAAATCGGACAATGTGGTTGGATTTAGGAGATGTTTATCTTTCAAATTGTGAGAAATAGTTGATTGTTTGAGAAATTGAAATTATTAGATTCTTGCAGTTTTGAATTTTGAATTTCCCGCAATGGTCTCTTGACAATAAATCCCTATACCGGGATAAGATCATGGCATGTTCCAGAGATTTCTGTAAGTCTTTAGCTGACACTCTAGGATTCTTCTTAACCTCATTGAGCATTCTGCGCTGTGCTCTTGCAGTCATCTTTGCAGGACGACCACTCCTTGGGACAGTAGCAGCAGTGCTGAACT
Source organism: Salmo salar (assembly GCF_965601325.2). Lineage (NCBI taxonomy): Eukaryota > Metazoa > Chordata > Actinopteri > Salmoniformes > Salmonidae > Salmo > Salmo salar. The sequence continues at coordinate 112,944,094 of NC_138305.1, forward strand.
TTCTCAATTTATAGACAATTTGTCTTACAGTGGACTGATGAACATCAAGGCTTTTAGAGATACTTTTGTAACCCTTTCCAGCTTTTTGCAAGTCAACAATTCTAAATCTTATGTCTTCTGAGATCTCTTTTGTTTGAGGCATGGTTCACATCAGGCAATGCTTCTTGTGAATAGCAAACTCAAATTTTGTGATTGTTTTGTACAGGGCAGAGCAACTCTAACCAACTCTAACCATCTCCAATCTCATCTCATTGATTGGACTCCAGGTTAGCTGACTCCTGATTCCAATAAGCTTTTGGAGAAGTCATTAGCCTAGGGGGTTCACATACTTTTTCCAACCTACACTGTGAATTTTTAAATTATGTATTCAATATAGACAAGAAAAATACAATAATTTGTGTGTTATTCCACTGTTCTGCCTGCGGCTATGGAACCCTGACCTGTTCACCGGACGTGCTACCTGTCCCCGACCTGCTGTTCTCAACTCTCTAGAGACAGCAGGAGCGGTAGAGATACTCTCAAAGATCGGCTATGAAAAAGCCAACTGACACTTACTCTGGAGTTGCTGACTTGTTGCACACTCGACAACTACTATGATTATTATTATTTGACCATGCTGGTCATTTATGAACATTTTAACATCTTGACCATGTTCTGTTATAATATCCACCCGGCACAGCCAGAAGAGGACTGGCCACCCCTCATAGCCTGGTTCCTCTCTAGGTTTCTTCCTAGGTTTTGTCCTTTCTAGGGAGTTTTTCCTAGGGAGTTTTTCCTAGCCACCGTGCTTCTTTCACATGCATTACTTGCTGTTTGGGGTTTTAGGCTGGGTTTCTGTACAGCACTTTGAGATATCAGCTGATGTACGAAGGGCTATATAAATAAATTAGATTGATTTGAAATTTGATATTAGTTTAAGCTGACTGTGTGTGTCTATTGTTGTGACTTAGATGAAAGTCTGATCAAATTGTATGACCAATTTATGTAGAAATCCAGGTAATTCCAAAGGGCTCACATACTTTTTCTTGCCACGTAGATTTGGCCTTGTGTTGTAGGTTATTGTCCTGCTGAAAGGTGAATTAACCTCCCAGTGTCTGGTGTAAAGCAGACTGAACCAGGTTTTCCTCTAGTATTTTCCCTCTGCTTAGCTCCATTCTGTTTCTTTTTTTTATCCTGAAAAACTCACCAGTCCTTAACGATTACAAGCATACCCATAACATGATGCAGCTACCTCTATGTTTGAAAATATGGAGAGTGGTACTAAATAATGTGTTGTATTGGATTTGCCCCAAACATAACATGTTGTATTTAGCACAAAAAGTTATTTGCTTTGCCACATTTGTTGCAGTATTACTGTAGTGCCTTGTTGCACACAGGATGCATGTTCTCTTCACTCTGTTAATTAGTTAATGTGGAGTAACTCCAATGTTGTTGATAAAACCTCAGTTTTCTCCTATCACAGCCATTCAATTCAATGTCCTTATTTGTGAGGCATTGGAAAACCTCCCTGGTCTTTGTGGTTGAATCTGTGTTTGAAATTCACTGCTTGACTGAGGAACCTTACAGGATTGGTATGTGTGGGTTACATAGATGAGGTAGTCATTCAAAAATCAGTCCATGCATTTACATTTACATTTACATTTAAGTCATTTAGCAGACGCTCTTATCCAGAGCGACTTACAAATTGGTGCATTCACCTTATAATATCCAGTGGAACAACCATTTTACAATAGTGCATCTAAATCTTTTAAGGGGGGGTTAGAAGGATTACTTTATCCTATCCCAGGTATTCCTTGAAGAGGTGGGGTTTCAGGTGTCTCCGGAAGGTGGTGATTGACTCCGCTGTCCTGGCGTCGTGAGGGAGCTTGTTCCACCATTGGGGTGCCAGAGCAGCGAACAGTTTTGACTGGGCTGAGCGGGAACTGTGCTTCCTCAGAGGTAGGGAGGCGAGCAGGCCAGAGGTGGATGAACGGAGTGCCCTTGTTTGGGTGTAGGGCCTGATCAGAGCCTGAAGGTACGGAGGTGCCGTTCCCCTCACAGCTCCGTAGGCAAGCACCATGGTCTTGTAGCGGATGCGAGCTTCGACTGGAAGCCAGTGGAGAGAGCGGAGGAGCGGGGTGACGTGAGAGAACTTGGGAAGGTTGAACACCAGACGGGCTGCGGCGTTCTGGATGAGTTGTAGGGGTTTAATGGCACAGGCAGGGAGCCCAGCCAACAGCGAGTTGCAATAATCCAGATTCGTCAGACCAGGTGATTTCCCCCCCCCCCCCCCCCTCCACTCTTCAATTGCCCTTCTTCTTGTTTTTAGCTGATCGGAGTGGAACCCAGTGTGGCCGTTTGCTGCAATAGCCAATCCGCGGCAAGGACGAACGAGTTGTGTATTCGGAGATGCCGTTCCTCACACAAATGTTGTACTGCGTCGTTATTTGCCTGTTTATGGCCTTCCTGTTAGCTTCCACGATTCTTGCCATTCTCCTTCGACCACTCATCAACAAGCTGTTTTCGCCCACAGGACTGCCCGCTGACTGGATGTTTTTTGTCTGTCGAACGATTTTTTTTGTTGCAAAAAACCTAGACACTGTCGTGTTTTGAAAAGCACAGGAGGCCGACCATTTCTAAGATACTAGAACCGGCGAGCCTGGCACCGACGATCCTAGTTGCTTAGGTCACTTGTTTTTCCCACTCTAACGTTCAATCGACCAGTAACTGAATGCCTTGATGCCTGTCTGCATGCTTTATATAGTAAGCCAAGGCCATAGGACTCACTGTCTGTAGGAGATAACCATTTTCGTGAATGGGGTGGTGTACCTAATAAACTAGCCACAGTGTATACACTGAGTGTACAAAACATTAAGGACACCTCGCTCTTTTCACGACATAGACTGACCAGGTGAATCCAGGTGAAAGATACGATCCCTTATTGATGTCACATGATAAATCCACTTCAATCAGTGTAGATGAAGGGGAGGGTTAAAGAAGGATTTTTAAGCTTTGAGACAATTGAGACATGGATTGTGTATGTGTGCCAATCAGAGGATGAATGGGCAAGACAATAGATTTAAGTGTCTTTGAACGGGGTATGGTAGTAGGTGCCAGGCGCAACTGTTTGTGTCAAGAACTGCAATGCTGCTGGGTTTTTCATGCTCAACAGTTTCCTGTGTGAATCAAGATATGTCCACCACCCAAAGGAAATCCAGCCAACTTGACACAAGTGTGGGAAGCATTGGAGTCAACATGGGCCAGCGTCCCTGTGGAACGCTTTCGACACCATGCCCCGACGAATTGAGGCTCTTCTGAGTTGCCTTGCATTTTCAACAAGCTCTAACAGTCTCACCGCTGAATTAAACATTCATCAAAGGTTCTCCAAAACGTCTAATTTCAAAGGGATTTTGCTGCTCCTGTATCGACTGTTTCCTGAGTATCTCCAACACAGACTGTTTCCTGTACTGAGTATCTCCAACCCAGACTGTTTCCTGTACTGAGTATCTGCAACCCAGACTGTTTCTTGTACTGAGTATCACCAACCCAGACTGTTTCCTGTACTGACTCTCACCAACCCAGACTGTTTCCTGTGTGTGTCCAACCCAGACTGTTTCCTGTACTGAGTATCATCAACCCAGACTGTTTCCTGTACTGAGTATCACCAACCCAGACTGTTTCCTGTGTGTTTCCAACCCAGACTGTTTCCTGTACTGAGTATCTCCAACCCAGACTGTTTCCTGTACTGAGTATCTCTAACCCAGACTGTTTCCTGTACTGAGTATCTCCAACCCAGACTGTTTCCTGTACTGAGTATCTCCAACCCAGACTGTTTCCTGTACTGAGTATCTCCAACCCAGACTGTTTCCTGTACTGAGTATCTCCAACCCAGACTGTTTCCTGTACTGAGTATCTCCAACCCAGACTGTTTCCTGTACTGAGTATCTCCAACCCAGACTGTTTCCTGTACTGAGTATCTCCAACCCAGACTGTTTCCTGTACTGAGTATCTCCAACCCAGACTGTTTCCTGTACTGAGTATCTCCAACCCAGACTGTTTCCTGTACTGAGTATCTCCAACCCAGACTGTTTCCTGTACTGAGTATCACCAACCCAGACTGTTTCCTGTACTGAGTATCACCAACCCAGACTGTTTCCTGTACTGAGTATCACCAACCCAGACTGTTTCCTGTACTGAGTATCTCCAACCCAGACTGTTTCCTGTACTGAGTATCACCAACCCAGACTGTTTCCTGTACTGAGTATAACCAACCCAGACTGTTTCCTGTACTGAGTATCTCCAACCCAGACTGTTTCCTGTACTGAGTATCTCCAACCCAGACTGTTTCCTGTACTGAGTATCTCCAACCCAGACTGTTTCCTGTACTGAGTATCTCCAACCCAGACTGTTTCCTGTACTGAGTATCTCCAACCCAGACTGTTTCCTGTACTGAGTATCTCCAACCCAGACTGTTTCCTGTACTGAGTATCACCAACCCAGACTGTTTCCTGTACTGAGTATCTCCAACCCAGACTGTTTCCTGTACTGAGTATCTCCAACCCAGACTGTTTCCTGTACTGAGTATCTCCAACCCAGACTGTTTCCTGTACTGAGTATCTCCAACCCAGACTGTTTCCTGTACTGAGTATAACCAACCCAGACTGTTTCCTGTACTGAGTATAACCAACCCAGACTGTTTCCTGTACTGAGTATAACCAACCCAGACTGTTTCCTGTACTGAGTATAACCAACCCAGACTGTTTCCTGTACTGAGTATAACCAACCCAGACTGTTTCCTGTACTGAGTATAACCAACCCAGACTGTTTCCTGTACTGAGTATCTCCAACCCAGACTGTTTCCTGAGTATAACCAACCCAGACTGTTTCCTGTACTGAGTATAACCAACCCAGACTGTTTCCTGTACTGAGTATAACCAACCCAGACTGTTTCCTGTACTGAGTATAACCAACCCAGACTGTTTCCTGTACTGAGTATCTCCAACCCAGACTGTTTCCTGTACTGAGTATAACCAACCCAGACTGTTTCCTGTACTGAGTATAACCAACCCAGACTGTTTCCTGTACTGAGTATCTCCAACCCAGACTGTTTCCTGAGTATAACCAACCCAGACTGTTTCCTGTACTGAGTATAACCAACCCAGACTGTTTCCTGAGTATAACCAACCCAGACTGTTTCCTGTACTGAGTATAACCAACCCAGACTGTTTCCTGTACTGAGTATAACCAACCCAGACTGTTTCCTGTACTGAGTATCTCCAACCCAGACTGTTTCCTGTTCTCAGTATGAGACAATTGTTCATTAAATGTCCATTGCTCTTGAATGATGGATGCCGAGATATATACCAATAGACGAGGGACTGTCGATACAGCAAACCGTCGGTTGCCCAGTGTGAACGAAATCACAATCCGCTTTTTTTGTTGTTCAGGCCCTTAACTGTTGTGTTGAATATGAGCATCTGGCAGTTTATTGGCTGCCCGGTATCCAGACGTCCTGTCTCCAGAGCTTCCTATACAGGAACACCTGAGTCAGGTCATTTCACTGGCGCCGTCGTAGCCTTGACCACGGGTATGTTCACTCATATCCCTTTTATACTTTCAATCAATTAAATTAATTTTATTTTTTCCAGGACCTGAGGCACTTTTTCAGTCACATTTCTGAAGCCCTAAAAAAAAAAACACTTAGCTTTATATGGAAATGACCGATGGACATGAAGAAGGTTTATGAATTACTTTTTGGAGGCATACTGTCAAAATGTTTAAAAAAAAATGTTTTTATACGACTCCCAGTTAACCACAATCCTACAAAACACACACACACACACACACACACACACACACACACACACACACACACACACACACACACACACACACACACACACACACACACACACACACACACACACCAGGGTGGTCAACTAGGTTAGGGGCGTAGCATCAGAGGAACATTTAATCCCACCCGCTGCCCTAATCTCTAATCTCTAATCCAGAGTGCTGCTACTGGGATGGAGTGTGTGTGTGTGTGTGTGTGTGTGTGTGTGTGTGTGTTTATTCATAGGAATGTGTGTAGTCATATGATGTGTGGAGTTGTGGGGGGATGTGATGGGTGTGTGTGTGTGTGTGTGAGGGGGGAGGGGACAATGGCCTACAGAAGCCTAGATTATTTAAGACTATTACGTAAATTGATGGTTCCATAACATTGTTTTAGTGTTGTGGCCATGGTGTGGACATCAACCAGAATATAGTTACACTGAATAATGAGATTGGGGCAGTGGTGTCTGTGTATGTCTCTGTGTGTGTGTGTGTGTGTATATGTGTGTGTATATGTGTGTGTGTATACATACGTGTGTGTCTTTGAAGCTAGGCGATGCTGCCTGCATATAGACGAAACATTCTACCAACTACCAAACAGTGACTGAGTGAGTTAGTGACACAGTAAAAGTGAGAGCAGGAGAAAGTGTGAAAGACAGAATCCCACATATCCTCCAGCTTCACAAGCCTAAAGTCCCCTAAACTCACAACCCCACAGTCCGCTAGCTTCACCACCCCACAGTCTGCTAGCTTCACAACCCCACAGTCCGCTAGCTTCACAACCCCACAGTCCGCTAGCTTCACAACCCCACAGTCCGCTAGCTTCACAACCCCACAGTCCGCTAGCTTCACAACCCCACAGTCCGCTAGCTTCACAACCCCACAGTCTGCTAGCTTCACAACCACACAGTCCTCTAGCTTCACAACCCCACAGTCCTCTAGCTTCACAACCCCACAGTCCTCTAGCTTCACAACCCCACAGTCCGCTAGCTTCACAACCCCACAGTCATCTTGCTTCACAACCCCACAGTCCTCCAGCTTCACAACCCCACAGTCCGCTAGCTTCACAACCCCACAGTCATCTTGCTTCACAACCCCACAGTCCTCCAGCTTCACAACCCCACAGTCTGCTAGCTTCACAACCCCACAGTCATCTTGCTTCTTAACCCCACAGTCCTCCAGCTTCACAACCCCACAGTCCGCTAGCTAGAGTAGGTCAGGGCGTGACAGGGGATGTTTTGTGTTTTACTATGTTTTCTATTTCTATGTTCTTAGGTTCTAGTTTTTGTATTTCTATGTTGGCTTGTTTGGGATGATCTCCAATTGGAGGCAGCTGGTCCTCGTTGTCTCTAATTGGAGATCATATTTAAGTAGGGGTTTTTCTTCCCGGGTTTTTGTGGGTTATTATATTTTGAGTAGTGTTTGTTTCTCTCTGCGTCACGGTTTGTTGTTTTTGTCAATTCAGTTATTTATGTTTTGCAAAGTTTCACGGATTTAATCAAATGTGGCACTACAACCACGCTGCACTTTGGTCCGCTCCTTTCGACAGCCGTGACACTGGCATGCATAGTAATAATATCAGCCCTCTGATTACAATGAAGAGAAAGATGTGTCACTCTGATCTGGGCCAGCTGCAGCTTAACTAGGTCTTTCCTTGCAGCACTGGACCGTACGACTGGACAATAATCAAGATAAGATAAAACTAGAGCCTGCAGAACTTCCTTTCTGGAGTGTGGTGTCAAAAAAGCAGAGCACCTCTTTATTACGGCTAGACCTCTACCCATCTTTACACATATTGAATCTATATGTTTTGACCATGACAGTTTACAATCTAAGGTAACGCCAAGTAATTTAGTTTCCTCAACTTGTTCAACAGCCACACCATTCATTACCAGATTCAGCTGAGGTCTAGAATTTAAGGAACGATTTGTACCAAATACAATGCTCTTAGTTTTAGAGATGTTCAAGGACCAGTTTATTACTGGTTATCCATTCCAAAACAGACTGCAACTCTTTGTTCTGCGTTTCAGTGACTTCATCAGCGGTGGTTGCCGACGGCTACATGGTTGAATCATCAGTTCCCTGAGTTACTTTAGAAGGTGAGAAAGCGCCAGAAATCACACCATCACACTCCCTCTCTTCATGAATCCCAGTCTCCCAGTGACTAGAAATATATTTATAGTGTGGTGTGTGTGTGTGTGTGTGTGTGTGGGGAGTGTGTTCATCTAAGTCCTTGCACACTATGGCTGTGCCCTTTAAAGCTTTGAAGTATTCAGATCAACAGTACTACAATACTACATGTCATTCTGAGTTCAAAGTTCACAACAAACCCACTGAGAAGCTTCTGTCTCGAGGAAAGAGAGTTGTGGGCATAACTGAATACATAAAAAAACCCACCAGGAAAAACTCAATCTGTCTTTCAGATTTGACGTTAAACCTCATGGCCCTATTCCTGACGTCTGTCTCTAAACCGAGGTCCTGATCATGGCCCTATTTCTGACGTCTGTTTTATATTCTGCTGTACGTACCAAGTGACCCCCAGTGACAGCAGCAGTATAAGACTACTGTATAGCTGCGTCTCAAATGGCACCCTTTATAGCACCTGTGGCTCTGGTTAAAAGTAGTGCACTATGTAGGGAATAGGGTGTATAGGGCTCTGGTTAAAAGTAGTGCACTGTGTAGGGAATAGGGTGTATAGGGCTCTGGTTAAAAGTAGTGCACTATGTAGGGAATAGGGTGTATAGGGCTCTGGTTAAAAGTAGTGCAATATGTAGGGAATGGGGCGTATAGGGCTCTGGTTAAAAGTAGTGCACTATGTAGGGAATAGGGTGTATAGGGCTCTGGTTAAAAGTAGTGCACTATGTAGGGAATAGGGTGTATAGGGCTCTGGTTAAAAGTAGTGCACTATGTAGGGAATAGGGTGCCATTTGGGACGCTAACCTAAGTGCCAGTCTGTATGAGTGACAGCGGTTTTCATCTAGCTGCATTATACCAAGAATATGATAATTGACATGAATATTTTACACCGTGCTGTCAAAGGTTTTCTCTCTGTGTGTGTGTATGTGTGTGTGTGTGTGTGTGTACGGTGCAGTTTCATGGTCCAAAACAGGCTGTCGCTGAAATGTGACCGTTTGTTGAACATCTGCTACTGCTAAAGAACATTAAAACAATTTCAGTGAGTCCAGGTTTTCCTTAGCCTGACGACTCACAGCGACTCCAGGTTTTCCTAAGCCTGACGACTCACTGTGAGTCCAGGTTTTCCTTAGCCTGACGACTCACAGCGAGTCCAGGTTTTCCTTAGCCTGACGACTCACAGCGAGTCCAGGTTTTCCTAAGCCTGACGACTCACTGTGAGTCCAGGTTTTCCTTAGCCTGATGACTCACAGCGAGTCCAGGTTTTCCTTAGCCTGACGACTCACAGCGAGTCCAGGTTTTCCTTAGCCTGACGACTCACAGCGAGTCCAGGTTTTCCTCCACAGCCTCTACCCTCCTGTCTGTAGCAGGGGAAATGCATAAACAGAGACACATACAAAGCTCTCCATCGTCCTCCATTTGGCAAATCTGACCACAATTCTATCCTCCAGATTCCTGCTTACAAGCAAAAACTAAAGCAGGAAGTACCAGTGACTCGTTCAGTACGGAAGTGGTCAGATGACGCGGATGCTACACTACAGGACTGTTTTGCTAGCACAGACTGGAATATGTTCTGGGATTCATCCAATGGCATTGAGGAATACACCGCCTCAGTCATCGGCTTCATCAATAAGTGCATCGATGATGTCGTCCCCACAGTGACTGTATGTACATATCCCAACCAGAAGCCATGGATTACAGGCAACATCCACATTGAGCTAAAGGCTAGAGCTGTCACTTTCAAGGAGCAGGACACTAATCCGGACGCTTATAAGAAAAAACTCTATGCCATCAGACAAACCATCAAACAAGCAAAGCGTCAATACAGGATAAAGGTTGAATCCTACTACACTAGCTCTGACGCTTGTCGGATGTGGCAGGGCTTGAAAACTATTATGAACTACAAAGGGAAACCCAGACACAAGCTGCCCAGTGACACGAGCCTACCAGACAAGCTAAATGCCTTTTATGCTCGCTTCGAGGCAAGCAACACTGAAGCATGCACGAGAGCACCAGCTGTTCTGGACGACTGTGTGATAACGCACTCCATAGCTGATGTGATCAAACCTTTAAACAGGTCAACATTCACAAAGCCGCTGGGCCAGACGGATTACCAGGACATGTACTCAGAGCATGTGCGGACCAACTGCCAAGTGTCTTAACTGACATTTTCAACCTCTCCCTGACCGTGCCTGTAATACCTACATGTTTCAAGCAGACCACCATAGTCCCTGTGCCCAAAGAAGAAGGTAACCTGCCTAAATGATTACTGCACCATGGCACTCACGTAGGTAGCCATGAATTGCTTTGAAAGGCTGGTCATGGCTCACATCAACAGCATCCTCCCAGACACCCTAGACCCACTCCAATTCGCATACCACCCCAACAGATCCACAGATGACGCAATCTCAATCGCACTCCACACTGCCCTTTCTCACCTGGACAAAAGGAACACCTGCCGCGCAAAACAACACGTCTGCCACGCTGATCCTTAACACTGGGGCCCCTCAGGGGGTGTGTACTTAGTCCCCTCCTGTATTCCCTGCTCACCCACGACTGTGTGGCCAAACACGACTCCAACACCATCATTAAGTTTGCTGACGACACAACAGTGGTAGGGCTGATCACCGACAAAGATGAGACGGCCTATAGGGAGGAGGTCAGAGAACTGGCAGTGTGGTGCCAGGACAACAACCTCTCCCTCAATGTGAGCAAGACAAAGGAGCTGATCGTGGACAACAGGAAAAGGCGGGCCGAACAGGCCCCCATTAACATCGACGGGGCTGTAGTGGAGCGGGTTGAGAGTTTCAAGTTCCTTGGTGTCCACATCACCAACGAAGTATCATGGTCCAAACATACCAAGACAGTCATGAAGAGGGCACGACAAAACCTTTTCCCCTCAGGAGACTGAAAAGATTTGGCATGGGCCCCCAGATCCTCAAAAGGTTCTACAGCTGCACCAT
>NC_138305.1:112960000-112985000 GCF_965601325.2 Salmo salar
ACATACCCTTAAAGGTGTGTATATATATATAGAGAGAGATAGTACATACCCTTAAAGGTGTGTATATAGAGAGAGATAGTAAATACCCTTAAAGGTGTATATATAGAGAGAGATAGTACATACCCTTAAAGGTGTATATATAGAGAGAGATAGTACATACCCTTAAAGGTGTGTGTATATATATAGAGAGAGATAGTACATACCCTTAAAGGTGTGTGTATATATATAGAGAGAGATAGTACATACCCTTAAAGGTGTATATATATAGAGAGAGATAGTACATACCCTTAAAGGTGATATATATAGAGAGAGATAGTACATACCCTTAAAGGTGTATATATATAGAGAGAGATAGTACATACCCTTAAAGCTGTGTATATATAGAGAGAGATAGTACATACCCTTAAAGGTGTGTATATATATAGAGAGATAGTACATACCCTTAAAGGTGTGTATATATATAGAGAGAGAGATAGTACATACCCTTAAAGGTGTATATATATATATAGAGAGAGATAGTACATACCCTTAAAGGTGTATATATAGAGAGATAGTACATACCCTTAAAGGTGTGTATATATATATAGAGAGAGATAGTACATACCCTTAAAGGTGTGTATATATATAGAGAGAGAGATAGTACATACCCTTAAAGGTATATATATATATAGAGAGAGATAATACATACCCTTAAAGGTGTATATATATAGAGAGAGAGATAGTACATACCCTTAAAGGTGTATATACACTGCTCAAAAAAATTAAGGGAACACTTAAACAACACAATGTAACTCCAAGTCAATCACACTTCTGTGAAATCAAACTGTCCACTTAGGAAGCAACACTGATTGACAATACATTTCACATGCTGTTGTGCAAATGGAATAGACAACAGGTGGAAATTATAGGCAATTAGCAAGACACCCCCAATAAAGGAGTGGTTTTGCAGGTGGGGACCACAGACCACTTCTCAGTTCCTATGCTTCCTAGCTGATGTTTTGGTCACTTTTGAATGCTGGCGGTGCTTTCACTCTAGTGGTAGCATGAGACGGAGTCTACAACCCACACAAGTGGCTCGGGTAGTGCAGCTCATCCAGGATGGCACATCAATGCGAGCTGTGGCAAGAAGGTTTGCTGTGTCTGTCAGCGTAGTGTCCAGAGCATGGAGGCGCTACCAGGAGACAGGCCAGTACATCAGGAGACGTGGAGGAGGCCGTAGGAGGGCAACAACCCAGCAGCAGGACCGCTACCTCCGCCTTTGTGCAAGGAGGAGCAGGAGAAGCACTGCCAGAGCCCTGCAAAATGACCTCCAGCAGGCCACAAATGTGCATGTGTCTGCTCAAACGGTCAGAAATAGACTCCATGAGGGTGGTATGAGGGCCCGACGTCCACAGGTGGGGGTTGTGCTTACAGCCCAACACCGTGCAGGACGTTTGGCATTTGCCAGAGAACACCAAGATTGGCAAATTCGCCACTGGCGCTCTGTGCTCTTCACAGATGAAAGCAGGTTCACACTGAGCACATGTGACAGACGTGACAGAGTCTGGAGACGCCGTGGAGAACGTTCTGCTGCCTGCAACATCCTCCAGCATGACCGGTTTGGCGGTGGGTCAGTCATGGTGTGGGGTGGCATTTCTTTGGGGGGCCGCACAGCCCTCCATGTGCTCGCCAGAGGTAGCCTGACTGCCATTAGGTACCGAGATGAGATCCTCAGACCCCTTGTGAGACCATATGCTGGTGCGGTTGGCCCTGGGTTCCTCCTAATGCAAGACAATGCTAGATCTCATGTGGCTGGAGTGTGTCAGCAGTTCCTGCAAGAGGAAGGCATTGATGCTATTGACTGGCCCGCCCGTTCCCCAGACCTGAATCCAATTGAGCACATCTGGGACATCATGTCTCACTCCATCCACCAACGCCACGTTGCACCACAGACTGTCCAGGAGTTGGCGGATGCTTTAGTCCAGGTCTGGGAGGAGATCCCTCAGGAGACCATCCGCCACCTCATCAGGAGCATGCCCAGGTGTTGTAGGGAGGTCATACAGGCACGTGGAGGCCACACACACTACTGAGCCTCATTTTGACTTGTTTTAAGGACATTACATCAAAGTTGGATCAGCCTGTAGAGTGGTTTTCCACTTAAATTTTGAGTGTGACTCCAAATCCAGACCTCCATGGGTTGATAAATTGGATTTCCATTGATTATTTTTGTGTGATTTTGTTGTCAGCACATTCAACTATGTAAAGAATAAAGTATTTAATAAGATTATTTCATTCATTCAGATCTAGGATGTGTTATTTTAGTGTTCCCTTTATTTTTTTGAGCAGTGTATATATATATATTGTGGTGGCTAATTTCTGCATTACCAAATGAGAAGAGTTACAAACACACCAGTCCGAGTTAAACTACATCTTTAATATTTAATTAAGATACTTTTGCAAAAGTTCTTGACCCCCAATAATGCACTCTCTCGAATGAACCATTGAACAAGGTGATTACCCAATGGCTACAGGGATCTTTTATAGCAACGATACACCCCCTTCAACGTACATTGACAAACCACAGATACTTAGTAACAGTTCACAAATGTTAAGTTTTGTATGACAGATATCCATAAAACACATCAGACAGTAACTGCTATGTCAACCTGGTTCATTGAATAGCCCAGTATCTGGTCTCCTTAGAACCCTCCCTCCCTGGTACGGTATTGAACAGAACTATTTCATCCAATGGCATATATCAATTGTCAACTCTAGATACTCCCATCTCAAGCAAACCCCCTCTTGACCCCACTCCTGGACAGGCTCACTGGGGAGTGAGCCTCTAGGCCATATATTATCACAGGATAAGTGCGAGATCTAAGAGAGGACATACAAGGGTCCATTTACTGCCATAATCCTCCCCACAATAAAGAAAAGGAGGGAGTGACTTGCTCACAGACATTGTGGAGACAAGTCATTGGTTCCCCATTAATCACATATCCCTTCACATGGTTTAAGAAATAGGTAAAGACACATTCCCATGACGACAAGTCTGACCTCTCCCCTCTCTGGGCCCCAAGTGTCTGAGCCCCAGCTAAGGTAGACGTGCAACTGAAAAGACACCAGAGTCCAATGGACACTTTCTAATGACAAGTATCTCAAATAAGCATATTATACTAATAAAACATCTTAATTATCTATGTTACCCAACTAATTCTGATTCGTCCACGACAATATATATATATATATACATATATATATATACATATATATATATATATATATATATATATATATATACAATTTATTTATATTTTTATGTACTTTATTCAAACCAGTGAATATCACCATTTCTAAAGTAGATCATTAACTATCAGCTCTATGTCACGCCCTGACCAGGTGAACTCTTCTATTTTGGTCAGGGTGTGGCATTTCTATAGTTTATTTTCTATGTTTTTGCTATAGCCTTGCTTTGGGGCGTATTTCTATGTTGGGTTCTGTCGATTCCCAATCAGAGACAGCTGTCACTAGTTGCCTCTGATTGGGGAATCATATTTAAGTTCCTTTTCCCCCCACGATGTTTGTGGGTTGTTGTCTCTTTTTGTTGGAGCAGTAGCGATACGTTTATTCTCTGTTTTGACCGTGTTATTTCAGTCTGTAATAAATAACATGAGTTCGCTCCCAGCTGCGCCTTGGTCCACTTCTTCCTTCCTGCACGACGATCGTTACACTCTAGGAATATCCAGGACCTCTTCACATGTTGTTTATCAAACAACAAATCCAGAATGGATTAAAAACATCAAGGGACAGGACATCATAATCCTACTGGAAACATGGTGTCGTGGAGACATAGATAGTCAGTATCCCTCAGATTATAGAGAACGTTTACTACCATCAATCAAACATGGAATGTTAAATGGGGCCGGGACACAGGTGGAATCATCGTTTTGTATAAGCAGGATTTAGCACTGAATGAAATGAAAAAAAGGTACTAAACACGTTTGGCTAAAACGTAACAAAAAGGTACAATCTACTGTGACAATGATGTATACATATGTGCAGCTTGTGCTCCTTCAGATTCATGATATTAATCTCCATACAGAGATCATTCAATTTCAGGCAGAGGGTAAAGTGCTTCTTTGTGGAGATTTCAATGCGAGAACAGGTTCTGAGCCTGACTACACTGATGCGGGAGGTAACCACCACATATTTGGACACCCCTCCTTGTACAGTAGCCCTATTATAAATAATAGAAACAGTCCTGACCAAATACTGAACAAAAAAAGGAAGGAGTTAGTGCATCTCTGTCGAGCCTTAGGCCTCAATCAAAGGGGACTCTTTAGTTCGGTTTACTAAATGCAAAGCTCAAATCTATAAAAATCAAAGAAGGCTTGTGGTCTTAGATAACATCAGAAATGAAAATGCTGAAAAACAGCACACCTGAGTTGTAAAAAATGCTGTGCTTAAATTGTTCAAC
Source organism: Salmo salar (assembly GCF_965601325.2). Lineage (NCBI taxonomy): Eukaryota > Metazoa > Chordata > Actinopteri > Salmoniformes > Salmonidae > Salmo > Salmo salar. Next base: position 112,964,457 of record NC_138305.1, read on the forward strand.
ATGGTATTAACTTCTGGCTGCTTCCCTGATGTCTGGAACCAGGGACTCATCTCCCCTATCCACATAAGTGGAGACAAATCAGAACTCAAGAATTCAAACCTTTCTTCAAGAAATAAATATTATAAGTAAATGTTCAAATTGTCTTTCTCCCCAAAAAGAGGGAAAATTCTTTGCTTGCTTTATTGACTTTAAAAAAGCATTTGATTCTATTTGGCACGAAGGGCTATTCTACAAAATTCTCCAAAGTGGGCTTGGTGGTGAGGTGTATGACTTAATAAAATGTATGTACACAGAAAACAAGTGTGCAATAAAAATCCCAAAAACCAAAAGAACTGAAAATATTTTCACAAGGTCGAGGTGTGAGACAAGGCTGCAGTTTGAGTCCAAACCTTTTCAACATTTATATCAGTGAATTAGCAGACGTTGGACCATTCTCCAGCCCCAGGACTCACACTATTCGACACAGAGGTAAAATACCTGCTGATGATTTGGTTCTTCTATCATCAACTAAAGAAGGTCTTCAACAGAACCTTAACATTCTAGAGCAATATTGCCATAATTGGGCCCTGGCAGTAAAACACCGTACACCTGGCGACCGTGTCAGCGTGCAATGCACCCGGCCCGCCACAGGAGTCGCTAGTGCGTGATGGGACAAGGTCTATAACACCCAGAAAATAAATACACTATAACACCCAGAAATACACTATAATACCCAAAAATACACTATAACACCCAGAAATACACTATAACACCCAGAAATACACTATAACACCCAGAAATACACTATAACACCCAAATATACACTATAACACCCAGAAATACACTATAAGACCCAAATATAGACTATAACAAACAACTATACACTATAACACCCAGAAATACACTATAACAAACAACTATACACTATAACACCCAGAAATACACTATAACACCCAGAAATACACTATAACACCCCAAAATACACTATAACACCCAGAAATACACTATAACACCCAAATATACACTATAACACCCAGAAATACACTATAACACCCAGAAATACACTATAACACCCCAAAATACACTATAACACCCAGAAATACACTATAACACCCAAATATACACTATAACACCCAGAAATACACTATAAGACCCAAATATAGACTATAACAAACAACTATACACTATAACACCCAGAAATACACTATAACAAACAACTATACACTATAACACCCTGAAATACACTATAACACCCAGAAATACACTATAACACCCCAAAATACACTATAACACCCAGAAATACACTATAACACCCAGAAATACACTATAACACCCAAATATACACTATAACACCCAGAAATACACTATAACACCCAGAAATACACTATAACACCCCAAAATACACTATAACACCCAAAAATACACTATAACACCCCAAAATACACTATAACACCCAGAAATACACTATAACACCCAGAAATACACTATAACACCCACAAATACACTATAACACCCAGAAATACACTATAACAAACAACTATACACTATAACACCCACATCTACACTATAACAAACAAATATACACTATAAGACCCAAAAATAGACCAGAACAACCAAATATACACTATAACATACAAATATACACTATAACACCCAGAAATACACTATAACACCCAAATATACACTATAACACCCAGAAATACACTATAACACCCAGAAATACACTATAACACCCAGAAATACACTATAACACCCCAAAATACACTATAACACCCAAAAATACACTATAACACCCCAAAATACACTATAACACCCAGAAATACACTATAACACCCAGAAATACACTATAACACCCAAAAATACACTATAACACCCAGAAATACACTATAACAAACAACTATACACTATAACACCCACATCTACACTATAACAAACAAATATACACTATAAGACCCAAAAATAGACCAGAACAACCAAATATACACTATAACATACAAATATACACTATAACACCCAGAAATACACTATAACACCCAAATATACACTATAACACCCAAATCTACACTATAACAAACAAATATACACTATAAGACCCAAAAATAGACCAGAACAACCAAATATACACTATAACATACAAATATACACTATAACACCCAGAAATACACTATAACACCCAGAAATACACTATAACACCCAGAAATACACTACAACACCCCAAAATACACTATAACACCCAGAAATACACTATAACACCCAAATATACACTATAACATACAAATATACACTATAACACCCAGAAATACACTATAACACCCAAATATACACTATAACACCCAAATCTACACTATAACAAACAAATATACACTATAAGACCCAAAAATAGACCAGAACAACCAAATATACACTATAACATACAAATATACACTATAACACCCAGAAATACACTATAAGACCCAAAAATAGACCAGAACAACCAAATATACACTATAACATACAAATATACACTATAACACCCAGAAATACACTATAACACCCAGAAATACACTATAACACCCAGAAATACACTACAACACCCCAAAATACACTATAACACCCAGAAATACACTATAACACCCAAATATACACTATAACATACAAATATACACTATAACACCCAGAAATACACTATAACACCCAAATATACACTATAACACCCAAATCTACACTATAACAAACAAATATACACTATAAGACCCAAAAATAGACCAGAACAACCAAATATACACTATAACATACAAATATACACTATAACACCCAGAAATACACTATAACACCCAGAAATACACTATAACACCCAGAAATACACTATAACACCCCAAAATACACTATAACACCCAGAAATACACTATAACACCCAAATATACACTATAACACCCAGAAATACACTATAACACCCAAACACACTATAACACCCAAAATACACTGGAGGCAGGACTTTCTCCAATAGAGCTCAATTTTTATGGAATGATCTGCCTATTCATGTGAGACGCAGACTCGGTCTCGACCTTTAATAAGTCTTTATTGAAGACTCATCTCTTCAGTAGGGCCTATGATTGAGTGTAGTCTGGCCCAGGAGTGTGAAAGTGAACAGAAAGGCACTGGAGCAACAAACCGCCCTTGCTGTCTCTGCCTGGCCAGCTCTCTCCACTGGGATTCTCTGCCTCTAACCCTATTACAGGGGCTGAGTCACTGGCGTACTGGTGCTCTTCCATGCCGTCCCTAGGAGGGGTGCGTCACTTGAGTGGGTTGAGTCACTGACATGATCTTCCTGTCCGGGTTGGCGCCCCCCCTCGGATTCGTGCCGTGCGGGAGATCTTTGTGGGCTATACTCAGCCTTGTCTCAGGGTAGTAAGTTGGTGGTTGAAGATATCCCTCTAGTGGTGTGGGGGCTGTGCTTTGGCAAAGTGGGTGGGGTTATATCCTGCCTGGTTGGCCCTGTCCAGGGGTATCGTCGGACGGGGCCACAGTGTCTCCCGACCCCTCCTGTCTCAGCCTCCAGTATCTATGCTGCAATAGTCTATGTGGCGGGGTGCTAGGGTCGTTATGTTATATCTGGAGTATTTCTCCTGTCTTATCCGATGTCCTTTGTGAATTTAAGTATGCTCCCTCTAATTCTCTCTCTCTCTCTTTCTATCTTTCTCTCTTTCCATCTTTCTCTCGGAGGACCTGAGCCCTAGGACCATACCTCAAGACTACCTGGCATGATGACTCCTTGCTGTCCCCAGTCCACCTGGTCGTGCTGCTGCTCCAGTTTCAACTGTTCTGCCTGCGGCTATTGAACCCTGACCTGTTCACCGGATGTGCTACCTTGTCCCAGACCTGCTGTTTTCAACTCTCTAGAGACAGCAGGAGCGGTAGAGATACTCTGAATGATCAGCTATGAAAAGCCAACTGACATTTACTCCTGAGGTGCTGACCTGTTGCACCCTCGACAACCACTGGGATTATTATTATTTGACCCAGCTGGTCATCTATGAACATTTGAACATCTTGGCCATGTACTGTTATAATCTTCACCCGACACAGCCAGAAGAGGTTCCTGCCCTCCTAGGGAGTTTTTCCTAGACACTGTGCTTCTACACCTGCATTGCTTGCTGTTTGGGGTTTTAGGCTGGGTTTCTGTAGAGCACTTTGTGACATCGGCTGATGTAAAAAGGGCTTTATAAATACATTTGATTGATTGATATAACACCAAAGTATACACTATGACACACAAATATACACTAAAACACACAAATATACACTAAAACACACAAATATACACTATAACACACAAATATACACTATAACACACAAATATACACTAAAGCACATAAATATACACTAAAACACACAAATATACACTATAACACAGAAATATACACTATAACAAACAAATATACACTATAACACACAAATATACACTAAAACACACAAATATACACTATAACAAACAAATATACACTAAAACACACAAATATACACTATAACACAGAAATATACACTATAACACACAAATATACACTATAACAAACAAATATACACTAAAACACAAAAATATACACTATAACAAACAAATATACACTAAAACACACAAATATACACTATAACAAACAAATATACACTAAAACACACAAATATACGCTATAACAAACAAATATAGTGTAGAACCCCCTTATTATCGGCATATTAAACATCGTTTATGAAATATATTACCTTCAACAGTGTTATCTTGTGATCAAGCCATCAATGTTTTGTGATTATTAGTGTCGTAAAAATGTTAGCTAACGGGTTAGCAATTAGTATGTTTGACATTTCAGTGGAAATTCTACCATCAGCTTTTTGATAAGCGGTTTAGCAAAAAGAAAAACACATCCCGTATTATCGTTATACGGTCCCCAGTTATTGGCCATCTTACTATTTTGTTCAATTACAAGATATATATGTTTAATTTTGTTCAAAAAAAGAGACACCAACCTCATATCCAAAGTGTTTACAAGGTAGTTGACTAACGTTAGTTGGCTAGCCTTCCGGTAAAAAAATAAATAAAATGACTTCCCTGAAATTCGTTAGCTATATTTCAGAGGTAAATTGTTGGATATTAAATTATGTATGGTGTGTCGCGCAGTCAAATTTTACAATATACAGCGTGTCCCACAAATTGTGTATATACATAACTTGAAAACCCCTAAAACTTAACTTAACTTACATAAATTGCAATTATAATCAGTTTTCAGCTAGCTGGAAAGGTTTCTTTAGTCGCAAAACTTACCGTTATTTTCCAGTCCATTTAAATGTTGAGTTCGAGGTGATTTAATCCTCTAACCGCTAGAGAGTGTCCGATGTTGGGGGAAAATTAGCTAGATACACTGTAACAAACAAAGATACATTGTAACACACAAAGATACACTGTAACACACAAAGACACACTGTAACACACAAAGATACATTGTAACACACAAAGATACATTGTAACACACAAAGATACATTGTAACACACAAAGATACATTGTAACACACAAAGATACACTGTAACACACAAAGATACCCTATAACAAACAAATATACACTAACAAAAATGTATACACATTATAACACACAAATATACTCTGTAACACACAAATATACACTATAAAACAAGAACCTCTTAAAACTGTATTAGTCTCCTCTAGGGCCACATGCTGTCTACAAATTACAGCCTAGCGTGGTCTACAGACTACAGCCTAGCATGGTATACAACCTACAGACTAGCATGGTCTACAAACTACAGCCTAGCATGGTCTACAAACTACAGCCTAGCATGGTCTACAAACTACAGCCTAGCATGGTCTACAAACTACAGCCTAGCATGGTCTACAAACTACAGCCTAGCATGGTCTACAAACTACAGCCTAGCGTGGTCTACAGCCTAGCATGGTCTACAAACTACAGCCTAGCATGGTCTACAAACTACAGCCTAGCATGGTCTACAAACTACAGCCTAGCATGGTCTACAAACTACAGCCTAGCATGGTCTACAAACTACAGCCTAGCATGTTCTACAAACTACAGCCTAGCATGGTCTACAAACTACAGCCTAGCGTGGTCTACAGACTAGCGTGGTCTACAGCCTAGCGTGGTCTACAGACTAGCGTGGTCTACAGCCTAGCATGGTCTACAGACTAGCGTGGTCTACAGCCTAGCATGGTCTACAACCCAGCATGGTCTACAGCCTAGCGTGGTCTACAGACTACAGCCTAGCATGGTCTACAGCCTAGCATGGTCTACAAACTACAGTCTAGCATGGTCTACAGACTAGCATGGTCTACAACCTAGCATGGTCTACAGCCTAGCATGGTCTACAGTCTAGCATGGTCTACAGACTACAGCCTAGCATGGTCTACAAACTACATCCTAGCGTATTCTACAAACTACAACCTAGCATGGTCTACAGCCTAGCATGGTCTACAGTCTAGCATGGTCTACAGACTACAGCCTTGCATGGTCTACAAACTACATCCTAGCGTATTCTACAAACTACAGCCTAGCGTGGTCTACAGCCTAGCATGGTCTACAGCCTAGCATGGTCTACAACCTAGCATGGTCTACAGCCTAGCATGGTCTACAGCCTAGCGTGGTCTACAGACTACAGCCTAGCATGGTCTACAGCCTAGCATGGTCTACAAACTACAGCCTAGCGTGGTCTACAGCCTAGCGTGGTCTACAGCCTAGCATGGTCTACAGCCTAGCATGGTCTACAGCCTAGCATGGTCTACAGACTACAGCCTAGCATGGTCTACAGCCTAGCATGGTCTACAGCCTAGCATGGTCTACAACCTAGCATGGTCTACAGCCTAGCATGGTCTACAGCCTAGCATGGTCTACAAACTACAGCCTAGCGTGGTCTACAGCCTAGCGTGGTCTACAGCCTAGCATGGTCTACAGCCTAGCATGGTCTACAGCCTAGCATGGTCTACAGCCTAGCGTGGTCTACCGACTACAGCCTAGCATGGTCTACAGCCTAGCATGGTCTACAAACTACAGTCTAGCATGGTCTACAGACTAGCATGGTCTACAACCTAGCATGGTCTACAGCCTAGCATGGTCTACAGTCTAGCATGGTCTACAGACTACAGCCTAGCATGGTCTACAAACTACATCCTAGCGTATTCTACAAACTAGAGCCTAGCATGGTATACAACCTACAGCCTGCAGATGTAGACATCATATTGTCTCTCTCTCTCTGTAGACGTGTGTGTGTGTGTGTGTGTGTGTGTGTGTGTGCGTGCGTGTGTGTGTGTGTGTGCGTGTGTGTGTGTGTGTGTGTGTGTGTGTGTGTGTGTCATGGCTGCTGAGAGGATCACTGAGCTATGCTGTGCGCTGAGCACCACTGAAACCCTGTAGAGCAAAATAATACCCCATACAGCTGAATAATACCCCATACAGCTGAATAATACCCCATTCAGCTGAATAATACCACGTACAGCTGAATAATACCCCGTACAGCTGAATAATACCCCGTACAGCTGAATAATACCCCGTAAAGCTGAATAATACCCCATACAGCTGAATAATACCCCATTCAGCTGAATAATACCCCATACAGCTGAATAATACCCCATTCAGCTGAATAATACCCCGTACAGCTGAATAATACCCCCTTGTCATGTCCTGGCCAGTATAAGGTTAATTGGTATTGTAGTTTGGCCAGGACGTGGCAGAGGGTATTTGTTTTATGTGGTTCGGGGTGGTGTTTTGGAAAATAGGGTGTTTGATTTAGTGTTTCCGGGTTTTTGGTTTATGGTCTGTGTGTATGTATTTCTATGTGTTATCTAGTTAGTTGTATGTCTATGTTTGGTTAATTGGGGTGGACTTCCAATTGAAGGCAGCTGTGTGGTGTTGCCTTTGATTGGAAGTCCTATATTAGTTGGGTGTGTTTGTTTGTCTAATTGTGGGAGATTGTCTTTGGATTTGCTGTGTTGCCTTCAAGGCTGTCATTTTGTCGTTCGTTCTATAGTTGTTATTTTTGTGTTCATTTTGGATGCTGCGTTTTGGTCCATTTCTACCGACGACAACCGTGACAGAATCTCCCACCAAAAAAGGACCAAGCAGCGGAAGAAGGCTGGCGAGGTAAGGGAGACCGGGAGGCACCCCCAAGAATTATTTAGGGGGGGGCACAAGGGGAGTTTTGCGGGGCAAGAATGGAGCCCCAGGCCAGCTCCCCGCACTAGCATGGAGGTGCGTGTTCGCAATCTGGTACGCCCAGTACCAGCACCACGCACCAGGAGTCTAGTGTGTCAACCCAGCCTCGCCAGTCAACAGTCGTCGTCAGAGCTGCCCGCCAGTCAACAGTCGTCGTCAGAGCTGCCCGCCAGTCAACAGTCGTCGTCAGAGCTGCCCGCCAGTCAACAGTCGTGGGAGCTGCCCGCCAGTCAACAGTCGTCAGAGCTGCCCGCCAGTCAACAGTCGTGGGAGCTGCCCGCCAGTCAACAGTCGTCGGAGCTGCCCGCCAGTCAACAGTCGTCGGAGCTGCCCGCCACTCAACAGTCGTCGGAGTTGCCCGCCAGTCAACAGTCGTCGGAGCTGCCCGCCAGTCAACAGTCGTCGGAGCTGCCCGCCAGTCAACAGTCGTCGGAGCTGCCCGCCAGTCAACAGTCGTCGGAGCTGCCCGCCAGTCAACAGTCGTCGGAGCTGCCCGCCAGTCAACAGTCGCCGGAGCTGCCCGCCAGTCAACAGTCGTCGGAGCTGCCAGACTGCGCTGAACTGCCGGAGTGGCCAGACTGCGCTGAACTGCCGGAGTGGCCAGACTGCCCTGAACTGCCGGAGTGGCCATACTGCCCTGAACTGCCGGAGTGGCCAGACTGCCCTGAACTGCCGGAGTGGCCAGACTGCCCCGAGCTGCCGGACTGCCCTGACTGCCCCGAGTTGCCGGACTGCCCTGACTGCCCCGAGTTGCCGGACTGCCCTGACTGCCCCGAGTTGCCGGACTGCCCAGACTGCCCCGAGTTGCCGGACTGCCCAGACTGCCCCGAGTTGCCGGACTGCCCAGACTGTCCCGAGTTGCCGGACTGCCCAGACTGTCCCGAGTTGCCGGACTGCCCAGACTGTCCCGAGTTGCCGGACTGCCCAGACTGTCCCGAGTTGCCGGACTGCCCAGACTGTCCCGAGTTGCCGGACTGCCCAGACTGTCCCGAGTTGCCGGACTGCCCAGACTGCCCCGAGTTGCCGGACTGCCCAGACTGCCCCGAGTTGCCAGACTGCCCCGACTGCCCCCCGGCGATGCCAGAGTGGCCCGACAGCCTGGAACGGCCGGAACCAGAGCCACCTCCAGATATAGGTGGGTTGGGGAGGGGGGGGTGTAGCACAGTGCCGTCGTTGACGGCAGCCACCCTCCCTTCCCTCCCTTTAGTAGAGGGGAATTTTGGTTTTGTTGTTTGGGGTTATTTTGTTAAGGTGCTTCCGGGGTTAGCACCTTTAAGGGGGGGGTACTGATGGAATAAATGTTCAAAATGAACAACCGCATGCCTGCTGTGTTTTGGTCCATTTCTACCGACGACAACCGTGACACCCGTACAGCTGAATAATACTCCAAACAGCTGAATAATACCCCGTACTGCTGAATAATACCCCGTACAGCTGAATAATACCCCATACAACTGATAATACCCCATACAGCTGAATAATACCCCATACAGCTGAATAATACCCCGTACAGCTGAATAATACCCCATACAGGTGATTAATACCCCATACAGCTGAATAATACCCCGTAAAGCTGATTAATACCCCATACAGCTGAATAATACCCCGTACAGCTGAATAATACCCAGTACAGCTGAATAATACCCCGTACAGCTGAATAATACCCCATACAGCTGAATAATACCCCGTACAGCTGAATAATACCCCGTACAGCTGAATAATACCCCGTACAGCTGAATAATACCCCGAACAGCTGAATAATACCGCGAACAGCTGAATAATACCCCGTACAGCTGAATAATACCCCGTACAGCTGAATAATACCCCGTACAGCTGAATAATACCCCGTACAGCTGAATAATACCCCATTCAGCTGAATAATACCCCATACAGCTGAATAATACCCCGTACAGCTGAATAATACCCCGTACAGCTGAATAATACCCCGTACAGCTGAATAATACCCCGTACAGCTGAATAATACCCCGTACAGCTGAATAATACCCCGTACAGCTGAATAATACCCCGTACAGCTGAATAATACCCCGTTCAGCTGTACGGGGTATTATTCAGCTGTATAATAACCCATTCAGCTGAATAATAACCCATTCAGCTGAATAATAACCCATACAGCTAAATAATACCCCATACAGCTGAATAATACCCCATACAGCTAAATAATACCCCGTACAGCTGAACAATTCCCCATACCCCGTACAGCTGAATAATACCCCGTACAGCTGAATAATACCCCATACAGCTGAATAATACCCCGTACAGCTGAATTATACCTCGTACAGCTGAATAATACCCCGTACAGCTGAATAATACCCCGTACAGCTGAATAATACCCCGTACAGCTGAATAATACCACGTACAGCTGAATAATACCCCGTACAGCTGAATAATACCCCGTACAGCTGAATAATACCCCATTCAGCTGAATAATACCCCGTACAGCTGAATAATACCCCGTACAGCTGAATAATACCCCGTACAGCTGAATAATACCCCGTACAGCTGAATTATACCTCGTACAGCTGAATAATACCCCGTACAGCTGAATAATACCCCGTACAGCTGAATAATACCCCGTACAGCTGAATAATACCACGTACAGCTGAATAATACCACGTACAGCTGAATAATACCCCGTACAGCTGAATAATACCCCGTACAGCTGAATAATACCCCGTACAGCTGAATAATACCCCGTACAGCTGAATAATACCCCATACAGCTGAATAATACCCCATACAGCTAAATAATACCCCGTACAGCTGAACAATTCTCCATACCCCGTACAGCTGAATAATACCCAGTACAGCTGAATAATACCCCGTACAGCTGAATAATACCCCGTACAGCTGAATAATACCCCGTACAGCTGAATAATACCCCGTACAGCTGAATAATACCCCATACAACTGATAATACCCCATACAGCTGAATAATACCCCATACAGCTGAATAATACCCCATACAGCTGAATAATACCCCGTACAGCTGAATAATACCCCATACAGCTGAATAATACCCCGTACAGCTGAATAATACCCCGTACAGCTGAATAATACCCCGTACAGCTGAATAATACCCCGTACAGCTGAATAATACCCCGTACAGCTGAATAATACCCCGTACAGCTGAATAATACCCCGTACAGCTGAATAATACCCCGTACAGCTGAATAATACCCCGTACAGCTGAATAATACCCCGTACAGCTGAATAATACCCCATACAACTGATAATACCCCATACAGCTGAATAATACCCCATACAGCTGAATAATACCCCATACAGCTGAATAATACCCCGTACAGCTGAATAATACCCCATACAGCTAAATAATACCCCGTACAGCTGAATAATACCCCGTACAGCTGAATAATACCCCGTACAGCTGAATAATACCCCGTACAGCTGAATAATACCCCGTACAGCTGAATAATACCCCGTACAGCTGAATAATACCCCGTACAGCTGAATAATACCCCGTACAGCTGAATAATACCCCGTACAGCTGAATAATACCCCGTACAGCTGAATAATAACCCATTCAGCTGAATAATAACCCATTCAGCTGAATAATAACCCATACAGCTAAATAATACCCCATACAGCTGAATAATACCCCATACAGCTAAATAATACCCCGTACAGCTGAACAATTCCCCATACCCCGTACAGCTGAATAATACCCCGTACAGCTGAATAATACCCCATACAGCTGAATAATACCCCGTACAGCTGAATTATACCTCGTACAGCTGAATAATACCCCGTACAGCTGAATAATACCCCGTACAGCTGAATAATACCCCGTACAGCTGAATAATACCCCATACAGCTAAATAATACCCCGTACAGCTGAACAATTCCCCATACCCCGTACAGCTGAATAATACCCCGTACAGCTGAATAATACCCCATACAGCTGAATAATACCCCGTACAGCTGAATTATACCTCGTACAGCTGAATAATACCCCGTACAGCTGAATAATACCCCGTACAGCTGAATAATACCACGTACAGCTGAATAATACCACGTACAGCTGAATAATACCCCGTACAGCTGAATAATACCCCGTACAGCTGAATAATACCCCGTACAGCTGAATAATACCCCGTACAGCTGAATAATACCCCGTACAGCTGACTAATAACCCGTACAGCTGAATAATAACCCATACAGCTGAATAATACACCATACAGCTAAATAATACCCCGTACAGCTGAACAATTCACCATACCCCGTACAGCTGAATAATACCCGTACAGCTGAATAATACCCGTACAGCTGAATAATACCCCGTACAGCTGAATAATACCCCATACAGCTGAATAATACCCCGTTTATACTAATAATACCCCATACAGCTGAATAATACCCTATTCAGCTGAATAATACCCCATACAGCTGAATAATACCCCGTACAGCTGAATAATACCCAATACAGCTGAATAATACCCCGTACAGCTGAATAATACCCCGTACAGCTTAATAATACCCCGTACAGCTGAATAATACCCCGTACAGCTGAATAATAACCCATTCAGCTGAATAATAACCCATACAGCTGAATAATACCCCATACAGCTGAATAATACCCCATACAGCTAAATAATACCCCGTACAGCTGAATAATACCCAATACAGCTGAATAATACCCCGTACAGCTGAATAATACCCCGTACAGCTTAATAATACCCCGTACAGCTGAATAATACCCCGTACAGCTGAATAATAACCCATTCAGCTGAATAATAACCCATACAGCTGAATAATACCCCATACAGCTGAATAATACCCCATACAGCTAAATAATACCCCGTACAGCTGAACAATCCCCCATACCCCGTACAGCTGAATAATACCCCGTACAGCTGAATAATACCCCATACAGCTGAATAATACCCCGTACAGCTGAATTATACCTCGTACAGCTGAATAATACCCCGTACAGCTGAATAATAACCCGTACAGCTGAATAATACCACGTACAGCTGAATAATACCCCATACAGCTGAATAATACCCCATTCAGCTGAATAATACCCCATACAGCTGAATAATACCCCGTACAGCTGAATAATACCCCGTACAGCTGAATAATACCCCGTACAGCTGAATAATACCCCATACAGCTGAATAATACCCCATACAGCTAAATAATACCCCGTACAGCTGAACAATTCACCATACCCCGTACAGCTGAATAATACCCCATAGAGCTGAATAATACCCCATAGAGCTGAATAATACCCCGAACAGCTGAATAATACCCAATACAGCTGAATATTACCCCGTACAGCTGAATAATACCCCGTACAGCTGAATAATACCCCGTACAGCTGAATAATACCCCATACAGCTGAATAATACCCCATTCAGCTGAATAATACCCCATTCAGCTGAATAATACCCCGTACAGCTGAATAATACCCCGTACAGCTGAATAATACCCCATACAGCTGAATAATACCCCGTACAGCTGAATAATACCCCGTACAGCTGAATAATACCCAATACAGCTGAATATTACCCCGTACAGCTGAATAATACCCCGTACAGCTGAATAATACCCCGTACAGCTGAATAATACCCCGTACAGCTGAATACTACCCCGTACAGCTGAATAATACCCCATACAGCTGAATAATACCCCATTCACCTAAATAAAACCACATTCAGCTGAGTGCACAAAACATTAAGAACAGCTTCAATTCGTCGGGGCATGGACTCTACAAGGTGTCAAAAGCTTTCCACAGGGATGCTTGCCTATGTTGACTCCAATTCTTCCCACAGTTGTGTCAAGTTGGCTGGATGTCCTTTGGGTGGTGGACCATTCTTGATACACACGGGGAACTGTTGAGCGTGAAAAACCCAGCTGCGTCGCAGTTCGTGACACAAACTGTTGCGGTTTAAGATGAGGTAGGATGATCTTTTTGTTCTCTCTGCCAGAACGCATCACAGAGAAGTCGATAGACCATGAATAAAAAGGTACAGATAGACTGAACTTTACCTGCTGTGTACACGGTGTAGGGAGAGACGGTAGGAGCTTCACTCGCTGTCTAAAATCCAAACTTTACCGCAACACAAACCTTGGACGTAGCGGTGTTTCGGGTTCAGTTATTTTCAAAAAATAAAATATTTTCGGTATCATCTGATCTCACCACTTGGTATAGAACCAACAGTGCAGCTCGCTGGAGCCCAGACACGACTGATGCCGTCTGTTTCTCTGATTGGTGTGTTTCAGCGCGCGCTCTAACAGCCCCCTTTCCTCTCACTCTCTCTCTCTGTCTGTCTCTCTCTCTGTCTGTCTCTGTCTCTGTCTCTCTGTCTCTGTCTCTGTCTCTGTCTCTCTCTGTCTGTCTCTGTCTGTCTGTCTGTCTGTCTGTCTGTCTGTCTGTCTGTCTGTCTGTCTGTCTGTCTGTCTGTCTGTCTCTCTCTGTCTGTCTCTCTCTCTCTCTGTCCTCTCTCTGTTTCTGTCTCTGTCTCTCTCTCTCTGTCTGTCTCTGTCTCTCTCTCTGTCTCTCTCTCTGTCTGTCTCTGTCTCTGTCTCTCTCTGTCTGTCTCTGTCTCTCTCTGTCTGTCTGTCTGTCTGTCTGTCTGTCTGTCTGTCTGTCTGTCTGTCTGTCTGTCTGTCTGTCTGTCTGTATCTCTCTGTCTGTCTCTCTCTCTCTCTGTCCTCTCTCTGTTTCTGTCTCTGTCTCTCTCTCTCGGTCTCTCTCTGTCTCTCTCTGTCTCGCTCTCTGTCTCTCTCTGTCTCTCTCTGTCTGTTTCTCTCTCTCTCTGTTGCTGTCCCTTTCTGTCTCTCTCTCTGTCGCTGTCTCTCTCTGTCTCTCTCTCTCTCTCTCTCTGTCTCTCTCTGTCTCTCTCTCTCTGTCTCTTCTCTCTGTCTCTCTCTCTCTGTCTCTCTCTCTCTCTCTCTCTCTCTCTGTAAATCTGGCATCTCGCTGCTCACGGCCATCCATTCACTTCTATTATTCTCCTGAAGTTTCTTCTTAAAGACAAACAGTGAAATGTTTACTTACGGGTCCTTTTTCAACAATGAATAGTTAACGATAAAACATTAATAAATAATAATAGAAATAGTGGAACGAGGAACAAATACATAGTGAATTACCAATAACAATGGCACATTGTGTTAGCTAATCCAAGTTCATAATTTTAAAAGGCTAATTGATCATTAGAAAACCCTTTTGCAAAGAAAAGCACATTCCAGGATGCTGACCTTCTAGGAAGAGTTCCTCTGTCTGTTCTTTTGCCCATCTTAATCTCTTCTTTTTATTGGCCAGTTTGAGATATGGCTTTTTCTTTGCAACTCTGACTAGAAGGCCAGCATCCCGGAGTCGCCTCTTCACTTTTGACGTTGAGACTGGTGTTTTGCCGTTACTATTTCATGAAGCTGCCAGTTGAGGACTTGTGAGGCATCTGTTTCTCAAAACTAGACACTCTAATGTACTTGTCCTCTTGCTCAGTTGTGCACCGGGGCCTCCCACTCCTTTTTCTATTCTGGTTAGAGCCAGTTTGCACTGTTCTTTAAAGGGAGTATGTCACAGGTGTAGCCGTGTTGAATAGACCAAATCACAGCGGGTATGTGGATACTCATATTCTGTTAATGAAAACACACAAAGCATCCACAGGAAAAACAATAAACAGTACTCACGACAACAGGAACAGTTTTGCAGGCTCACAAAACGCAGTGCAAAAACAACTACCCACAACCCCAAAGAAAAACACACACTACTATATAGGACTCCAAATCAAAGGCAACTCAACACACCTGCCTTCAATTGGGAGTCCAATCACCACTTAACACACAAAAACCCTGCCACGTCCTGACCAAAACTAATACAATTGCTCCCTCTGCTGGTCAGGACGTGACAGAGTAGTACACAGTGTTGTACGAGATCTTGAGTTTCTTGGCAATTTCTCACATGGAATAGCCTTAATTTCTCAGAACAAGAATAGACTGATGAGTTTCAGAAGAAAGTTCTTTGTTTCTGGCCATTTTGAGCCTGTAATCAAACCCACAAATGTTGATGCTCCAGATACTAAACTAGTCTAAAGAAGGACAGTTTTATTGCTTCTTTAATGAGAACAACAGTTTTCAGCTGTGCTAACATAATTGCAAAAGGGTTTTCTAATGATCAATTAGCCTTTTTAAAATAATAAACTTGGATCAGCTTACACAACGTGCCATTGGAACACAGGAGTGATGGTTGCTGATAACGGGCCTCTGAAATTCCATAAAAAAATATTCCATAAACAATCTGCCGTTTCCAGTTACAATAGTCATTTACAACATTAACAATGTCTACGCTGTATTTCTGATCAATTTGATGTTATTTTAATGGACATAAAAAATGTTTGCTTTTCTTTCAAAAACAAGGACATTTCTAAGTGACCCCCAACTTTTGAACGGTAGTGTACATACTTGACATTTTTAAAGTAAAAAAAAAAAGAATAAACTGAAATATCATAATTGGATCTTATTGATCTCCACCCCCCAGAGTTAATAATTGGTAGCAGCACCTTTGGCTTCCATTACTGCTGTGAATAATTTGGAATAATATTTTACCAACTCTTAGGGCAACATAGAGTCATTGTTTGTTTTTCTTCTTCAAAATTGCTAAAGCTCATTCAATTTGCTTGGGACTCATTGATGAACAGCAATAATTGAACCTTGTCTCTGATATTTATAAGAAGATTTAAGTCAGGACTGAGACCACTCAACACCTTTTGAAAACCCTTTTGTAACTTTGGTTAAAAAAAGTGTGTAATTGTCTCTCTGAAAAAAAAAATATACAATTATCCCAGGTTTAGGTTACTGGAAGACTGAGGCGGATTTCCTTTTAACATTTTACCTTTCATATTTATTTCAATCCTGACAAACTCCCCAGTCCCTGCCGATGACAAGCATACCCATAACATGATGCTGCCACCACAATACATACCCATAACATGATGCTGCCACCACAATACATACCCATAACATGATGCTGCCGCCACAGTACATACCCATAACATGATGCTGCCACCACAATACATACCCATAACAGGATGCTGCCACCACACTACATACCCATAACATGATGCTGCCACCACAATACATACCCATAACATGATGCTGCCGCCACAGTACATACCCATAACATGATGCTGCCACCACAATACATACCCATAACATGATGCTGCCACCACAATACATACCCATAACAGGATGCTGCCACCACACTACATACCCATAACATGATGCTGCCACCACACTACATACCCATAACATGATGCTGCCGCCACAATACTTGAAAATAGTTGTGATACTAAACCTGGTATTGATATCGAAGTCTGGTATTGTGACAACACTGGGGTTTTACCATCAAGCCCTGGGGTTTTACCATCAAGCCCTGGGGTTTTACCATCAAGCCCTGGTGTTTTACCATCAAGCCCTGGTGTTTTACCATCAAGCCCTGGGGTTTTACCATCAAGCCCTGGTGTTATACAATCAAGCCCTGGTGTTTTACCATCAAGCCCTGGTGTTTTACCATCAACCCCTGGTGTTTACCATCAAGCCCTGGGGTTTTACCATCAAGCCCTGGGGTTATACCATCAAGCCCTGGGATTATACCATCAAGCCCTGGTGTTTTACCATCAAGCCCTGGGGTTTTACCATCAAGCCCTAGGGTTTTACCATCAAGCCCTGGGATTATACCATCAAGCCCTGGGATTATACAATCAAGCCCTGGGGTTTTACCATCAAGCCCTGGTGTTTTACATCAAGCCCTGGTGTTTTACCATCAAGCCCTGGTGTTTTACCATCAAGCCCTGGTGTTTTACCATCAAGCCCTGGTGTTTTACCATCAAGCCCTGGTGTTTTACCGTCAAGCCCTGGGGTTTTACCATCAAGCCCTGGTGTTTTACCATCAAGCCCTGGGGTTTTACCATCAAGCCCTGGGATTATACCATCAAGCCCTGGGATTATACAATCAAGCCCTGGGGTTTTACCATCAAGCCCTGGTGTTTTACCATCAAGCCCTGGGGTTTTACAACCAAGCCCTGGTTTTACCATCAAGCCCTGGCATTTTACCATCAAGCCTCTGTGTTTTACAGACTGAAAATATTTTATTGCCTCATAAAGTTCCTCTGTAATTTGGCCTTCACACAGGTCTCTCTGTGCATTTGTTAGTTTGAAATTATTATTATTATTATTATTATGAAAGAAATCCTTACAGTTTACATCATTCAGTGGAAATGGAGGAGACTGAAAAGAAAACATATTCAAATATTTAGCTTCCTCTTTCAAAATGTAATTTGGTGAATCATGGATGACTCCATCGTTTGTAATGAGTTTCTGTCAATTATTTTCGGAGTTGAAGATTCAAGAAAAATGGTGTGCATTAATTTCACAATTTTTCCATCCAATTCGCTTTATTTTTGTAAAACGTTACACTTGATTGTTCTTGAATAAGTTCCTCCATTTTCTTTTTGTTTTTCCTCTAACCTATTTTGTGCCTCTATAGCACAGTTTCCATTACCATCTACCTGCTTTGTTACTTCCTCTATTTCCTATATTAGTCTCATCTCTTTTAACCTAAACTGCTTTTGTTTTAATGATGAGTTTTGTATTGAATGGCCTCTGAAAGTACATTTAAAAAGTGTCTCATACAATAAGGAGATCTGCTGTCAATTATGAATACTTTTTTCTTAGTTATTAAGAACAAAATTGTCATCCAATTGGCTTTGATGACATTTCCAAATTCTGTAAGAGTGACATGAAGGTCCAATTAGCTGTTGGTTCGATCGGACTTCTATTAATATTTTGTTTACTTTTGATGCCAGCAAGAACGAGACCAGGAAGTAATCAAGACGGCTAGGTTGATTAATGATAATTAATTAATTAATTATTAATTATCTAATGTTGGGATATAGGAATATAGGAATATAGAATGATAAAAATCTGCCTAGGTTCTCTATTGGAGAAAGGCCTATACGATCGTAAAATAAAAATGTGTCATTATCCTTTTATATTTAAAAATAAATCACGATATTAAAAATGTAAAGGACATATTATTTTTCCCGATACACACCGGCAAATGGATTAGGTATTATCAGCAGGGTTGTTGTCTCAGTTAGTGTGTGGTGGGCTGGCTAACACTTTCACGTCCTGACCAGTATAAGGGGTTATTTGTTATTGTAGTTTGGTCAGGACGTGGCAGGGGGTGTTTGTTTTATGTGGTTCGGGGTTTGTTGGGATATGTATTTATGTAAGAGGGGTGTTTGTTTTATGTGTTCCGGGGTTTTGGGGTATTGTTCTATGTTCTATGTTTTGTATTTCTATGGTTTTTCTATGTTGTGTATTTCTTTGTTGGCCTGGTATGGCTCTCAATCAGGAACAGCTGTACATCGTTGTTGCTGATTGGGAGTCATACTTAGGTAGCCCTTTTATCACCTGTCTTTTGTGGGAAGTTGTTTTTGCACTGCTGTGTTTATCCTGCAATACTGTGCGTTTGTTTTTCTTGTTTTGTGATTAAGTGTTCAATAAAATTTTAAGACGAGCACTCAACCCGCTGCGCCTTGGTCTACTACATACGACAACCGTTACAAACACTGGGACAACCTGATTAAAGTTAACGGTAGAACTAACACAATAACAGGCTTATGGAAGCACGTTTTTGGTGACTACATGATTCCATATTTTATTTTATTTATAACATGTTTTAATGTAACCTTTTATTTAACTCGGCAAGTCAGTTAATAAGAACAAATTCTTATTTACAGTGACGGCCAAACCTGGACGACGCTGGGCCAAATGTGCGCCGCCCTCTTGGACTCTCAATCACGGCCAGTTGTGATACGGCCTGGAATCGAACCAGAGTCTGTAGTGATGCCTGTAGCACTGAGATGCAGTGTCTTAGACCACTGCACTACTCGGGAACCTCCCGAGGGTTTAATTTCAGAGTTTTGATGTCTTCACTGTTATTCTACAATGTAGAAAATAGTCTAAATAAATAAATAAAAACATGAATGTGTAGGAGTGTCCAACTGTACTGGTTCTGTATATAGAGAGTCCAACTGTACTGGTTCTGTATATAGAGAGTCCAACTGTACTGGTTCTGTATATAGAGAGTCCAACTGTACTGGTTCTGTATATACAGAGTCCAACTGTACTGGTTCTGTATATAGAGTGTCCATCTGTACTGGTTCTGTATATAGAGAGTCCAACTGTACTGGTTCTGTATATAGAGAGTCCAACTGTACTGGTTCTGTATATACAGAGTCCAACTGTACTGGTTCTGTATATAGAGTGTCCATCTGTACTGGTTCTGTATATAGAGAGTCCAACTGTACTGGTTCTG
>NC_138305.1:112987500-113062500 GCF_965601325.2 Salmo salar
CTCCCTCCAAACTCCCTCCTCCATCTCTCTCCCTCTCCTCCCTCTTACCTCCCTCTCTCCTCCCCCTCTCTCCCTCCTACCTCCCTCCTCCCTCTCTCCCTCCTACCTCCCTCCTCCCTCCCTCCTCCCTCTCTCCCCCCTGCCTCCCTCCTCCATCTCTCTCCCTCTCCTCTTTATCACTCTCGTCTCTATCCCTTCATCTGTTGTCCTTGTCTCCCTCCCTTCTCCCTCTCTCTCCCTCTGCTCTATATCCCTTCATCTGTTGTCCTTGTCTCACTCCCTTCTCCCTCCCTCCTCTCCCTCTCCTCTCTCCCTCGCCTCTCTATCCCTTCATCTGTTGTCCTCGTCTCCTTCCCTCCTCCCTCCCTTTGCACCTCTCCTCTCGTATGTTCTATCTCTGGGCAAAAGGCCAGTGTGGGTCAGTGGCAGGGTGTCATTATACCTGTCCTCCCCTCTCCTCCTCTGCTATCCATCCTCCTCTCTCCTCCTCTGCTATCCATCCTCCCCTCTCCTCCTCTGCAATCCATCCTCCTCTCTCCTCCTCTGCTATCCATCCTCCCCTCTCCTCCTCTGCTATCCATCCTCCTCTCTCCTCCTCTGTTATCCATCCTCCTCTCTCCTCCTCTGTTATCCATCCTCCCCTCTCCTCCTCTGTTATCCATCCTCCTCTCTCCTCCTCTGTTATCCATCCTCCTCTCTCCTCCTCTGTTATCCATCCTCTCCTCTCCTCCTCTGCTATCCATCCTCCCCTCTCCTCCTCTGTTATCCATCCTCTCCTCTCCTCCTCTGCTATCCATCCTCCCCTCTCCTCCTCTGTTATCCATCCTCTCCTCTCCTCCTCTGCTATCCATCCTCCCCTCTCCTCCTCTGCTATCCATCCTCCCCTTTCCTCCTCTGCTATCCATCCTCCTCTCTCCTCCTCTGCTATCCATCCTCCTCTCTCCTCCTCTGCTATCCATCCTCCTCTCTCCTCCTCTGCTATCCATCCTCCTCTCCTCCTCTGCTATCCATCCTCCCCTTTCCTCCTCTGCTATCCATCCTCCTCTCTCCTCCTCTGCTATCCTAGCCTTAATTGTCAAGTCTATATTTGAGTTGAGATGTCTAACAAACTCCAGTTTGACAAGAGACACTAATTAAAACACATCACATAATAATATATATATATATATATAATATATAAATCTGACGTATAACATTTGAGCCACTGCTTACACAAAACAATCGAACTTCAATGAAGGTTTCACTTACTGAAGAACAAACAGGTAGAGAGAAATACAAGGTCAATAAAAGGCTTTTCCTGCTCATTAAAAAGCAACATGTTGTTTTTGTACCAACACTGCCATCTAATGAAGCTGCTATCCTGGTCATCTTGTGTGTTTTATCGGTGACCCTTCCTCTTTAACTAGGTTGATTATTTATAGCTCTATTTGATGTATTCTGTGGTCCTCTGAGGCCCTTCTGGGGTCTGTGAGGGAGAGAGAGAGAGAGAATGAGAGAAGAGAGAGAGACTGAGGGAGAGAGAGAGACTGAGGGAGAGGGTGAGAGAGACTGAGAGAGAGACAGAGACAGAGACTGAGACTGAGGGAGAAACAGGAGAGGAGAGGAGAAGAGGTGGAGGAGAGGAGAGGAGAAGAGGAGGAGGAGAGGAGAGGAGAAGAGGTGGAGGAGAGGAGAGGAGAAGAGGAGGAGGAGAGGAGAAGAGGTGGAGGAGAGGAGAGGAGAGGAGGAGAAGAGGTGGAGGAGAGGAGAAGAGGTGGAGGAGAGGAGAGGAGAAGAGGTGGAGGAGAGGAGAGGAGGAGAAGAGGTGGAGGAGAGGAGGTGGAGAAGAGGTGGAGGAGAAGAGGTGGAGGAGAGGAGAGGAGAAGAGGTGGAGGAGAGGAGGAGAAGAGGTGGAGGAGAGGAGAGGAGAAGAGGTGGAGGAGAGGAGAGGAGAAGAGGTGGAGGAGAGGAGAAGAGGTGGAGGAGAGGAGATGAGGTGGAGGAGAGGCGGTGGAGGAGGAGAAGAGGAGGTGAAGGGGAGAACGGCTCATGATAATGTCCGGAACGGAGCAAATGGAACGGCTTTAGACACAGTTAATGTGCCACCGACCTCACGTGGTCGACACATGGTAATAAAATGTGTCTCTGATTTGCCCCATATCCATAAACCTCCCATTATGACACGAGTTGTGTAAATGAACAGAAAAGAGCACACTTTTATAATCAATAGTTTTAAAACATAGACTGGGCGCAATACTGTCTCTCAATAACCTAAACCTGTCACACAGCTGTACAAATTAATATTCGTAGAAACACTTCCATTGCTAAAAAAAGTCACAACTCAAATAAGCTGAGTATCTGGATGAAACAGATTCAGTTATTTCTTTATTTTTTATTTTTTAATTCACCTTTATTTAACCAGGTAGGCCAGTTGAGAACAAGTCCTTTATTTTACCAGGTAGGCCAGTTGAGAACAAGTTCTCATTTACAACTGCGACCTGGCCAAGATAAAGCAAAGCAGTGCGACACAAACAACAATACAGAGTTACACATGGAATAAACAAATATACAGTCAATAATACAGAAGAAAAATCTATATACAGTGTGTGCAAATGACGTGAGGAGGTAAGGCAATAAATAGGCCATAGTAGCAAAGTAATTACAATTTAGCAGATTAACACTGGAGTGATAGATGAGCAGATGATGGTGTGTAAGTAGTGATACTGGTGTGCAAAAGTGCAGCAAAGTAAATAAAAACAATATGGGGATGAGGTAGGTAGATTTGGGTGGGCTGTTTACAGATGGACTATGTACAGCTGCAGCGATCGGTTAGCTGCTCAGATAGCTGATGTTTAAAGTTAGTGAGGGAAATATAAGTCTCCAGCTTCAGCGATTTTTGCAATTTGTTCCAGTCACTGGCAGCAGAGAACTGGAAGGAAAGGCGGCCAAAGGAGGAGTTGGCTTTGGGGATGATCAGTGAACTATACCTGCTGGAGTGCGTGCTGCGGGTGGGTGTTGTTATCGTGACCAGTGAACTGAGATAAGGCGGAGCTTTACCTAGCATCAACTTACAGATGACCTGGAGCCAGTGGGTTTGGCGACGAATATGTAGCTAGGGCCAGCCGACGAGAGCGTACAGGTCGCAGTGGTGGGTGGTATAAGGTGATTTGGTAACAAAACGGATGGCACTGTGATAGACTGCATCCAATTTGCTGAGTAGAGAATTGGAAGCTAATTTGTAGATGACATCGCTGAAGTTGAGGATCGGTAGGATAGTCAGTTTTACGAGGGTATGTTTGGCGGCGTGAGTGAAGGAGGCATTGTTGCGAAATAGGAAGCCGATTCTAGATTTAATTTCGTTGGAGATGTTTGATATGAGTCTGGAAGGAGAGTTTACAGTCTATCCAGACACCTAGGTATTTGTAGTTGTCCACATATTCTAAGTTAGAACCGTCCAGAGTAGTGATGCTAGTCGAGCGGGCGGGTGCGGGCAGCGAACGGTTGAAGAGCATGGTTTTACTAGCGTTTAAGAGCAGTTGGTGTGGTCCTGGTCTCTATGGTGTGATCCTGGTCTCTATGGTTGTAATGCATTGAGTAGTTTGATGGCCAAACATCAAATTCGTATTTAATCCACCGTTTTCGAAACGAAATCTCAATGCTGCTCCAGTTTCAACTGTTCTGCCTGCGGCTATGGAACCCTGACCTGTTCACCGGACGTGCTTGTTGCACCCTCGACAACTACTATGATTATTATTATTTGACCATGCTGGTCATTTATGAACATTTTAACATTTTAACATTTTGACCATGTTCTGTTATAATATCCACCCTGCACAGCCAGAAGAGGACTGGCCACCCCTCATAGCCTGGTTCCTCTCTAGGTTTCTTCCTAGGTTTTTGGCCTTTCTAGGGAGTTTTTCCTAGGGAGTTTTTCCTAGCCACCGTGCTTCTTTCACATGCTTTGCTTGCTGTTTGGGGTTTTAGGCTGGGTTTCTGTACAGCACTTTGAGAATATCAGCTGATGTACGAAGGGCTATATAAAAATAAATTTGATTTGATTTGATTTGAATGTATTTATGAAATTACATGTTGCAGGCTAAAATTCGAACCCTGGTAGTCTAATCGTTAGCACGTTACCATCATGCCAAACCGCCAAACTGCAGAAGTGGTTGAATTTACCGTTACAGGCCCTAATGAATCAAGAACAGGTTCAGTTACAGGCCCTAATGAAACAAGAACAGGTTCAGTTACAGGCCCTAATGAAACAAGAACAGGTTCAGTTACAGAACCTAATGAAACAAGAACAGGTTCAGTTACAGAACCTAATGAAACAAGAACAGGTTCAGTTACAGGCCCCAATGAAACAAGAACAGGTTCAGTTACAGGCCCCAATGAAACAGAAAATGGTTCAGTTACAGGCCCTAATGAAACAAGAACCGATTCAGTTACAGGCCCTAATGAAACAAGAACAGGTTCAGTTACATGCCCTAATGAAACAGAAAATGGTTCAGTTACAGGCCCTAATGAAACAAGAACAGGTTCAGTTACAGGCCCTAATGAAACAAGAACAGGTTCAGTTACAGGCCCCAATGAAACAGAAAATGGTTCAGTTACAGGCCCTAATGAAACAAGAACAGGTTCAGTTACAGACCCTAATGAAACAAGAACAGGTTCAGTTACAGAACCTAATGAAACAAGAACAGGTTCAGTTACAGGCCCCAATGAAACAAGAACAGGTTCAGTTACAGGCCCTAATGAAACAAGAACCGGTTATGTTACAGGCCCCAATGAAACAAGAACAGGTTTCAGTTACAGAACCTAATGAAACAAGAACAGGTTCAGTTACAGACCCTAATGAAACAAGAACAGGTTCAGTTACAGGCCCCAATGAAACAAGAACAGGTTCAGTTACAGAACCTAATGAAACAAGAACAGGTTCAGTTACAGGCCCTAATGAAACAAGAACAGGTTCAGTTACAGAACCTAATGAAACAAGAAAAGGTTCAGTTACAGAACCTAATGAAACAAGTACAAGTTCAGTTACAGGCCCTAATGAAACAAGAACCGGTTATGTTACAGGCCCCAATGAAACAAGAACAGGTTCAGTTACAGAACCTAATGAAACAAGAACAGGTTCAGTTACAGGCCCCAATGAAACAAGAACAGGTTGAGTTATAGGCCCTAATGAAAAAGAAACAGGTTCAGTTACAGGCCCCAATGAAACAAGAACCGGTTCAGTTACAGAACCTAATGAAACAAGAACAGGTTCAGTTACAGAACCTAATGAAACAAGAACCGGTTCAGTTACAGGCCCCAATGAAACAGAAAATGGTTCAGTTACAGGCCCTAATGAAACAAGAACCGGTTCAGTTACAGGCCCTAATGAAACAAGAACCGGTTCAGTTACAGAACCTAATGAAACAAGAACAGGTTCAGTTACAGGCCCTAATGAAACAGAAAATGGTTCAGTTACAGGCCCTAATGAAACAAGAACAGGTTCAGATACAGGCCCTAATGAAACAAGAACAGGTTCAGTTACAGGCCCCAATGAAACAGAAAATGGTTCAGTTACAGGCCCTAATGAAACAAGAACAGGTTCAGTTACAGAACCTAATGAAACAAGAACAGGTTCAGTTACAGAACCTAATGAAACAAGAACAGGTTCAGTTACAGGCCCTAATGAAACAAGAACAGGTTCAGTTACAGGCCCCAATGAAACAGAAACAGGTTCAGTTACAGGCCCTAATGAAACAAGAACAGGTTCCGTTACAGGCCCCAATGAAACAAGAACAGGTTCAGTTACAGGCCCCAATGAAACAAGAACAGGTTCAGTTACAGGCCCCAATGAAACAAGAACAGGTTCAGTTACAGGCCCCAATGAAACAAGAACAGGTTCAGTTACAGAACCTAATGAAACAAGAACAGGTTCAGTTACAGAACCTAATGAAACAAGAACAGGTTCAGTTACAGAACCGAATGAAACAAGAACAGGTTCAGTTACAGAACCTAATGAAACAAGAACAGGTTCAGTTACAGACCCTAATGAAACAAGAACAGGTTCAGTTACAGGCCCCAATGAATCAAGAACAGGTTCAGTTACAGGCCCCAATGAAACAAGAACAGGTTCAGTTACAGACCCTAATGAAACAAGAACAGGTTCAGTTACAGGCCCTAATGAAACAAGAACCGGTTCAGTTACAGAACCTAATGAAACAAGAACAGTTTCAGTTACAGGCCCAAATGAAACAGAAACAGGTTCAGTTACAGGCCCCAATGAAACAAGAACCGGTTCAGTTACAGGCCCCAATGAAACAAGTACAGGTTCAGTTACAGAACCTAATGAAACAAGAACAGGTTCAGTTACAGAACCTAATGAAACAAGAACAGGTTCAGTTACAGACCCTAATGAAACAAGAACAGGTTCAGTTACAGACCCCAATGAATCAAGAACAGGTTCAGTTACAGAACCTAATGAAACAAGAACAGGTTCAGTTACAGACCCTAATGAAACAAGAACAGGTTCAGTTACAGGCCCCAATGAAACAAGAACAGGTTCAGTTACAGGCCCCAATGAAACAAGAACAGGTTCAGTTACAGAACCTAATGAAACAAGAACAGGTTCAGTTACAGACCCTAATGAAACAAGAACAGGTTCAGTTACAGAACCGAATGAAACAAGAACAGGTTCAGTTACAGAACCGAATGAAACAAGAACAGGTTCAGTTACAGACCCTAATGAAACAAGAACAGGTTCAGTTACAGACCGTAATGAAACAAGAACAGGTTCAGTTACAGACCCTAATGAAACAAGAACAGGTTCAGTTACAGGCCCCAATGAATCAAGAACAGGTTCAGTTACAGACCCCAATGAAACAAGAACAGGTTCAGTTACAGACCCCAATGAAACAAGAACAGGTTCAGTTACAGGCCCCAATGAAACAGAAACAGGTTCAGTTACAGGCACCAATGAAACAAGAACCGGTTCAGGTACAGGCCCCAATGAAACAAGTACAGGTTCAGTTACAGAACCTAATGAAACAAGAACAGGTTCAGTTACAGAACCTAATGAAACAAGAACAGGTTCAGTTACAGACCCTAATGAAACAAGAACAGGTTCAGTTACAGGCCCCAATAAATCAAGAACAGGTTCAGTTACAGGCCCTAATGAAACAAGAACAGGTTCAGTTACAGGCCCTAATGAAATAGAAACAGGTTCAGTTACAGGCCCAAATGAAACAAGAACAGGTTCAGTTACAGGCCCCAATGAAACAGAAACAGGTTCAGTTACAGAACCTAATGAAACAAGAACAGGTTCAGTTACAGACCCTATTGAAACAAGAACCGGTTCAGTTACAGGCCCTAATGAAACAAGAACAGGTTCAGTTACAGGCCCTAATGAAACAAGAACAGGTTCAGTTACAGACCCTAATGAAACAAGAACAGGTTCAGTTACAGGCCCTAATGAAACAAGAACAGGTTCAGTTACAGGCCCCAATGAAACAGAAAATGGTTCAGTTACAGGCCCTAATGAAACAAGAACAGGTTCAGTTACAGGCCCCAATGAAACAAGAACAGGTTCAGTTACAGGCCCTAATGAAACAAGAACCGGTTATGTTACAGGCCCCAATGAAACAAGAACAGGTTTCAGTTACAGAACCTAATGAAACAAGAACAGGTTCAGTTACAGACCCTAATGAAACAAGAACAGGTTCAGTTACAGGCCCCAATGAAACAAGAACAGGTTCAGTTACAGAACCTAATGAAACAAGAACAGGTTCAGTTACAGGCCCTAATGAAACAAGAACAGGTTCAGTTACAGAACCTAATGAAACAAGAACAGGTTCAGTTACAGAACCTAATGAAACAAGTACAAGTTCAGTTACAGGCCCTAATGAAACAAGAACCGGTTATGTTACAGGCCCCAATGAAACAAGAACAGGTTCAGTTACAGAACCTAATGAAACAAGAACAGGTTCAGTTACAGGCCCCAATGAAACAAGAACAGGTTGAGTTATAGGCCCTAATGAAAAAGAAACAGGTTCAGTTACAGGCCCCAATGAAACAAGAACCGGTTCAGTTACAGAACCTAATGAAACAAGAACAGGTTCAGTTACAGAACCTAATGAAACAAGAACCGGTTCAGTTACAGGCCCCAATGAAACAGAAAATGGTTCAGTTACAGGCCCTAATGAAACAAGAACCGGTTCAGTTACAGGCCCTAATGAAACAAGAACCGGTTCAGTTACAGAAC
Organism: Salmo salar; assembly: GCF_965601325.2. NCBI lineage: Eukaryota > Metazoa > Chordata > Actinopteri > Salmoniformes > Salmonidae > Salmo > Salmo salar. The sequence goes on from NC_138305.1 coordinate 112,995,731, forward strand.
CTAATGAAACAAGAACAGGTTCAGTTACAGGCCCTAATGAAACAGAAAATGGTTCAGTTACAGGCCCTAATGAAACAAGAACAGGTTCAGATACAGGCCCTAATGAAACAAGAACAGGTTCAGTTACAGGCCCCAATGAAACAGAAAATGGTTCAGTTACAGGCCCTAATGAAACAAGAACAGGTTCAGTTACAGAACCTAATGAAACAAGAACAGGTTCAGTTACAGAACCTAATGAAACAAGAACAGGTTCAGTTACAGGCCCTAATGAAACAAGAACAGGTTCAGTTACAGGCCCCAATGAAACAGAAACAGGTTCAGTTACAGGCCCTAATGAAACAAGAACAGGTTCAGTTACAGGCCCCAATGAAACAAGAACAGGTTCAGTTACAGGCCCCAATGAAACAAGAACAGGTTCAGTTACAGGCCCCAATGAAACAAGAACAGGTTCAGTTACAGGCCCCAATGAAACAAGAACAGGTTCAGTTACAGGCCCCAATGAAACAAGAACAGGTTCAGTTACAGAACCTAATGAAACAAGAACAGGTTCAGTTACAGAACCTAATGAAACAAGAACAGGTTCAGTTACAGAACCGAATGAAACAAGAACAGGTTCAGTTACAGAACCTAATGAAACAAGAACAGGTTCAGTAACAGACCCTAATGAAACAAGAACAGGTTCAGTTACAGGCCCCAATGAATCAAGAACAGGTTCAGTTACAGGCCCCAATGAAACAAGAACAGGTTCAGTTACAGACCCTAATGAAACAAGAACAGGTTCAGTTACAGGCCCTAATGAAACAAGAACCGGTTCAGTTACAGAACTTAATGAAACAAGAACAGTTTCAGTTACAGGCCCCAATGAAACAGAAACAGGTTCAGTTACAGGCCCCAATGAAACAAGTACAGGTTCAGTTACAGAACCTAATGAAACAAGAACAGGTTCAGTTACAGAACCTAATGAAACAAGAACAGGTTCAGTTACAGACCCTAATGAAACAAGAACAGGTTCAGTTACAGACCCCAATGAATCAAGAACAGGTTCAGTTACAGAACCTAATGAAACAGAAACAGGTTCAGTTACAGGCCCTAATGAAACAAGAACAGGTTCAGTTACAGACCCTAATGAAACAAGAACAGGTTCAGTTACAGGCCCCAATGAAACAAGAACAGGTTCAGTTACAGGCCCCAATGAAACAAGAACAGGTTCAGTTACAGAACCTAATGAAACAAGAACAGGTTCAGTTACAGACCCTAATGAAACAAGAACAGGTTCAGTTACAGAACCGAATGAAACAAGAACAGGTTCAGTTACAGAACCGAATGAAACAAGAACAGGTTCAGTTACAGACCCTAATGAAACAAGAACAGGTTCAGTTACAGACCCTAATGAAACAAGAACAGGTTCAGTTACAGACCCTAATGAAACAAGAACAGGTTCAGTTACAGGCACCAATGAAACAAGAACAGGTTCAGTTACAGGCCCCAATGAAACAGAAACAGGTTCAGTTACAGGCACCAATGAAACAAGAACCGGTTCAGGTACAGGCCCCAGTGAAACAAGTACAGGTTCAGTTACAGAACCTAATGAAACAAGAACAGGTTCAGTTACAGAACCTAATGAAACAAGAACAGGTTCAGTTACAGACCCTAATGAAACAAGAACAGGTTCAGTTACAGGCCCCAATAAATCAAGAACAGGTTCAGTTACAGGCCCTAATGAAACAAGAACAGGTTCAGTTACAGGCCCTAATGAAATAGAAACAGGTTCAGTTACAGGCCCCAATGAAACAAGAACAGGTTCAGTTACAGGCCCCAATGAAACAGAAACAGGTTCAGTTACAGAACCTAATGAAACAAGAACAGGTTCAGTTACAGACCCTATTGAAACAAGAACCGGTTCAGTTACAGGCCCTAATGAAACAAGAACAGGTTCAGTTACAGGCCCTAATGAAACAAGAACAGGTTCAGTTACAGAACCTAATGAAACAGAAACAGGTTCAGTTACAGGCCCCAATGAAACAAGAACAGGTTCAGTTACAGGCCCTAATGAAACAAGAACAGGTTCAGTTACAGGCCCTAATGAAACAAGAACAGGTTCAGTTACAGACCCCAATGAAACAAGAACAGGTTCAGTTACAGGCCCCAATGAAACAAGAACAGGTTCAGTTACAGGCCCTAATGAAACAAGAACAGGTTCAGTTACAGGCCCTAATGAAAAAGAAACAGGTTCAGTTACAGACCCTAATGAAACAAGAACAGGTTCAGTTACAGACCCCAATGAAACAAGAACAGGTTCAGTTACAGACCCTAATGAAACAAGAACAGGTTCAGTTACAGGCCCTAATGAAAAAGAAACAGGTTCAGTTACAGACCCTAATGAAACAAGAACAGGTTCAGTTACAGACCCTAATGAAACAAGAACAGGTTCAGTTACAGACCCCAATGAAACAAGAACAGGTTCAGTTACAGACCCTAATGAAACAAGAACAGGTTCAGTTACAGGCCCTAATGAAACAAGAACCGGTTCAGTTACAGGCCCTAATGAAACAAGAACCGGTTCAGTTACAGGCCCTAATGAAACAAGAACAGGTTCAGTTACAGGCCCTAATGAAACAAGAACAGGTTCAGTTACAGACCCTAATGAAACAAGAACAGGTTCAGTTACAGACCCTAATGAAACAAGAACAGGTTCAGTTACAGGCCCTAATGAAACAAGAACCGGTTCAGTTACAGGCCCTAATGAAACAAGAACAGGTTCAGTTACAGGCCCTAATGAAACAAGAACAGGTTCAGTTACAGGCCCCAATGAAACAAGAACAGGTTCAGTTACAGAACCTAATGAAACAAGAACAGGTTCAGTTACAGAACCTAATGAAACAAGAACAGGTTCAGTTACAGACCCTAATGAAACAAGAACAGTTTCAGTTACCGAACCTAATGAAACAAGAACAGGTTCAGTTATAGAACCTAATGAAACAAGAACAGGTTCAGTTACAGACCCCAATGAAACAAGAACAGGTTCAGTTACTGGCCCCAATGAAACAAGAACCGGTTCAGTTACTGGCCCCAATGAAACAAGAACCGGTTCAGTTACAGGCACCAATGAATCAAGAACAGGTTCAGTTACAGAACCTAATGAAACAAGAACAGGTTCAATTACAGAACCTAATGAAACAAGAAAAGGTTCAGTTACAGACCCTAATGAAACAAGAACAGGTTCAGTTACAGGCCCCAATGAATCAAGAACAGGTTCAGTTACAGGCCCTAATGAAACAAGAACAGGTTCAGTTACAGGCCCCAATGAAACAAGAACAGGTTCAGTTACAGACCCTAATGAAACAAGAACAGGTTCAGTTACAGGCCCTAATGAAACAAGAACCGGTTCAGTTACAGAACCTAATGAAACAAGAACAGTTTCAGTTACAGGCCCAAATGAAACAGAAACAGGTTCAGTTACAGGCCCCAATGAAACAAGAACCGGTTCAGTTACAGGCCCCAATGAAACAAGTACAGGTTCAGTTACAGAACCTAATGAAACAAGAACAGGTTCAGTTACAGAACCTAATGAAACAAGAACAGGTTCAGTTACAGACCCTAATGAAACAAGAACAGGTTCAGTTACAGACCCCAATGAATCAAGAACAGGTTCAGTTACAGAACCTAATGAAACAGAAACAGGTTCAGTTACAGGCCCTAATGAAACAAGAACAGGTTCAGTTACAGACCCTAATGAAACAAGAACAGGTTCAGTTACAGGCCCCAATGAAACAAGAACAGGTTCAGTTACAGGCCCCAATGAAACAAGAACAGGTTCAGTTACAGAACCTAATGAAACAAGAACAGGTTCAGTTACAGACCCTAATGAAACAAGAACAGGTTCAGTTACAGAACCGAATGAAACAAGAACAGGTTCAGTTACAGAACCGAATGAAACAAGAACAGGTTCAGTTACAGACCCTAATGAAACAAGAACAGGTTCAGTTACAGACCGTAATGAAACAAGAACAGGTTCAGTTACAGACCCTAATGAAACAAGAACAGGTTCAGTTACAGGCCCCAATGAATCAAGAACAGGTTCAGTTACAGACCCCAATGAAACAAGAACAGGTTCAGTTACAGACCCCAATGAAACAAGAACAGGTTCAGTTACAGGCCCCAATGAAACAGAAACAGGTTCAGTTACAGGCACCAATGAAACAAGAACCGGTTCAGGTACAGGCCCCAATGAAACAAGTACAGGTTCAGTTACAGAACCTAATGAAACAAGAACAGGTTCAGTTACAGAACCTAATGAAACAAGAACAGGTTCAGTTACAGACCCTAATGAAACAAGAACAGGTTCAGTTACAGGCCCCAATAAATCAAGAACAGGTTCAGTTACAGGCCCTAATGAAACAAGAACAGGTTCAGTTACAGGCCCTAATGAAATAGAAACAGGTTCAGTTACAGGCCCAAATGAAACAAGAACAGGTTCAGTTACAGGCCCCAATGAAACAGAAACAGGTTCAGTTACAGAACCTAATGAAACAAGAACAGGTTCAGTTACAGACCCTATTGAAACAAGAACCGGTTCAGTTACAGGCCCTAATGAAACAAGAACAGGTTCAGTTACAGGCCCTAATGAAACAAGAACAGGTTCAGTTACAGACCCTAATGAAACAAGAACAGGTTCAGTTACAGGCCCTAATGAAACAAGAACAGGTTCAGTTACAGGCCCCAATGAAACAGAAAATGGTTCAGTTACAGGCCCTAATGAAACAAGAACAGGTTCAGTTACAGGCCCCAATGAAACAAGAACAGGTTCAGTTACAGGCCCTAATGAAACAAGAACCGGTTATGTTACAGGCCCCAATGAAACAAGAACAGGTTTCAGTTACAGAACCTAATGAAACAAGAACAGGTTCAGTTACAGACCCTAATGAAACAAGAACAGGTTCAGTTACAGGCCCCAATGAAACAAGAACAGTTTCAGTTACAGAACCTAATGAAACAAGAACAGGTTCAGTTACAGGCCCTAATGAAACAAGAACAGGTTCAGTTACAGAACCTAATGAAACAAGAACAGGTTCAGTTACAGAACCTAATGAAACAAGTACAAGTTCAGTTACAGGCCCTAATGAAACAAGAACCGGTTATGTTACAGGCCCCAATGAAACAAGAACAGGTTCAGTTACAGAACCTAATGAAACAAGAACAGGTTCAGTTACAGGCCCCAATGAAACAAGAACAGGTTGAGTTATAGGCCCTAATGAAAAAGAAACAGGTTCAGTTACAGGCCCCAATGAAACAAGAACCGGTTCAGTTACAGAACCTAATGAAACAAGAACAGGTTCAGTTACAGAACCTAATGAAACAAGAACCGGTTCAGTTACAGGCCCCAATGAAACAGAAAATGGTTCAGTTACAGGCCCTAATGAAACAAGAACCGGTTCAGTTACAGGCCCTAATGAAACAAGAACCGGTTCAGTTACAGAACCTAATGAAACAAGAACAGGTTCAGTTACAGGCCCTAATGAAACAGAAAATGGTTCAGTTACAGGCCCTAATGAAACAAGAACAGGTTCAGATACAGGCCCTAATGAAACAAGAACAGGTTCAGTTACAGGCCCCAATGAAACAGAAAATGGTTCAGTTACAGGCCCTAATGAAACAAGAACAGGTTCAGTTACAGAACCTAATGAAACAAGAACAGGTTCAGTTACAGGCCCTAATGAAACAAGAACAGGTTCAGTTACAGGCCCTAATGAAACAAGAACAGGTTCAGTTACAGGCCCCAATGAAACAGAAACAGGTTCAGTTACAGGCCCTAATGAAACAAGAACAGGTTCAGTTACAGGCCCCAATGAAACAAGAACAGGTTCAGTTACAGGCCCCAATGAAACAAGAACAGGTTCAGTTACAGGCCCCAATGAAACAAGAACAGGTTCAGTTACAGGCCCCAATGAAACAAGAACAGGTTCAGTTACAGGCCCCAATGAAACAAGAACAGGTTCAGTTACAGAACCTAATGAAACAAGAACAGGTTCAGTTACAGAACCTAATGAAACAAGAACAGGTTCAGTTACAGAACCGAATGAAACAAGAACAGGTTCAGTTACAGAACCTAATGAAACAAGAACAGGTTCAGTAACAGACCCTAATGAAACAAGAACAGGTTCAGTTACAGGCCCCAATGAATCAAGAACAGGTTCAGTTACAGGCCCCAATGAAACAAGAACAGGTTCAGTTACAGACCCTAATGAAACAAGAACAGGTTCAGTTACAGGCCCTAATGAAACAAGAACCGGTTCAGTTACAGAACCTAATGAAACAAGAACAGTTTCAGTTACAGGCCCCAATGAAACAGAAACAGGTTCAGTTACAGGCCCCAATGAAACAAGAACCGGTTCAGTTACAGGCCCCAATGAAACAAGTACAGGTTCAGTTACAGAACCTAATGAAACAAGAACAGGTTCAGTTACAGAACCTAATGAAACAAGAACAGGTTCAGTTACAGACCCTAATGAAACAAGAACAGGTTCAGTTACAGACCCCAATGAATCAAGAACAGGTTCAGTTACAGAACCTAATGAAACAGAAACAGGTTCAGTTACAGGCCCTAATGAAACAAGAACAGGTTCAGTTACAGACCCTAATGAAACAAGAACAGGTTCAGTTACAGGCCCCAATGAAACAAGAACAGGTTCAGTTACAGGCCCCAATGAAACAAGAACAGGTTCAGTTACAGAACCTAATGAAACAAGAACAGGTTCAGTTACAGACCCTAATGAAACAAGAACAGGTTCAGTTACAGAACCGAATGAAACAAGAACAGGTTCAGTTACAGAACCGAATGAAACAAGAACAGGTTCAGTTACAGACCCTAATGAAACAAGAACAGGTTCAGTTACAGACCCTAATGAAACAAGAACAGGTTCAGTTACAGACCCTAATGAAACAAGAACAGGTTCAGTTACAGGCACCAATGAAACAAGAACAGGTTCAGTTACAGGCCCCAATGAAACAGAAACAGGTTCAGTTACAGGCACCAATGAAACAAGAACCGGTTCAGGTACAGGCCCCAGTGAAACAAGTACAGGTTCAGTTACAGAACCTAATGAAACAAGAACAGGTTCAGTTACAGAACCTAATGAAACAAGAACAGGTTCAGTTACAGACCCTAATGAAACAAGAACAGGTTCAGTTACAGGCCCCAATAAATCAAGAACAGGTTCAGTTACAGGCCCTAATGAAACAAGAACAGGTTCAGTTACAGGCCCTAATGAAATAGAAACAGGTTCAGTTACAGGCCCCAATGAAACAAGAACAGGTTCAGTTACAGGCCCCAATGAAACAGAAACAGGTTCAGTTACAGAACCTAATGAAACAAGAACAGGTTCAGTTACAGACCCTATTGAAACAAGAACCGGTTCAGTTACAGGCCCTAATGAAACAAGAACAGGTTCAGTTACAGGCCCTAATGAAACAAGAACAGGTTCAGTTACAGAACCTAATGAAACAGAAACAGGTTCAGTTACAGGCCCCAATGAAACAAGAACAGGTTCAGTTACAGGCCCTAATGAAACAAGAACAGGTTCAGTTACAGGCCCTAATGAAACAAGAACAGGTTCAGTTACAGACCCCAATGAAACAAGAACAGGTTCAGTTACAGGCCCCAATGAAACAAGAACAGGTTCAGTTACAGGCCCTAATGAAACAAGAACAGGTTCAGTTACAGGCCCTAATGAAAAAGAAACAGGTTCAGTTACAGACCCTAATGAAACAAGAACAGGTTCAGTTACAGACCCCAATGAAACAAGAACAGGTTCAGTTACAGACCCTAATGAAACAAGAACAGGTTCAGTTACAGGCCCTAATGAAAAAGAAACAGGTTCAGTTACAGACCCTAATGAAACAAGAACAGGTTCAGTTACAGACCCCAATGAAACAAGAACAGGTTCAGTTACAGACCCTAATGAAACAAGAACAGGTTCAGTTACAGGCCCCAATGAATCAAGAACAGGTTCAGTTACAGGCCCTAATGAAACAAGAACCGGTTCAGTTACAGGCCCTAATGAAACAAGAACCGGTTCAGTTACAGGCCCTAATGAAACAAGAACAGGTTCAGTTACAGGCCCTAATGAAACAAGAACAGGTTCAGTTACAGACCCTAATGAAACAAGAACAGGTTCAGTTACAGGCCCTAATGAAACAAGAACCGGTTCAGTTACAGGCCCTAATGAAACAAGAACAGGTTCAGTTACAGGCCCTAATGAAACAAGAACAGGTTCAGTTACAGGCCCCAATGAAACAAGAACAGGTTCAGTTACAGAACCTAATGAAACAAGAACAGGTTCAGTTACAGAACCTAATGAAACAAGAACAGGTTCAGTTACAGACCCTAATGAAACAAGAACAGTTTCAGTTACCGAACCTAATGAAACAAGAACAGGTTCAGTTATAGAACCTAATGAAACAAGAACAGGTTCAGTTACAGACCCCAATGAAACAAGAACAGGTTCAGTTACTGGCCCCAATGAAACAAGAACCGGTTCAGTTACTGGCCCCAATGAAACAAGAACCGGTTCAGTTACAGGCACCAATGAATCAAGAACAGGTTCAGTTACAGAACCTAATGAAACAAGAACAGGTTCAATTACAGAACCTAATGAAACAAGAAAAGGTTCAGTTACAGACCCCAATGAAACAAGAACAGGTTCAGTTACAGGCCCCAATTAAACAAGAACAGGTTCAGTTACAGGCCCCAATGAAACAAGAACCGGTTCAGTTACAGGCCCTAATGAATCAAGAACAGGTTCAGTTACTGGCCCCAATGAAACAAGAACCGGTTCAGTTACAGGCCCCAATGAAACAAGAACAGGTTCAGTTACAGAACCTAAAGAAACAAGAACAGGTTCAGTTACAGAACCTAATGAAACAAGAAAAGGTTCAGTTACAGACCCTAATGAAACAAGAACAGGTTCAGTTACAGGCCCCAATGAATCAAGAACCGGTTCAGTTACAGGCCCTAATGAAACAAGAACAGGTTCAGTTACAGGCCCTAATGAAAAAGAAACAGGTTCAGTTACAGACCCCAATGAAACAAGAACCGGTTCAGTTACAGAACCTAATGAAACAAGAACAGGTTCAGTTACAGGCCCTAATGAAACAAGAACCGTTTTAGTTACAGGCCCTAATGAAACAAGAACCGGTTCAGTTACAGAACCTAATGAAACAAGAACAGGTTCAGTTACAGAACCTAATGAAACAAGAACAGGTTCAGTTACAGAACCTAATGAAACAAGAACAGGTTCAGTTACAGACCCTAATGAAACAAGAACAGATTCAGTTACAGGCCCTAATGAAACAAGAACAGGTTCAGTTACAGGCCCTAATGAAACAAGAACAGGTTCAGTTACAGGCCCCAATGAAACAGAAACAGGTTCAGTTACAGAACCTAATGAAACAAGAACAGGTTCAGTTACAGAACCTAATGAAACAAGAACAGGTTCAGTTACAGGCCCTAATGAAACAAGAACAGGTTCAGTTACAGAACCTAATGAAACAAGAACAGGTTCAGTTACAGAACCTAATGAAACAAGAACAGGTTCAGTTACAGACCCTAATGAAACAAGAACAGGTTCAGTTACAGACCCCAATGAATCAAGAACAGGTTCAGTTACAGAACCTAATGAAACAGAAACAGGTTCAGTTACAGGCCCTAATGAAACAAGAACAGGTTCAGTTACAGACCCTAATGAAACAAGAACAGGTTCAGTTACAGGCCCCAATGAAACAAGAACAGGTTCAGTTACAGGCCCCAATGAAACAAGAACAGGTTCAGTTACAGAACCTAATGAAACAAGAACAGGTTCAGTTACAGACCCTAATGAAACAAGAACAGGTTCAGTTACAGAACCGAATGAAACAAGAACAGGTTCAGTTACAGAACCGAATGAAACAAGAACAGGTTCAGTTACAGACCCTAATGAAACAAGAACAGGTTCAGTTACAGACCCTAATGAAACAAGAACAGGTTCAGTTACAGACCCTAATGAAACAAGAACAGGTTCAGTTACAGGCACCAATGAAACAAGAACAGGTTCAGTTACAGGCCCCAATGAAACAGAAACAGGTTCAGTTACAGGCACCAATGAAACAAGAACCGGTTCAGGTACAGGCCCCAGTGAAACAAGTACAGGTTCAGTTACAGAACCTAATGAAACAAGAACAGGTTCAGTTACAGAACCTAATGAAACAAGAACAGGTTCAGTTACAGACCCTAATGAAACAAGAACAGGTTCAGTTACAGGCCCCAATAAATCAAGAACAGGTTCAGTTACAGGCCCTAATGAAACAAGAACAGGTTCAGTTACAGGCCCTAATGAAATAGAAACAGGTTCAGTTACAGGCCCCAATGAAACAAGAACAGGTTCAGTTACAGGCCCCAATGAAACAGAAACAGGTTCAGTTACAGAACCTAATGAAACAAGAACAGGTTCAGTTACAGACCCTATTGAAACAAGAACCGGTTCAGTTACAGGCACTAATGAAACAAGAACAGGTTCAGTTACAGGCCCTAATGAAACAAGAACAGGTTCAGTTACAGAACCTAATGAAACAGAAACAGGTTCAGTTACAGGCCCCAATGAAACAAGAACAGGTTCAGTTACAGGCCCTAATGAAACAAGAACAGGTTCAGTTACAGGCCCTAATGAAACAAGAACAGGTTCAGTTACAGACCCCAATGAAACAAGAACAGGTTCAGTTACAGGCCCCAATGAAACAAGAACAGGTTCAGTTACAGGCCCTAATGAAACAAGAACAGGTTCAGTTACAGGCCCTAATGAAAAAGAAACAGGTTCAGTTACAGACCCTAATGAAACAAGAACAGGTTCAGTTACAGACCCCAATGAAACAAGAACAGGTTCAGTTACAGACCCTAATGAAACAAGAACAGGTTCAGTTACAGGCCCTAATGAAAAAGAAAACAGGTTCAGTTACAGACCCTAATGAAACAAGAACAGGTTCAGTTACAGACCCCAATGAAACAAGAACAGGTTCAGTTACAGACCCTAATGAAACAAGAACAGGTTCAGTTACAGGCCCCAATGAATCAAGAACAGGTTCAGTTACAGGCCCTAATGAAACAAGAACCGGTTCAGTTACAGGCCCTAATGAAACAAGAACCGGTTCAGTTACAGGCCCTAATGAAACAAGAACAGGTTCAGTTACAGGCCCTAATGAAACAAGAACAGGTTCAGTTACAGACCCTAATGAAACAAGAACAGGTTCAGTTACAGGCCCTAATGAAACAAGAACCGGTTCAGTTACAGGCCCTAATGAAACAAGAACAGGTTCAGTTACAGGCCCTAATGAAACAAGAACAGGTTCAGTTACAGGCCCCAATGAAACAAGAACAGGTTCAGTTACAGAACCTAATGAAACAAGAACAGGTTCAGTTACAGAACCTAATGAAACAAGAACAGGTTCAGTTACAGACCCTAATGAAACAAGAACAGTTTCAGTTACCGAACCTAATGAAACAAGAACAGGTTCAGTTATAGAACCTAATGAAACAAGAACAGGTTCAGTTACAGACCCCAATGAAACAAGAACAGGTTCAGTTACTGGCCCCAATGAAACAAGAACCGGTTCAGTTACTGGCCCCAATGAAACAAGAACCGGTTCAGTTACAGGCACCAATGAATCAAGAACAGGTTCAGTTACAGAACCTAATGAAACAAGAACAGGTTCAATTACAGAACCTAATGAAACAAGAAAAGGTTCAGTTACAGACCCCAATGAAACAAGAACAGGTTCAATTACAGGCCCCAATTAAACAAGAACAGGTTCAGTTACAGGCCCCAATGAAACAAGAACCGGTTCAGTTACAGGCCCTAATGAATCAAGAACAGGTTCAGTTACTGGCCCCAATGAAACAAGAACCGGTTCAGTTACAGGCCCCAATGAAACAAGAACAGGTTCAGTTACAGAACCTAAAGAAACAAGAACAGGTTCAGTTACAGAACCTATTGAAACAAGAAAAGGTTCAGTTACAGACCCTAATGAAACAAGAACAGGTTCAGTTACAGGCCCCAATGAATCAAGAACCGGTTCAGTTACAGGCCCTAATGAAACAAGAACAGGTTCAGTTACAGGCCCTAATGAAAAAGAAACAGGTTCAGTTACAGACCCCAATGAAACAAGAACCGGTTCAGTTACAGAACCTAATGAAACAAGAACAGGTTCAGTTACAGGCCCTAATGAAACAAGAACCGTTTTAGTTACAGGCCCTAATGAAACAAGAACCGGTTCAGTTACAGAACCTAATGAAACAAGAACAGGTTCAGTTACAGAACCTAATGAAACAAGAACAGGTTCAGTTACAGAACCTAATGAAACAAGAACAGGTTCAGTTACAGACCCTAATGAAACAAGAACAGATTCAGTTACAGGCCCTAATGAAACAAGAACAGGTTCAGTTACAGGCCCTAATGAAACAAGAACAGGTTCAGTTACAGGCCCCAATGAAACAGAAACAGGTTCAGTTACAGAACCTAATGAAACAAGAACAGGTTCAGTTACAGAACCTAATGAAACAAGAACAGGTTCAGTTACAGACCCTAATGAAACAAGAACAGGTTCAGTTACAGAACCTAATGAAACAAGAACAGGTTCAGTTACAGAACCTAATGAAACAAGAACAGGTTCAGTAACAGAACCTAATGAAACAAGAACAGGTTCAGTTACAGAACCTAATGAAACAAGAACAGGTTCAGTTACAGACCCTAATGAAACAAGAACAGGTTCAGTTACAGGCCCCAATGAAACAAGAAAAGGTTCAGTTACAGACCCTAATGAAACAAGAACAGGTTCAGTTACAGACCCTAATGAAACAAGAACAGGTTCAGTTACAGAACCTAATGAAACAAGAACAGGTTCAGTTACAGAACTTAATGAAACAAGAACCGGTTCAGTTACAGGCCCCAATGAAACAAGAACAGGTTCAGTTACAGAACTTAATGAAACAAGAACCGGTTCAGTTACAGGCCCCAATGAAACAAGAACAGGTTCAGTTACAGGCCCCAATGAAACAAGAACTGTTTCAGTTACAGGCCCTACTGAAACAAGAACAGGTTCAGTTACAGAACCTAATGAAACAAGAACAGGTTCAGTTACAGGCCCTAATGAAACAAGAACAGGTTCAGTTACAGAACCTGATGAAACAAGAACAGGTTCAGTTACAGAACCGAATTTAACAAGAACAGGTTCAGTTACAGGCCCTAATGAAACTAGAACAGGTTCAGTTACAGACCCTAATGAAACAAGAACAGGTTCAGTTACAGACCCTAATGAAACAAGAACAGGTTCAGTTATAGAACCTAATGAAACAAGAACAGGTTCAGTTACAGAACCTAATGAAACAAGAACAGGTTCAGTTACAGAACCTAATGAAACAAGAACAGGTTCAGTTACAGAACCTAATGAAACAAGAACAGGTTCAGTTACAGACCCTAATGAAACAAGAACATGTTCAGTTACAGACCCCAATGAAACAAGAACAGGTTCAGTTACAGGCCCCAATGAATCAAGAACAGGTTCAGTTACTGGCCCCAATGAAACAAGAACCGGTTCAGTTACAGGCACCAATGAAACAAGAACAGGTTCAGTTACAGAACCTAATGAAACAAGAACAGGTTCAATTACAGAACCTAATGAAACAAGAAAAGGTTCAGTTACAGAACCTGATGAAACAAGAACAGGTTCAGTTACAGGCCCCAATGAATCAAGAACAGGTTCAGTTACAGGCCCTAATGAAACAAGAACAGGTTCAGTTACAGGCCCTAATGAAAAAGAAACAGGTTCAGTTACAGACCCCAATGAAACAAGAACCGGTTCAGTTACAGAACCTAATGAAACAAGAACAGGTTCAGTTACAGGCCCTAATGAAACAAGAACCGGTTTAGTTACAGGCCCTAATGAAACAAGAACCGGTTCAGTTACAGAACCTAATGAAACAAGAACAGGTTCAGTTACAGAACCTAATGAAACAAGAACAGGTTCAGTTACAGAACCTAATGAAACAAGAACAGGTTCAGTTACAGACCCTAATGAAACAAGAACAGATTCAGTTACAGGCCCTAATGAAACAAGAACAGGTTCAGTTACAGGCCCTAATGAAACAAGAACAGGTTCAGTTACAGGCCCCAATGAAACAGAAACAGGTTCAGTTACAGAACCTAATGAAACAAGAACAGGTTCAGTTACAGAACCTAATGAAACAAGAACAGGTTCAGTTACAGAACCTAATGAAACAAGAACAGGTTCAGTTACAGAACTTAATGAAACAAGAACCGGTTCAGTTACAGGCCCCAATGAAAAAAGAACAGGTTCAGTTACAGAACCTAATGAAACAAGAACAGGTTCAGTTACAGGCCCTACTGAAACAAGAACAGGTTCAGTTACAGAACCTAATGAAACAAGAACAGGTTCAGTTACAGGCCATAATGAAACAAGAACAGGTTCAGTTACAGAACCTACTGAAACAAGAACAGGTTCAGTTACAGAACCTAATGAAACAAGAACAGGTTCAGTTACAGGCCCTAATGAAACAAGAACAGGTTCAGTTACAGAACCTGATGAAACAAGAACAGGTTCAGTTACAGAACCGAATTTAACAAGAACAGGTTCAGTTACAGGCCCTAATGAAACAAGAACAGGTTCAGTTACAGAACTTAATGAAACAAGAACCGGTTCAGTTACAGGCCCTAATGAAACAAGAACAGGTTCAGTTACAGAACCTAATGAAACAAGAACAGGTTCAGTTACAGAACCTAATGAAACAAGAACAGGTTCAGTTACAGAACCTAATGAAACAAGAACAGGTTCAGTTACAGACCCTAATGAAACAGAAACAGGTTCAGTTACAGGCCCCAATGAAACAAGAACAGGTTCAGTTACAGACCCCAATGAAACAAGAACAGGTTCAGTTACAGACCCCAATGAAACAAGAACAGGTTCAGTTACAGACCCCAATGAAACAAGAACAGGTTCAGTTACAGAACTTAATGAAACAAGAACCGGTTCAGTTACAGGCCCCAATGAAACAAGAACAGGTTCAGTTACAGGCCCCAATGAAACAAGAACTGTTTCAGTTACAGGCCCTACTGAAACAAGAACAGGTTCAGTTACAGAACCTAATGAAACAAGAACAGGTTCAGTTACAGAACCTAATGAAACAAGAACAGGTTCAGTTACAGGCCCCAATGAAACAAGAACAGGTTCAGTTACAGAATCTAATGAAACAAGAACAGGTTCAGTTACAGGCCCTAATGAAACAAGAACAGGTTCAGTTACAGAACCTGATGAAACAAGAACAGGTTCAGTTACAGAACCGAATTTAACAAGAACAGGTTCAGTTACAGGCCCTAATGAAACAAGAACAGGTTCAGTTACAGAACTTAATGAAACAAGAACCGGTTCAGTTACAGGCCCTAATGAAACAAGAACAGGTTCAGTTACAGAACCTAATGAAACAAGAACAGGTTCAGTTACAGAACCTAATGAAACAAGAACAGGTTCAGTTACAGAACCTAATGAAACAAGAACAGGTTCAGTTACAGGCCCTAATGAAACAAGAACAGGTTCAGTTACAGGCCCCAATGAAACAAGAACAGGTTCAGTTACAGGCCCTAATGAAACAAGAACAGGTTCAGTTACAGAACTTAATGAAACAAGAACCGGTTCAGTTACAGGCCCTAATGAAACAAGAACAGGTTCAGTTACAGAACCTAATGAAACAAGAACAGGTTCAGTTACAGAACCTAATGAAACAAGAACAGGTTCAGTTACAGAACCTAATGAAACAAGAACAGGTTCAGTTACAGACCCTAATGAAACAGAAACAGGTTCAGTTACAGGCCCCAATGAAACAAGAACAGGTTCAGTTACAGACCCCAATGAAACAAGAACAGGTTCAGTTACAGACCCCAATGAAACAAGAACAGGTTCAGTTACAGACCCCAATGAAACAAGAACAGGTTCAGTTACAGAACTTAATGAAACAAGAACCGGTTCAGTTACAGGCCCCAATGAAACAAGAACAGGTTCAGTTACAGGCCCCAATGAAACAAGAACTGTTTCAGTTACAGGCCCTACTGAAACAAGAACAGGTTCAGTTACAGAACCTAATGAAACAAGAACAGGTTCAGTTACAGAACCTAATGAAACAAGAACAGGTTCAGTTACAGGCCCCAATGAAACAAGAACAGGTTCAGTTACAGAACCTGATGAAACAAGAACAGGTTCAGTTACAGAACCGAATTTAACAAGAACAGGTTCAGTTACAGGCCCTAATGAAACAAGAACAGGTTCAGTTACAGAACTTAATGAAACAAGAACCGGTTCAGTTACAGGCCCTAATGAAACAAGAACAGGTTCAGTTACAGAACCTAATGAAACAAGAACAGGTTCAGTTACAGAACCTAATGAAACAAGAACAGGTTCAGTTACAGAACCTAATGAAACAAGAACAGGTTCAGTTACAGACCCTAATGAAACAGAAACAGGTTCAGTTACTGGCCACTCTGGCAGTTCCGGGCAGTCTGGCCACTCTGGCAGTTCCGGGCAGTCTGGCCACTCTGGCAGTTCCGGGCAGTCTGGCCACTCTGGCAGTTCCGGGCAGTCTGGCCACTCTGGCAGTTCCGGGCAGTCTGGCCACTCTGCCAGTTCCGGGCAGTCTGGCCACTCTGCCAGTTCCGGGCAGTCTGGCCACTCTGCCAGTTCCGGGCAGTCTGGCCACTCTGCCAGTTCCGGGCAGTCTGGCCACTCTGCCAGTTCCGGGCAGTCTGGCCACTCTGCCAGTTCCGGGCAGTCTGGCCACTCTGCCAGTTCCGGGCAGTCTGGCCACTCTGCCAGTTCCGGGCAGTCTGGCCACTCTGCCAGTTCCGGGCAGTCTGGCCACTCTGGCAGTTCCGGGCAGTCTGGCCACTCTGGCAGTTCCGGGCAGTCTGGCCACTCTGGCAGTTCCGGGTGACTGTTGACTGACGGGCAGCTCTGGTGACTGTTGACTAGCAGGCAGCTCTGGTGACTGTTGACTGGCGGGCAGCTCTGGTGACTGTTGACTGGCGGGCAGCTCTGGTGACTGTTGACTGGCGGGCAGCTCTGGTGACTGTTGACTGGCGAGGCTGGGCTGACACACTAGACTCCTGATGCGTGGGGCTGGTATTGGACGTGCCAGCCTGGAGACACGCACCTCCATGCTAGTGCGTCTAGCGGGAAACACCGGACCGAAAGGGCGCACTGGCGGTCTTGAGTGCAGGGTTGGCATCACCCCTTCCGGCTCGATGCTCCCCTTGCCCTGGCACCTGCGGGGCGCTGGTACTGAGCGAACTGGGCTGTGCGTCCGTATAGGCGAGATGGTGCGTACCACAGCGTATCATGGCGCCCTCCACCTCATATGCACCTCCCTGTAGTCACGGGTAGCTGGCTTACGGCTCTTCCCTGGCCTGGCCAAGCTACCCGTGTGCCCCCCCCCAAAAAATTATTGGGGGTGCCTCTCACGCTCGTTGCGCTCTCTCTCTTCGTAATAGCGCCTCTCCGCTCTCGCCGCTTCAATCTCCCACTGCGGGAGGCGATAATCCCCAGCCTGAGTCCATGGTCCCTCTCCGTCCAGGATCTGTTCCCAAGTCCATTCCTCCTTTTTTCTCTCCAGTGGCTTCCTCCTCTTCTGCTGCTTGGTCCTTTGGTGGGTGGTTCTGTAACGGCTGTCTTCATAAATGGACCAAGGTGCAGCAGGTATGTGAGCAGGTATGTGAATACTCATATTTAATTACCCAAAAAAGGAGTAAAGCATCCACAGGAAACAATAAACAAGACAGCAGCAACAGTTTGCAGGCTAACAAACACAGTGCAAAACAACCACCCACAAACCCCAGTGACAAACCTACTCCTACATATATGACTCCCAATCAGGAACAACGATCCCCAGCTGTTCCTGATCAGGAGTCACAAGACACACAGAACAATCAAACACACACACAAGACTGCCACATCCTGACCCCCAAACTACTACAACAGCTCTATCTGCTGGTCAGGACGTGACACCTTGGCAATTTCTCGCCGTTCTCCCCTCTTCTCCCTAGATTAGAGAGGCCTTGGAAGGGCCCTCCTGTTGTCAGGTCATGTGTAGTCTACCAGCCTCTGTTTTATCAATCATACATTTCTCCCTCTTAACTTGTCCCACATTACTACATAGTAACATAATGGTCTAGCCACCCATATTATGGAATTATGACTCTTAACACATTTCATACATTTATATGATTTCAGGGTGGAATCCTTTAGTCATTACTTTAAACGTATAAATTCCTTTATCAGCTATTCCCTCCGCAAGGCAATCAAACAAGCAAAGCGTCACTATAGAGACAAAGTAGTCGCAATTCAACGGCTCAGACACGAGAGGTATGTGGCAGGGTCTTGTTACGAACCGGCTCTGAGTTCGCAACAAAAGGGAGACAACGTGGAGACAAGGAGTATCAAAATATATATTTATTAACTAAAATAACTAAATAATTAACAATGGCGTGTGTGTAATCAGTAATCAGTAGTGTAAGTGAGTGTTTTGCATACCTGAATGTAATAATGCAGGGTGTTGAAAGGTGCCAAAGGAAATAACCAAAAAGCCACAAAACTACACAACCAAAATCAACAAAGTGTCTGCATGGAGAGAGTCCTCTCAATAACTGTGGAAGAGGTCTCTTTATCCTGGGACACAGCTGGGCCCAGGTGCTTCCCATTTAGCTGACGACCCTTCCAACTCTGCCCACCGGCATCCTAACAAGGAAACAAGAACAGAGAGAATACGGCAGACAGAGTGGGAGGGTCGTCACAGAACATAATATAATATAATATATAATAATATAATATAATAATATCTACAGTCAATCACGGATTATAAAAAGAAAACCAGCCCCGTCGCGGACATCGACGTCTTGCTCCCAAACAAATAAAACAACTTCTTTGTTCGATTTGAGGACATTAACCTCTTACATCTAGACGTTCCGCTAGCGGAACACCTGCTCCAATATCCAATGATAGGCGTGGCGCGAATTACAAATTCCTAAAAAATACAAAAACTTCAATTTTTCAAACATATGACTATTTCACAGCATTTTAAAGACAAGACTCTCCTTTATCTAACCACACTGTCCGATTTCAAAAAGGCTTTACAGCGAAAGCAAAACATTCGATTATGTCAGGAGAGTACCAAGCCAGAAATAATCAGACACCCATTTTTCAAGCTAGCATATAATGTCACAAAAACCCAGAAGACAGCTAAATGCAGCACTAACCTTTGATGATCTTCATCAGATGACACACCTAGGACATTATGTTATACAATACATGCATGTTTTGTTCAATCAAGTTCATATTTATATCAAAAAACAGCTTTTTACATTAGCATGTGACGTTCAGAACTAGCATACCCCCCGCAAACTTCCGGGGAATTTACTAACAATTTACTAAATGACTCACGATAAACGTTCACAAAAAGCATAACAATTATTTTAAGAATTATAGATACAGAACTCCTCTATGCACTCGATATGTCCGATTTTAAAATAGCTTTTTGGTGAAAGCACATTTTGCAATATTCTAAGTACATAGCCCAGCCATCACGGGCTAGCTATTTAGACACCGGCAAGTTTAGCCTTCACCAAAATCAGATTTACTATAACAAAAATGTTATTACCTTTGTTGTCTTCGTCAGAATGCACTCCCAGGACTGCTACTTCAATAACAAATGTTGGTTTGGTCCCAAATAATCCATCGCTATACCCGAATAGCGGTGTTTTGTTCGTGCGTTCCAGAAACTATCCGAAATGGTAATTCAGGGTCGTGCGCATGGCGCAATTCGTGACAAAATAATTCTAAATATTCCATTACCGTACTTTGAAGCATGTCAACCGCTGTTTAAAATAAATTTTTATGCAATTTATCTCGTAAAAAAACGATAATATTCCGACCGGGAATCTCCTTTTCGGCAAACAGAGGAAAAATCACAAAGACGGGGACGGCCAGGGCACGCGCCTAAGCCCACAGTCCCTTGATCGGCCACTTGAGAAAGGCGATAATGTGTTTCAGCCTGGGGCTGGGATGATGACATTCAGGTTTTTCCCGGGCTCTGAGCGCCCATGGAAGACGTAGGAAGTGTCACGTTAGAGCAGAGATCCTTTGTAAAAGATAGAGATGGCAAAGAAGTTCAAGAAATGGTCAGACAGGCCACTTCCTGTAAAGGAATCTCTCAGGTTTTGACCTGCCATTTGAGTTCTGTTATACTCACAGACACCATTCAAACAGTTTTAGAAACTTTGGAGTGTTTTCTATCCAAAGCCAATAATTATATGCATATTCTAGTTACTGGGCAGGAGTAGTAACCAGATTAAATCGGGTACGTTTTTTATCCAGCCGTGAAAATACTGCCCCCTAGCCATAACAGGTTAAAGTGCCACTAATAAGGCCCACTACCAAAGCCTGTGGGCTCTCCTTCTCCGTGGCCAACTAAACGTGTTAACCCTCGCAAGGCTGCCGGTTCAGACGGCATCCCCAGCCGCATCCTCAGAGCACGCGCAGACCAGCTGGCTAGTGTGTTTAAGGACATATTCAACCAATCCCTATCCCAGTCTGTTGTCCCCACATGCTTCAAGATGACAACCATTGTACCTGTTCCCAAGAAAGCGAAGGTAACTGAGCTAAGTGACTATCGCCCCGTAGGTAAATATATTGACTGAATACCACTACTTGAACACTGTAAATAAATATCAACAGTTATGCACTCGAACCTTCTGCCTCCTGCTGAATCTACCGATTTTACGTGGTTTGTTTGTTTTTTTACTTAGAACACATTTGTAATGCGTTCTTTTTCTCGAAAGTGCCAACTTGAGATCTCCAACTAGCTGCTCGGTGTAGTTACCATTGGTTTCCACTAGATGGCAGCCTAAGTTAGATGAAGTCACCGCTCTAGCAACCCGGCCAGTGGTGCATGTTCAAAGCAGTTTTATCTTCCAAGCTAGTTTCTCTGGCTACACTTGATCTTGTTGTTATAGCGAAATAATAAAATGTTTTTTTTTTTTTTTGGAAACCTTGTCTTAGAATTATAAGACGCCAAATGTATGGGAGTGTGATTCATCGTTTCAGAAGGTCAGATTGTATAGTTTTCAACAGAAGGCGCTAACATTATGTCTTGAATAGACGTAGACTGCTAAAACAAACTCTATGTATAGTCGTTTTATTTGGTGGTAGAGGCTAGATCCCATAGACTGGTTTTTATTAATGCTCACACCCTATGTAGATGCCTCTTGATTCTGGGTATGCACGCCTAACAGGCCATCGTGCGCTATTGTGCATAAATGTATTTTGTCCTCCTACACCAAACGCGATCACAACACGCAGATTATAATATCAAAACAAACTCTGAACCAATGACATTAATTTGGGGACAGGTCAAAAAGCATTAAACATTTATGGCAATTTAGCTAGTTAGCTTGCACTTGCTAGCTAATTTGGTCCTAATTAGCTAACTTGATGTTGCTAGCTAATTTGTGTTGGGATATAAACATTGAGTTGTTATTTTATCTGAAATGCACAAGGTCCTCTACTCCGACAATTAATCCACACATAAAATGGCCAACCGAATCGTTTCTAGTCATCTCTCCTCCTTCCAGGCTTTTTCATCTTTGAACTTATATGGTGATCGGCATCTAAACTTTCATAGTATTACCACGACGACCGGCAAAACAGTTTGTCTTTCAATCACCCACGTGGGTGTAACCAATGAGGAGATGGGAGAGGCAGGACTTGCACCGCGATCTGCGTCAGAAATAGGAATTACTTCTTTTTTAGCCCTTGGCAAAGCAGACTCTCGTTGACGCGTGCGAGCAGTGTGGGTGCAATAATTGAATAACATAGATTTCTAAATTTATTTTGCAACGCTCACGCACTCGATGTGTCCGGTCTGCTCAGCATGTAATAGAAGAGACCACCAACGCAGGAATGACGCATCGTACACCTCTTCCAAGTCTCCCTTGTGCCCATACGGTGAACTGATGATGGTAAGCAGCCAGCCTTTATGGTCTGCAAAGAAAGAAAAAAAATTGTTTGATAGCCAAACATCAAATTAGTATTTAATCCACCATCGAAACAAAATCTCAATGTATTTATGAAATTACATGTTGCCGGTGTCACAAAATCCTTCGTTGTGTTGCAGGGAAGACCAAAATGCAGCGGAGTTGTGGATACTCATATTTTAATTAACAAAAAAAGAGTAACGCATCCACTTGACAAAACAATAAATGATACCCACAACACTAAACAGTTTTGCAGGCTCACCAACGCAGTGCAAAAACAACTACCCACAAAACCAAGTGACAAACATACTCCTACATATATGACTCCC
Organism: Salmo salar; assembly: GCF_965601325.2. Lineage (NCBI taxonomy): Eukaryota > Metazoa > Chordata > Actinopteri > Salmoniformes > Salmonidae > Salmo > Salmo salar. Next base: position 113,018,172 of record NC_138305.1, read on the forward strand.
AATCAGGAACAACGATCCCCAGCTGTTCCTGATCAGGAGTCACAAGACCAACACAGAACAATCACACACACACAAGACTGCCATGTCCTGACCCCAAAACGACTACAACAGCTCCATCGCTGGTCAGGACGTGACAGCCGGCTACGATTTGAATCCGGGTAGTCTAATCCTTAGCACGTTACCATCGTGGTAAACTGCGGTAGTGGTTGAATTTACCATCGGGTTTATTCTAGTGCTTACATTTACCTCACCATTATTGTCGTTACCATAGTGCTTACATTTACCTCACGTTATTGTCGTTACCATAGTGCTTACATTTACCTCAACATTATTGTCGTTGCCATAGTGCTTACATTTACCTCACCATTATTGTCATTACCATAGTGCATAAATTTACCTCTCCATTATCAAGTCAGATCAAATTTTATTTGTCAAATGCGGTGAATACAACAAGTGTAGACCTTACTGTGAAATGCGGTACTTACAAGCCCTTAACCAACAATGCAGTTTTAAGAAAAATAGAGTTAAGAAAATATTTACTAAATAAACTAAAGTAAACAAATAAAATCTAAAGTAACACAAAAAAATGACATAACAATAACGAGGCTAAATCCAGGGGGTACCGGTACTGAGTCAAGGCGCGTGGGTACAGGTTAGTTGTGGTGTGTGGGTACAGGTAGTCAAGGTGCGTGGGTACAGGTAGTCAAGGTGCGTGGGTACAGGTTAGTCAAGGTGCGTGGGTACAGGTTAGTCAAGGTGCGTGGGTACAGGTTAGTTGTGGTGTGTGGGTACAGGTAGTCAAGGTGCGTGGGTACAGGTAGTCAAGGTGCGTGGGTACAGGTTAGTCAAGGTGCGTGGGTACAGGTTAGTTGTGGTGTGGGGGTACAGGTAGTCAAGGTGCGTGGGTACAGGTTAGTCAAGGTGCGTGGGTACAGGTTAGTCAAGGTGCGTGGGTACAGGTTAGTCGTGGTGTGTGGGTACAGGTAGTCAAGGTGCGTGGGTACAGGTAGTCAAGGTGCGTGGGGACAGGTTAGTCAAGGTGCATGGGTACAGGTAGTCAAGGTGCGTGGGTACAGGTAGTCAAGGTGCGTGGGTACAGGTTAGTCAAGGTGCGTGGGTACAGGTTTGTCAAGTTGCGTGGGTACAGGTTAGTCAAGGTGCGTGGGTACAGGTTAGTCAAGGTGCGTGGGTACAGGTTAGTCAAGGTGCGTGGGTACAGGTTAGTCAAGGTGCGTTAGTACAGGTTAGTCAAGGTGCTTGGGTACAGGTTAGTCAAGGTGCGTTAGTACAGGTTAGTCGAGGTGCGTGGGTACAGGTTAGTCAAGGTGCGTGGGTACAGGTAGTCAAGGTGCGTGGGTACAGGTAGTTGAGGTGCGTGGGTACAGGTTAGGCAAGGTGCGTGGGTACAGGTTGTTGAGGTGTGCGGGTCCAGTTAGTCAAGGTGTGTTGGTACAGGTAGTCGAGGTGCGTGGGTACAGGTAGTTGAGGTGCGTGGGTACAGGTTAGTCGAGGTGCATGGGTACAGGTTAGTCAAGGTGCGTGGGTACAGGTAGTCGAGGTGCGTGGGTACAGGTTGGAAAAGGTGCGTGGGTACAGGTAGTCAAGGTGCGTGGGTACAGGTTAGTCAAGGTGCGTGGGTACAGGTTAGTCAAGGTGCGTGGGTACAGGTTAGTCAAGGTGCATGGGTACAGGTAGTCAAGGTGTGTGGGTACAGGTTAGTCAAGGTGCGTGGGGACAGGTAGTCAAGGTGTGTGGGTACAGGTTAGTCAAGGTGCATGGGTACAGGTTAGTCAATGAGCGTGGGTACAGGTTAGTCGTGGTGCGTGGGTACAGGTAGTCAAGGTGTGTGGGTACAGGTAGTCAAGGTGCGTGGGTACAGGTAGTCAAGGTGCGTGGTTTCAGGTTTGTCGTGGTGAGTGGGTACAGGTAGTCAAGGTGCGTGGGTACAGGTTTGTCGTGGTGAGTGGGTACAGGTAGTCAAGGTGTGTGGGTATAGGTAGTCAAGGTGCGTGGGTACAGGTTAGTCGTGGTACGTGGGTACAGGTAGTCAAGGTGTGTGGGTACAGGAAGTCAAGGTGTGGTGGTACAGGTTAGTCAAGGTGCGTGGGTACAGGTTAGTCAAGGTGCGTGGGTAAAGGTTAGTCAAGGTGCGTGAGTACGGGTTAGTCAAGGTGCGTGGGTACAGATTAGTCAAGTTGCGTGGGTACAGGTTAGTCGTGGTGTGTGGGTACAGGTTAGTCAAGGTGTGTGGGTACAGGTTAGTCGTGGTGTGTGGGTACAGGTTAGTCAAGGTGCGTGGGTACAGGTTAGTCGTGGTGCGTGGGTACAGGTTAGTAAAGGTGCGTGGGTACAGGTTAGTCTTGGTGCGTGGGTACAGGTTAGTCAAGGTGCATGGGTACAGGTAGTCAAGGTGCGTGGGTACAGGTTAGTCGTGGTGAGTGGGTACAGGTTAGTCGTGGTGTGTGGGTACAGGTTAGTCGTGGTGAGTGGGTACAGGTAGTCAAGGTGCGTGGGTACAGGTTAGTCAAGGTGCGTGGGTACAGGTTAGTTGTGGTGTGTGGGTACAGGTAGTCAAGGTGCGTGGGTACAGGTTAGTCAAGGTGCGTGGGTACAGATTAGTCAAGGTGCGTGGGTACAGGTTAGTCGTGGTGTGTGGGTACAGGTAGTCAAGGTGCGAGGGTACAGGTAGTCAAGGTGCGTGGGTACAGGTTAGTCAAGGTGCATGGGTACAGGTAGTCAAGGTGCGTGGGTACAGGTAGTCAAGGTGCGTGGGTACAGGTTAGTCAAGGTGCAGTGGGTACAGGTTTGTCAAGTTGCGTGGATACAGGTTAGTCAAGGTGCGTTAGTACAGGTTAGTCAAGGTGCGTGGGTACAGGTTAGTGAAGGTGCGTTAGTACAGGTTAGTCAAGGTGCTTGGGTACAGGTTAGTCAAGGTGCGTTAGTACAGGTTAGTCGAGGTGCGTGGGTACAGGTTAGTCAAGGTGCGTGGGTACAGGTAGTCGAGGTGCGTGGGTACAGGTAGTTGAGGTGCGTGGGTACAGGTTAGGCAAGGTGCGTGGTTACAGGTTGTTGAGGTGCGTGGGTCCAGGATAGTCAAGGTGTGTTGGTACAGGTAGTCGAGGTGCGTGGGTACAGGTAGTTGAGGTGCGTGGGTACAGGTTAGTCGAGGTGCATGGGTACAGGTTAGTCAAGGTGCGTGGGTACAGGTAGTCGAGGTGCGTGGGTACAGGTTAGTCAAGGTGCGTGGGTACAGGTAGTCAAGGTGCGTGGGTACAGGTTAGTCAAGGTGCGTGGGTACAGGTAGTCAAGGTGTGTGGGTACAGGTTAGTCAAGGTGCGTGGGTACAGGTAGTCAAGGTGTGTGGGTACAGGTTAGTCAAGGTGCGTGGGTACAGGTTAGTCAATGAGCGTGGGTACAGGTTAGTCGTGGTGCGTGGGTACAGGTAGTCAAGGTGTGTAGGTACAGGTAGTCAAGGTGCGTGGGTACAGGTAGTCAAGGTGCGTGGTTTCAGGTTTGTCGTGGTGAGTGGGTACAGCTAGTCAAGGTCCGTGGGTACAGGTTTGTCGTGGTGAGTGGGTACAGGTAGTCAAGGTGTGTGGGTACAGGTAGTCAAGGTGCGTGGGTACAGGTTAGTCGTGGTGCGTGGGTACAGGTAGTCAAGGTGTGTGGGTACAGGTAGTCAAGGTGCGTGGTTTCAGGTTAGTCAAGGTGCGTGGGTACAGGTTAGTCAAGGTGCGTTAGTACAGGAAGTCAAGGTGTGGTGGTACAGGTTAGTCAAGGTGCGTGGGTCCAGGTTAGTCAAGGTGTGTTGGTACAGGTAGTCGAGGTGCGTGGGTACAGGTAGTTGAGGTGCGTGGGTACAGGTTAGTCGAGGTGCGTGGGTACAGGTTAGTCAAGGTGCGTGGGTACAGGTTAGTCAAGGTGCATGGGTACAGGTAGTCAAGGTGTGTGGGTACAGGTTAGTCAAGGTGCGTGGGGACAGGTAGTCAAGGTGTGTGGGTACAGGTTAGTCAAGGTGCATGGGTACAGGTTAGTCAATGAGCGTGGGTACAGGTTAGTCGTGGTGCGTGGGTACAGGTAGTCAAGGTGTGTGGGTACAGGTAGTCAAGGTGCGTGGGTACAGGTAGTCAAGGTGCGTGGTTTCAGGTTTGTCGTGGTGAGTGGGTACAGGTAGTCAAGGTGCGTGGGTACAGGTTTGTCGTGGTGAGTGGGTACAGGTAGTCAAGGTGTGTGGGTATAGGTAGTCAAGGTGCGTGGGTACAGGTTAGTCGTGGTACGTGGGTACAGGTAGTCAAGGTGTGTGGGTACAGGAAGTCAAGGTGTGGTGGTACAGGTTAGTCAAGGTGCGTGGGTACAGGTTAGTCAAGGTGCGTGGGTAAAGGTTAGTCAAGGTGCGTGAGTACGGGTTAGTCAAGGTGCGTGGGTACAGATTAGTCAAGTTGCGTGGGTACAGGTTAGTCGTGGTGTGTGGGTACAGGTTAGTCAAGGTGTGTGGGTACAGGTTAGTCGTGGTGTGTGGGTACAGGTTAGTCAAGGTGCGTGGGTACAGGTTAGTCGTGGTGCGTGGGTACAGGTTAGTAAAGGTGCGTGGGTACAGGTTAGTCTTGGTGCGTGGGTACAGGTTAGTCAAGGTGCATGGGTACAGGTAGTCAAGGTGCGTGGGTACAGGTTAGTCGTGGTGAGTGGGTACAGGTTAGTCGTGGTGTGTGGGTACAGGTTAGTCGTGGTGAGTGGGTACAGGTAGTCAAGGTGCGTGGGTACAGGTTAGTCAAGGTGCGTGGGTACAGGTTAGTTGTGGTGTGTGGGTACAGGTAGTCAAGGTGCGTGGGTACAGGTTAGTCAAGGTGCGTGGGTACAGATTAGTCAAGGTGCGTGGGTACAGGTTAGTCGTGGTGTGTGGGTACAGGTAGTCAAGGTGCGAGGGTACAGGTAGTCAAGGTGCGTGGGTACAGGTTAGTCAAGGTGCATGGGTACAGGTAGTCAAGGTGCGTGGGTACAGGTAGTCAAGGTGCGTGGGTACAGGTTAGTCAAGGTGCAGTGGGTACAGGTTTGTCAAGTTGCGTGGATACAGGTTAGTCAAGGTGCGTTAGTACAGGTTAGTCAAGGTGCGTGGGTACAGGTTAGTGAAGGTGCGTTAGTACAGGTTAGTCAAGGTGCTTGGGTACAGGTTAGTCAAGGTGCGTTAGTACAGGTTAGTCGAGGTGCGTGGGTACAGGTTAGTCAAGGTGCGTGGGTACAGGTAGTCGAGGTGCGTGGGTACAGGTAGTTGAGGTGCGTGGGTACAGGTTAGGCAAGGTGCGTGGTTACAGGTTGTTGAGGTGCGTGGGTCCAGGATAGTCAAGGTGTGTTGGTACAGGTAGTCGAGGTGCGTGGGTACAGGTAGTTGAGGTGCGTGGGTACAGGTTAGTCGAGGTGCATGGGTACAGGTTAGTCAAGGTGCGTGGGTACAGGTAGTCGAGGTGCGTGGGTACAGGTTAGTCAAGGTGCGTGGGTACAGGTAGTCAAGGTGCGTGGGTACAGGTTAGTCAAGGTGCGTGGGTACAGGTAGTCAAGGTGTGTGGGTACAGGTTAGTCAAGGTGCGTGGGTACAGGTAGTCAAGGTGTGTGGGTACAGGTTAGTCAAGGTGCGTGGGTACAGGTTAGTCAATGAGCGTGGGTACAGGTTAGTCGTGGTGCGTGGGTACAGGTAGTCAAGGTGTGTAGGTACAGGTAGTCAAGGTGCGTGGGTACAGGTAGTCAAGGTGCGTGGTTTCAGGTTTGTCGTGGTGAGTGGGTACAGCTAGTCAAGGTCCGTGGGTACAGGTTTGTCGTGGTGAGTGGGTACAGGTAGTCAAGGTGTGTGGGTACAGGTAGTCAAGGTGCGTGGGTACAGGTTAGTCGTGGTGCGTGGGTACAGGTAGTCAAGGTGTGTGGGTACAGGTAGTCAAGGTGCGTGGTTTCAGGTTAGTCAAGGTGCGTGGGTACAGGTTAGTCAAGGTGCGTTAGTACAGGAAGTCAAGGTGTGGTGGTACAGGTTAGTCAAGGTGCGTGGGTCCAGGTTAGTCAAGGTGTGTTGGTACAGGTAGTCGAGGTGCGTGGGTACAGGTAGTTGAGGTGCGTGGGTACAGGTTAGTCGAGGTGCATGGGTACAGGTTAGTCAAGGTGCGTTGGTACAGGTAGTCGAGGTGCGTGGGTACAGGTTAGTCAAGGTGCGTGGGTACAGGTAGTCAAGGTGCGTGGGTACAGGTTAGTCAAGGTGCGTGGGTACAGTTTAGTCAAGGTGCATGGGTACAGGCAGTCAAGGTGTGTGGGTACAGGTTAGTCAAGGTGCGTGGGTACAGGTAGTCAAGGTGTGTGGGTACAGGTTAGTCAAGGTGCGTGGGTACAGGTTAGTCAATGAGCGTGGGTACAGGTTAGTCGTGGTGCGTGGGTACAGGTAGTCAAGGTGTGTAGGTACAGGTAGTCAAGGTGCGTGGGTACAGGTAGTCAAGGTGCGTGGTTTCAGGTTTGTCGTGGTGAGTGGGTACAGGTAGTCAAGGTCCGTGGGTACAGGTTTGTCGTGGTGACTGGGTACAGGTAGTCAAGGTGTGTGGGTACAGGTAGTCAAGGTGCGTGGGTACAGGTTAGTCGTGGTGCGTGGGTACAGGTAGTCAAGGTGTGTGGGTACAGTTAGTCAAGGTGCGTGGTTTCAGGTTAGTCAAGGTGCGTGGGTACAGGTTAGTCAAGGTGCGTTAGTACAGGAAGTCAAGGTGTGGTGGTACAGGTTAGTCAAGGTGCGTGGGTACAGGTTAGTCAAGGTGCGTGGGTACGGGTTAGTCAAGGTGCGTGGGTACAGATTAGTCAAGTTGCGTGGGTACAGGTTAGTCGTGGTGTGTGGGTACAGGTTAGTCAAGGTGTGTGGGTACAGGTTAGTCGTGGTGTGTGGGTACAGGTTAGTCAAGGTGCGTGGGTACAGGTTAGTCGTGGTGCGTGGGTACAGGTTAGTCAAGGTGCGTGGGTACAGGTTAGTCTTGGTGCGTGGGTACAGGTTAGTCAATGAGCGTGGGTACAGGTTCGTCAAGGTGCGTGGGTACAGGTAGTCAAGGTGCGTGGGTACAGGTTAGTCGTGGTGAGTGGGTACAGGTTAGTCATGGTGTGTGGGTACAGGTTAGTCGTGGTGAGTGGGTACAGGTAGTCAAGGTGCGTGGGTACAGGTTAGTCAAGGTGCGTGGGTACAGGTAGTCAAGGTGTGTGGGTACAGGTTAGTCGTGGTGCGTGAGTACAGGTAGTCAAGGTGCGTGGGTACAGGTTAGTCAAGGTGCGTTGGTACAGGTTAGTTGTGGTGTGTGGGTACAGGTAGTCAAGTTGCGTGGTTACAGGTTAGTCAAGGTGCGTGGGTACAGGTTAGTCAAGGTGCGTGGGTACAGGTTAGTCGTGGTGTGTGGGTACAGGTAGTCAAGGTGCGTGGGTACAGGTAGTCAAGGTGCGTGGGTACAAGTTAGTCAAGGTGCGTGGGTACAGGTAGTCAAGGTGCGTGGGTACAGGTAGTCAATGTCCGTGGGTACAGGTTAGTCAAGGTGCGTGGGTACAGGTTAGTCAAGTTGCGTGGGTACAGGTTAGTCAAGGTGCGTGGGTACAGGTTAGTCAAGGTGCATGGGTACAGGTTAGTCAAGGTGCGTAGGTACAGGTTAGTCAAGGTGCGTGGGTACAGGTTAGTCAAGGTGCGTGGGTACAGGTTAGTCAAGGTGCGTGGGTACAGGTTAGTCAAGGTGCGTGGGTACAGGTTAGTCAAGGTGCGTTAGTACAGGTTAGTCAAGGTGCATGGGTACAGGTTAGTCAAGGTGCGTTAGTACAGGTTAGTCGAGGTGCGTGGGTACAGGTTAGTCAAGGTGCGTTGGTACAGGATAGTCAAGGTCCGTGGGTACAGGTTAGTCAAGGTGCGTGGGTACAGGTAGTCGAGGTGCGTGGGTACAGGTAGTTGAGGTGCGTGGGTACAGGTTAGTCAAGGTGCGTGGGTACTGGTTGTTTAGGTGCGTGGGTAGAGGTTAGTCAAGGTGTGTGGGTACAGGTAGTCGAGGTGCGTGGGTACAGGTAGTTGAGGTGCGTGGGTACAGGTTAGTCAAGGTGCGTGGGTACAGGTTAGTCGTGGTGAGTGGGTACAGGTAGTCAAGGTGCGTGGGTACAGGTTAGTCAAGGTGCGTGGGTACAGGTTAGTTGTGGTGTGTGGGTACAGGTAGTCAAGGTGCGTGGGTACAGGTTAGTCAAGGTGCGTGGGTACAGATTAGTCAAGGTGCGTGGGTACAGGTTAGTCGTGGTGTGTGGGTACAGGTAGTCAAGGTGCGTGGGTACAGGTAGTCAAGGTGCGTGGGTACAGGTTAGTCAAGGTGCATGGGTACAGGTAGTCAAGGTGCGTGGGTACAGGTAGTCAAGGTGCGTGGGTACAGGTTAGTCAAGGTGCAGTGGGTACAGGTTTGTCAAGTTGCGTGGATACAGGTTAGTCAAGGTGCGTTAGTACAGGTTAGTCAAGGTGCGTGGGTACAGGTTAGTGAAGGTGCGTTAGTACAGGTTAGTCAAGGTGCTTGGATACAGGTTAGTCAAGGTGCGTTAGTACAGGTTAGTCGAGGTGCGTGGGTACAGGTTAGTCAAGGTGCGTGGGTACAGGTAGTCGAGGTGCGTGGGTACAGGTAGTTGAGGTGCGTGGGTACAGGTTAGGCAAGGTGCGTGGGTACAGGTTGTTGAGGTGCGTGGGTCCAGGATAGTCAAGGTGTGTTGGTACAGGTAGTCGAGGTGCGTGGGTACAGGTAGTTGAGGTGCGTGGGTACAGGTTAGTCGAGGTGCATGGGTACAGGTTAGTCAAGGTGCGTGGGTACAGGTAGTCGAGGTGCGTGGGTACAGGTTAGTCAAGGTGCGTGGGTACAGGTAGTCAAGGTGCGTGGGTACAGGTTAGTCAAGGTGCGTGGGTACAGGTAGTCAAGGTGTGTGGGTACAGGTTAGTCAAGGTGCGTGGGTACAGGTAGTCAAGGTGTGTGGGTACAGGTTAGTCAAGGTGCGTGGGTACAGGTTAGTCAATGAGCGTGGGTACAGGTTAGTCGTGGTGCGTGGGTACAGGTAGTCAAGGTGTGTAGGTACAGGTAGTCAAGGTGCGTGGGTACAGGTAGTCAAGGTGCGTGGGTACAGGTTAGTCAAGGTGCGTGGGTACAGGTTAGTCAAGGTGCGTTAGTACAGGAAGTCAAGGTGTGGTGGTACAGGTTAGTCAAGGTGCGTGGGTACAGGTTAGTCAAGGTGCGTGGGTACGGGTTAGTCAAGGTGCGTGGGTACAGATTAGTCAAGTTGCGTGGGTACAGGTTAGTCGTGGTGTGTGGGTACAGGTTAGTCAAGGTGTGTGGGTACAGGTTAGTCGTGGTGTGTGGGTACAGGTTAGTCAAGGTGCGTGGGTACAGGTTAGTCGTGGTGCGTGGGTACAGGTTAGTCAAGGTGCGTGGGTACAGGTTAGTCTTGGTGCGTGGGTACAGGTTAGTCAATGAGCGTGGGTACAGGTTCGTCAAGGTGCGTGGGTACAGGTAGTCAAGGTGCGTGGGTACAGGTTAGTCGTGGTGAGTGGGTACAGGTTAGTCATGGTGTGTGGGTACAGGTTAGTCGTGGTGAGTGGGTACAGGTAGTCAAGGTGCGTGGGTACAGGTTATTCAAGGTGCGTGGGTACAGGTAGTCAAGGTGTGTGGGTACAGGTTAGTCGTGGTGCGTGAGTACAGGTAGTCAAGGTGCGTGGGTACAGGTTAGTCAAGGTGCGTTGGTACAGGTTAGTTGTGGTGTGTGGGTACAGGTAGTCAAGTTGCGTGGTTACAGGTTAGTCAAGGTGCGTGGGTACAGGTTAGTCAAGGTGCGTGGGTACAGGTTAGTCGTGGTGTGTGGGTACAGGTAGTCAAGGTGCGTGGGTACAGGTAGTCAAGGTGCGTGGGTACAAGTTAGTCAAGGTGCGTGGGTACAGGTAGTCAAGGTGCGTGGGTACAGGTAGTCAATGTCCGTGGGTACAGGTTAGTCAAGGTGCGTGGGTACAGGTTAGTCAAGTTGCGTGGGTACAGGTTAGTCAAGGTGCGTGGGTACAGGTTAGTCAAGGTGCATGGGTACAGGTTAGTCAAGGTGCGTAGGTACAGGTTAGTCAAGGTGCGTGGGTACAGGTTAGTCAAGGTGCGTGGGTACAGGTTAGTCAAGGTGCGTGGGTACAGGTTAGTCAAGGTGCGTGGGTACAGGTTAGTCAAGGTGCGTTAGTACAGGTTAGTCAAGGTGCATGGGTACAGGTTAGTCAAGGTGCGTTAGTACAGGTTAGTCGAGGTGCGTGGGTACAGGTTAGTCAAGGTGCGTTGGTACAGGATAGTCAAGGTCCGTGGGTACAGGTTAGTCAAGGTGCGTGGGTACAGGTAGTCGAGGTGCGTGGGTACAGGTAGTTGAGGTGCGTGGGTACAGGTTAGTCAAGGTGCGTGGGTACTGGTTGTTTAGGTGCGTGGGTAGAGGTTAGTCAAGGTGTGTGGGTACAGGTAGTCGAGGTGCGTGGGTACAGGTAGTTGAGGTGCGTGGGTACAGGTTAGTCAAGGTGCGTGGGTACAGGTTAGTCGTGGTGAGTGGGTACAGGTAGTCAAGGTGCGTGGGTACAGGTTAGTCAAGGTGCGTGGGTACAGGTTAGTTGTGGTGTGTGGGTACAGGTAGTCAAGGTGCGTGGGTACAGGTTAGTCAAGGTGCGTGGGTACAGATTAGTCAAGGTGCGTGGGTACAGGTTAGTCGTGGTGTGTGGGTACAGGTAGTCAAGGTGCGTGGGTACAGGTAGTCAAGGTGCGTGGGTACAGGTTAGTCAAGGTGCATGGGTACAGGTAGTCAAGGTGCGTGGGTACAGGTAGTCAAGGTGCGTGGGTACAGGTTAGTCAAGGTGCAGTGGGTACAGGTTTGTCAAGTTGCGTGGATACAGGTTAGTCAAGGTGCGTTAGTACAGGTTAGTCAAGGTGCGTGGGTACAGGTTAGTGAAGGTGCGTTAGTACAGGTTAGTCAAGGTGCTTGGATACAGGTTAGTCAAGGTGCGTTAGTACAGGTTAGTCGAGGTGCGTGGGTACAGGTTAGTCAAGGTGCGTGGGTACAGGTAGTCGAGGTGCGTGGGTACAGGTAGTTGAGGTGCGTGGGTACAGGTTAGGCAAGGTGCGTGGGTACAGGTTGTTGAGGTGCGTGGGTCCAGGATAGTCAAGGTGTGTTGGTACAGGTAGTCGAGGTGCGTGGGTACAGGTAGTTGAGGTGCGTGGGTACAGGTTAGTCGAGGTGCATGGGTACAGGTTAGTCAAGGTGCGTGGGTACAGGTAGTCGAGGTGCGTGGGTACAGGTTAGTCAAGGTGCGTGGGTACAGGTAGTCAAGGTGCGTGGGTACAGGTTAGTCAAGGTGCGTGGGTACAGGTAGTCAAGGTGTGTGGGTACAGGTTAGTCAAGGTGCGTGGGTACAGGTAGTCAAGGTGTGTGGGTACAGGTTAGTCAAGGTGCGTGGGTACAGGTTAGTCAATGAGCGTGGGTACAGGTTAGTCGTGGTGCGTGGGTACAGGTAGTCAAGGTGTGTAGGTACAGGTAGTCAAGGTGCGTGGGTACAGGTAGTCAAGGTGCGTGGGTACAGGTTAGTCAAGGTGCGTGGGTACAGGTTAGTCAAGGTGCGTTAGTACAGGAAGTCAAGGTGTGTGGGTACAGGTAGTTGAGGTGCGTGGGTACAGGTTAGTCAAGGTGCGTGGGTACAGGTTAGTCAAGGTGCGTGGGTACAGATTAGTCAAGTTGCGTGGGTACAGGTTAGTCGTGGTGTGTGGGTACAGGTTAGTCAAGGTGTGTGGGTACAGGTTAGTCGTGGTGTGTGGGTACAGGTTAGTCAAGGTGCGTGGGTACAGGTTAGTCGTGGTGCGTGGGTACAGGTTAGTCAAGGTGCGTGGGTACAGGTTAGTCTTGGTGCGTGGGTACAGGTTAGTCAATGAGCGTGGGTACAGGTTCGTCAAGGTGCGTGGGTACAGGTAGTCAAGGTGCGTGGGTACAGGTTAGTCGTGGTGAGTGGGTACAGGTTTGTCATGGTGTGTGGGTACAGGTTAGTCGTGGTGAGTGGGTACAGGTAGTCAAGGTGCGTGGGTACAGGTTAGTCAAGGTGCGTGGGTACAGGTAGTCAAGGTGTGTGGGTACAGGTTAGTCGTGGTGCGTGAGTACAGGTAGTCAAGGTGCGTGGGTACAGGTTAGTCAAGGTGCGTTGGTACAGGTTAGTTGTGGTGTGTGGGTACAGGTAGTCAAGTTGCGTGGTTACAGGTTAGTCAAGGTGCGTGGGTACAGGTTAGTCAAGGTGCGTGGGTACAGGTTAGTCGTGGTGTGTGGGTACAGGTAGTCAAGGTGCGTGGGTACAGGTAGTCAAGGTGCGTGGGTACAAGTTAGTCAAGGTGCGTGGGTACAGGTAGTCAAGGTGCGTGGGTACAGGTAGTCAATGTCCGTGGGTACAGGTTAGTCAAGGTGCGTGGGTACAGGTTAGTCAAGTTGAGTGGGTACAGGTTAGTCAAGGTGCGTGGGTACAGGTTAGTCAAGGTGCATGGGTACAGGTTAGTCAAGGTGCGTAGGTACAGGTTAGTCAAGGTGCGTGGGTACAGGTTAGTCAAGGTGCGTGGGTACAGGTTAGTCAAGGTGCGTTAGTACAGGTTAGTCAAGGTGCTTGGGTACAGGTTAGTCAAGGTGCGTTAGTACAGGTTAGTCGAGGTGCGTGGGTACAGGTTAGTCAAGGTGCGTGGGTACAGGTAGTCGAGGTGCGTGGGTACAGGTAGTTGAGGTGCGTGGGTACAGGTTAGGCAAGGTGCGTGGGTACAGGTTGTTGAGGTGCGTGGGTCCAGGTTAGTCAAGGTGTGTTGGTACAGGTAGTCGAGGTGCGTGGGTACAGGTAGTTGAGGTGCGTGGGTACAGGTTAGTCGAGGTGCATGGGTACAGGTTAGTCAAGGTGCGTGGGTACAGGTAGTCGAGGTGCGTGGGTACAGGTTAGTCAAGGTGCGTGGGTACAGGTAGTCAAGGTGCGTGGGTACAGGTTAGACAAGGTGCGTGTGTACAGGTTAGTCAAGGTGCATGGGTACAGGCAGTCAAGGTGTGTGGGTACAGGTTAGTCAAGGTGCGTGGGTACAGGTAGTCAAGGTGTGTGGGTACAGGTTAGTCAAGGTGCGTGGGTACAGGTTAGTCAATGAGCGTGGGTACAGGTTAGTCGTGGTGCGTGGGTACAGGTAGTCAAGGTGTGTAGGTACAGGTAGTCAAGGTGCGTGGGTACAGGTAGTCAAGGTGCGTGGTTTCAGGTTAGTCGTGGTGAGTGGGTACAGGTAGTCAAGGTCCTTGGGTACAGGTTTGTCGTGGTGAGTGGGTACAGGTAGTCAAGGTGTGTGGGTACAGGTAGTCAAGGTGCGTGGGTACAGGTAGTCAAGGTGTGTGGGTACAGGTTAGTCGTGGTGCGTGAGTACAGGTAGTCAAGGTGCGTGGGTACAGGTTAGTCAAGGTGCGTTGGTACAGGTTAGTTGTGGTGTGTGGGTATAGGTAGTCAAGTTGCGTGGTTACAGGTTAGTCAAGGTGCGTGGGTACAGGTTCGTCAAGGTGCGTGGGTACAGGTAGTCAAGGTGCGTGGGTACAGGTTAGTCGTGGTGAGTGGGTACAGGTTTGTCATGGTGTGTGGGTACAGGTTAGTCGTGGTGAGTGGGTACAGGTAGTCAAGGTGCGTGGGTACAGGTTAGTCAAGGTGCGTGGGTACAGGTAGTCAAGGTGTGTGGGTACAGGTTAGTCGTGGTGCGTGAGTACAGGTAGTCAAGGTGCGTGGGTACAGGTTAGTCAAGGTGCGTTGGTACAGGTTAGTTGTGGTGTGTGGGTACAGGTAGTCTATTTGCGTGGTTACAGGTTAGTCAAGGTGCGTGGGTACAGGTTAGTCAAGGTGCGTGGGTACAGGTTAGTCGTGGTGTGTGGGTACAGGTAGTCAAGGTGCGTGGGTACAGGTAGTCAAGGTGCGTGGGTACAAGTTAGTCAAGGTGCGTGGGTACAGGTAGTCAAGGTGCGTGGGTACAGGTAGTCAATGTCCGTGGGTACAGGTTAGTCAAGGTGCGTGGGTACAGGTTAGTCAAGTTGAGTGGGTACAGGTTAGTCAAGGTGCGTGGGTACAGGTTAGTCAAGGTGCATGGGTACAGGTTAGTCAAGGTGCGTAGGTACAGGTTAGTCAAGGTGCGTGGGTACAGGTTAGTCAAGGTGCGTGGGTACAGGTTAGTCAAGGTGCGTTAGTACAGGTTAGTCAAGGTGCTTGGGTACAGGTTAGTCAAGGTGCGTTAGTACAGGTTAGTCGAGGTGCGTGGGTACAGGTTAGTCAAGGTGCGTGGGTACAGGTAGTCGAGGTGCGTGGGTACAGGTAGTTGAGGTGCGTGGGTACAGGTTAGGCAAGGTGCGTGGGTACAGGTTGTTGAGGTGCGTGGGTCCAGGTTAGTCAAGGTGTGTTGGTACAGGTAGTCGAGGTGCGTGGGTACAGGTAGTTGAGGTGCGTGGGTACAGGTTAGTCGAGGTGCATGGGTACAGGTTAGTCAAGGTGCGTGGGTACAGGTAGTCGAGGTGCGTGGGTACAGGTTAGTCAAGGTGCGTGGGTACAGGTAGTCAAGGTGCGTGGGTACAGGTTAGTCAAGGTGCGTGTGTACAGGTTAGTCAAGGTGCATGGGTACAGGCAGTCAAGGTGTGTGGGTACAGGTTAGTCAAGGTGCGTGGGTACAGGTAGTCAAGGTGTGTGGGTACAGGTTAGTCAAGGTGCGTGGGTACAGGTTAGTCAATGAGCGTGGGTACAGGTTAGTCGTGGTGCGTGGGTACAGGTAGTCAAGGTGTGTAGGTACAGGTAGTCAAGGTGCGTGGGTACAGGTAGTCAAGGTGCGTGGTTTCAGGTTAGTCGTGGTGAGTGGGTACAGGTAGTCAAGGTCCGTGGGTACAGGTTTGTCGTGGTGAGTGGGTACAGGTAGTCAATGTGTGTGGGTACAGGTAGTCAAGGTGCGTGGGTACAGGTAGTCAAGGTGTGTGGGTACAGGTTAGTCGTGGTGCGTGAGTACAGGTAGTCAAGGTGCGTGGGTACAGGTTAGTCAAGGTGCGTTGGTACAGGTTAGTTGTGGTGTGTGGGTACAGGTAGTCAAGTTGCGTGGTTACAGGTTAGTCAAGGTGCGTGGGTACAGGTTAGTCAAGGTGCGTGGGTACAGGTTAGTCGTGGTGTGTGGGTACAGGTAGTCAAGGTGCGTGGGTACAGGTAGTCAAGGTGCGTGGGTACAAGTTAGTCAAGGTGCGTGGGTACAGGTAGTCAAGGTGCGTGGGTACAGGTAGTCAATGTCCGTGGGTACAGGTTAGTCAAGGTGCGTGGGTACAGGTTAGTCAAGTTGAGTGGGTACAGGTTAGTCAAGGTGCGTGGGTACAGGTTAGTCAAGGTGCATGGGTACAGGTTAGTCAAGGTGCGTAGGTACAGGTTAGTCAAGGTGCGTGGGTACAGGTTAGTCAAGGTGCGTGGGTACAAGTTAGTCAAGGTGCGTTAGTACAGGTTAGTCAAGGTGCTTGGGTACAGGTTAGTCAAGGTGCGTTAGTACAGGTTAGTCGAGGTGCGTGGGTACAGGTTAGTCAAGGTGCGTGGGTACAGGTAGTCGAGGTGCGTGGGTACAGGTAGTTGAGGTGCGTGGGTACAGGTTAGGCAAGGTGCGTGGGTACAGGTTGTTGAGGTGCGTGGGTCCAGGTTAGTCAAGGTGTGTTGGTACAGGTAGTCGAGGTGCGTGGGTACAGGTAGTTGAGGTGCGTGGGTACAGGTTAGTCGAGGTGCATGGGTACAGGTTAGTCAAGGTGCGTGGGTACAGGTAGTCGAGGTGCGTGGGTACAGGTTAGTCAAGGTGCGTGGGTACAGGTAGTCAAGGTGCGTGGGTACAGGTTAGTCAAGGTGCGTGGGTACAGGTTAGTCAAGGTGCATGGGTACAGGCAGTCAAGGTGTGTGGGTACAGGATAGTCAAGGTGCGTGGGTACAGGTAGTCAAGGTGTGTGGGTACAGGTTAGTCAAGGTGCGTGGGTACAGGTTAGTCAATGAGCGTGGGTACAGGTTAGTCGTGGTGCGTGGGTACAGGTAGTCAAGGTGTGTAGGTACAGGTAGTCAAGGTGCGTGGGTACAGGTAGTCAAGGTGCGTGGTTTCAGGTTTGTCGTGGTGAGTGGGTACAGGTAGTCAAGGTCCGTGGGTACAGGTTTGTCGTGGTGAGTGGGTACAGGTAGTCAAGGTGTGTGGGTACAGGTAGTCAAGGTGCGTGGGTACAGGTTAGTCGTGGTGCGTGGGTACAGGTAGTCAAGGTGTGTGGGTACAGTTAGTCAAGGTGCGTGGTTTCAGGTTAGTCAAGGTGCGTGGGTACAGGTTAGTCAAGGTGCGTTAGTACAGGAAGTCAAGGTGTGGTGGTACAGGTTAGTCAAGGTGCGTGGGTACAGGTTAGTCAAGGTGCGTGGGTACGGGTTAGTCAAGGTGCGTGGGTACAGATTAGTCAAGGTGCGTGGGTACAGGTTAGTCGTGGTGTGTGGGTACAGGTTAGTCAAGGTGTGTGGGTACAGGTTAGTCGTGGTGTGTGGGTACAGGTTAGTCAAGGTGCGTGGGTACAGGTTAGTCGTGGTGAGTGGGTACAGGTTAGTCAAGGTGCGTGGGTACAGGTTAGTCTTGGTGCGTGGGTACAGGTTAGTCAATGAGCGTGGGTACAGGTTCGTCAAGGTGCGTGGGTACAGGTAGTCAAGGTGCGTGGGTACAGGTTAGTCGTGGTGAGTGGGTACAGGTTAGTCATGGTGTGTGGATACAGGTTAGTCGTGGTGAGTGGGTACAGGTAGTCAAGGTGCGTGGGTACAGGTTAGTCGTGGTGAGTGGGTACAGGTTAGTCATGGTGTGTGGGTACAGGTTAGTCGTGGTGAGTGGGTACAGGTAGTCAAGGTGCGTGGGTACAGGTTAGTCAAGGTGCGTGGGTACAGGTAGTCAAGGTGTGTGGGTACAGGTTAGTCGTGGTGCGTGAGTACAGGTAGTCAAGGTGCGTGGGTACAGGTTAGTCAAGGTGCGTTGGTACAGGTTAGTTGTGGTGTGTGGGTACAGGTAGTCAAGTTGCGTGGTTACAGGTTAGTCAAGGTGCGTGGGTACAGGTTAGTCAAGGTGCGTGGGTACAGGTTAGTCGTGGTGTGTGGGGACAGGTAGTCAAGGTGCGTGGGTACAGGTAGTCAAGGTGCGTGGGTACAAGTTAGTCAAGGTGCGTGGGTACAGGTAGTCAAGGTGCGTGGGTACAGGTAGTCAATGTCCGTGGGTACAGGTTAGTCAAGGTGCGTGGGTACAGGTTAGTCAAGTTGCGTGGGTACAGGTTAGTCAAGGTGCGTGGGTACAGGTTAGTCAAGGTGCATGGGTACAGGTTAGTCAAGGTGCGTAGGTACAGGTTAGTCAAGGTGCGTGGGTACAGGTTAGTCAAGGTGCGTGGGTACAGGTTAGTCAAGGTGCGTGGGTACAGGTTAGTCAAGGTGCGTGGGTACAGGTTAGTCAAGGTGCGTTAGTACAGGTTAGTCAAGGTGCATGGGTACAGGTTAGTCAAGGTGCGTTAGTACAGGTTAGTCGAGGTGCGTGGGTACAGGTTAGTCAAGGTGCGTTGGTACAGGATAGTCAAGGTGCGTGGGTACAGGTTAGTCAAGGTGCGTGGGTACAGGTAGTCGAGGTGCATGGGTACAGGTAGTTGAGGTGCGTGGGTACAGGTTAGTCAAGGTGCGTGGGTACAGGTTGTTGAGGTGCGTGGGTAGAGGTTAGTCAAGGTGTGTGGGTACAGGTAGTCGAGGTGCGTGGGTACAGGTAGTTGAGGTGCGTGGGAACAGGTTAGTCAAGGTGCGTGGGTACAGGTTAGTCAAGGTGCATGGGTACAGGTAGTCAAGGTGTGTGGGTACAGGTTAGTCAAGGTGCGTGGGTACAGGTAGTCAAGGTGTGTGGGTACAGGTAGTCAAGGTGTGTGGGTACAGGTTAGTCAAGGTGCGTGGGTACAGGTTAGTCAATGTGCGTGGGTACAGGTTAGTCGTGGTGCGTGGGTACAGGTTGTCAAGGTGTGTTGGTACAGGTATTCAAGGTGCGTGGTTTCAGGTTTGTCGTGGTGAGTGGGTACAGGTAGTCAAGGTGCGTGTGTACAGGTTTGTCGTGGTGAGTGGGTACAGGTAGTCAAGGTGTGTGGGTATAGGTAGTCAAGGTGTGTGGGTACAGGTTAGTCGTGGTGCGTGGGTACAGGTAGTCAAGGTGTGTGGGTACAGGTTAGTCAAGGTGAGTGGGTACAGGTAGTCAAGGTGCGTTAGTACAGGAAGTCAAGGTGCGGTGGTACAGGTTAGTCAAGGTGTGTGGGTACAGGTAGTCAAGTTGCGTGGGTACAGGTTAGTCAAGGTGCGTGGGTACAGGTAGTCAAGGTGTGTGGGTACAGGTTAGTCGTGGTGCGTGAGTACAGGTAGTCAAGGTGCGTGGGTACAGGTTAGTCAAGGTGCGTTGGTACAGGTTAGTTGTGGTGTGTGGGTACAGGTAGTCAAGTTGCGTGGTTACAGGTTAGTCAAGGTGCGTGGGTACAGGTTAGTCAAGGTGCGTGGGTACAGGTTAGTCGTGGTGTGTGGGTACAGGTAGTCAAGGTGCGTGGGTACAGGTAGTCAAGGTGCGTGGGTACAAGTTAGTCAAGGTGCGTGGGTACAGGTAGTCAAGGTGCGTGGGTACAGGGAGTCAATGTCCGTGGGTACAGGTTAGTCAAGGTGCGTGGGTACAGGTTAGTCAAGTTGCGTGGGTACAGGTTAGTCAAGGTGCGTGGGTACAGGTTAGTCAATGTGCATGGGTACAGGTTAGTCAAGGTGCGTAGGTACAGGTTAGTCAAGGTGTGTGGGTACAGGTTAGTCAAGGTGCGTGGGTACAGGTTAGTCAAGGTGCGTGGGTACAGGTTAGTCAAGGTGCGTTAGTACAGGTTAGTCAAGGTGCATGCGTACAGGTTAGTCAAGGTGCGTTAGTACAGGTTATTCGAGGTGCGTGGGTACAGGTTAGTCAAGGTGCGTGGGTACAGGATAGTCAAGGTGCGTGGGTACAGGTTAGTCAAGGTGCGTGGGTACAGGTAGTCGAGGTGCGTGGGTACAGGTAGTTGAGGTGCGTGGGTACAGGTTAGTCAAGGTGCGTGGGTACAGGTTGTTGAGGTGCGTGGGTAGAGGTTAGTCAAGGTGTGTGGGTACAGGTAGTCGAGGTGCGTGGGTACAGGTAGTTGAGGTGCGTGGGTACAGGTTAGTCAAGGTGCGTGGGTACAGGTTAGTCAAGGTGCATGGGTACAGGTAGTCAAGGTGTGTGGGTACAGGTTAGTCAAGGTGCGTGGGTACAGGTAGTCAAGGTGTGTGGGTACAGGTAGTCAAGGTGTGTGGGTACAGGTTAGTCAAGGTTCGTGGGTACAGGTTAGTCAATGTGCGTAGGTACAGGTTAGTCGTGGTGCGTGGGTACAGGTTGTCAAGGTGTGTTGGTACAGGTAGTCAAGGTGCGTGGTTTCAGGTTTGTCGTGGTGAGTGGGTACAGGTAGTCAAGGTGCGTGTGTACAGGTTTGTCGTGGTGAGTGGGTACAGGTAGTCAAGGTGTGTGGGTATAGGTTAGTCAATGTGCGTGGGTACAGGTTAGTCGTGGTGCGTGGGTACAGGTAGTCAAGGTGTGTGGGTACAGGTTAGTCAAGGTGCGTGGGTACAGGTAGTCAAGGTGCATTAGTACAGGAAGTCAAGGTGCGGTGGTACAGGTTAGTCAAGGTGTGTGGGTACAGGTTAGTCAAGATGCGTGGGTACGGGTTAGTCAAGGTGTGTGGGTAAAGGTTAGTCAAGGTGCGTGGGTACAGGTTAGTCAAGGTGTGTGGGTACAGGTTAGTCAAGATGCGTGGGTACGGGTTAGTCAAGGTGCGTGGGTAAAGGTTAGTCAAGGTGCGTGGGTACAGGTTAGTCAAGGTGTGTGGGTACAGGTTAGTCGTGGTGTGTGAGTACAGGTTAGTCAAGGTGCGTGGGTACAGGTTAGTCGTGGTGCGTGGGTACAGGTTAGTCAAGGTGCGTGGGTACAGGTTAGTCTTGGTGCGTGGGTACAGGTTAGTCAATGAGCGTGGGTACAGGTTAGTCAAGGTGCGTGGGTACAGGTAGTCAAGGTGCTTGGGTACAGGTTAGTCGTGGTGAGTGGGTACAGGTTAGTCGTGGTGTGTGGGTACAGGTTAGTCGTGGTGAGTGGGTACAGGTAGTCAAGGTGCGTGGGTACAGGTTAGTCAAGGTGCGTGGGTACAGGTTAGTTGTGGTGTGTGGGTACAGGTAGTCAAGGTGCGTGGGTACAGGTTAGTCAAGGTGCGTGGTTACAGGTTAGTCAAGGTGCGTGGGTACAGGTTAGTCGTGGTGAGTGGGTACAGGTAGTCAAGGTGCGTGGGTAAAGGTTAGTCAAGGTGCGTGGGTACAGGTAGTCAAGGTGTGTGGGTACAGGTTAGTCGTGGTGCGTGAGTACAGGTAGTCAAGGTGCGTGGGTACAGGTTAGTCAAGGTGCGTTGGTACAGGTTAGTTGTGGTGTGTGGGTACAGGTAGTCAAGTTGCGTGGTTACAGGTTAGTCAAGGTGCGTGGGTACAGGTTAGTCAAGGTGCGTGGGTACAGGTTAGTCGTGGTGTGTGGGGACAGGTAGTCAAGGTGCGTGGGTACAGGTAGTCAAGGTGCGTGGGTACAAGTTAGTCAAGGTGCGTGGGTACAGGTAGTCAAGGTGCGTGGGTACAGGTAGTCAATGTCCGTGGGTACAGGTTAGTCAAGGTGCGTGGGTACAGGTTAGTCAAGTTGCGTGGGTACAGGTTAGTCAAGGTGCGTGGGTACAGGTTAGTCAAGGTGCATGGGTACAGGTTAGTCAAGGTGTGTAGGTACAGGTTAGTCAAGGTGCGTGGGTACAGGTTAGTCAAGGTGCGTGGGTACAGGTTAGTCAAGGTGCGTGGGTACAGGTTAGTCAAGGTGCGTGGGTACAGGTTAGTCAAGGTGCGTTAGTACAGGTTAGTCAAGGTGCATGGGTACAGGTTAGTCAAGGTACGTTAGTACAGGTTAGTCGAGGTGCGTGGGTACAGGTTAGTCAAGGTGCGTTGGTACAGGATAGTCAAGGTGCGTGGGTACAGGTTAGTCAAGGTGCGTGGGTACAGGTAGTCGAGGTGCGTGGGTACAGGTAGTTGAGGTGCGTGGGTACAGGTTAGTCAAGGTGCGTGGGTACAGGTTGTTGAGGTGCGTGGGTAGATGTTAGTCAAGGTGTGTGGGTACAGGTAGTCGAGGTGCGTGGGTACAGGTAGTTGAGGTGCGTGGGTACAGGTTAGTCAAGGTGCGTGGGTACAGGTTAGTCAAGGTGCATGGGTACAGGTAGTCAAGGTGTGTGGGTACAGGTTAGTCAAGGTGCGTGGGTACAGGTAGTCAAGGTGTGTGGGTACAGGTAGTCAAGGTGTGTGGGTACAGGTTAGTCAAGGTGCGTGGGTACAGGTTAGTCAATGTGCGTGGGTACAGGTTAGTCGTGGTGCGTGGGTACAGGTTGTCAAGGTGTGTTGGTACAGGTATTCAAGGTGCGTGGTTTCAGGTTTGTCGTGGTGAGTGGGTACAGGTAGTCAAGGTGCGTGTGTACAGGTTTGTCGTGGTGAGTGGGTACAGGTAGTCAAGGTGTGTGGGTATAGGTAGTCAAGGTGTGTGGGTACAGGTTAGTCGCGGTGCGTGGGTACAGGTAGTCAAGGTGTGTGGGTACAGGTTAGTCAAGGTGCGTGGGTACAGGTAGTCAAGGTGCGTTAGTACAGGAAGTCAAGGTGCGGTGGTACAGGTTAGTCAAGGTGTGTGGGTACAGGTAGTCAAGTTGCGTGGGTACAGGTTAGTCAAGGTGCGTGGGTACAGGTAGTCAAGGTGTGTGGGTACAGGTTAGTCGTGGTGCGTGAGTACAGGTAGTCAAGGTGCGTGGGTACAGGTTAGTCAAGGTGCGTTGGTACAGGTTAGTTGTGGTGTGTGGGTACAGGTAGTCAAGTTGCGTGGTTACAGGTTAGTCAAGGTGCGTGGGTACAGGTTAGTCAAGGTGCGTGGGTACAGGTTAGTCGTGGTGTGTGGGTACAGGTAGTCAAGGTGCGTGGGTACAGGTAGTCAAGGTGCGTGGGTACAAGTTAGTCAAGGTGCGTGGGTACAGGTAGTCAAGGTGCGTGGGTACAGGCAGTCAATGTCCGTGGGTACAGGTTAGTCAAGGTGCGTGGGTACAGGTTAGTCAAGTTGCGTGGGTACAGGTTAGTCAAGGTGCGTGGGTACAGGTTAGTCAATGTGCATGGGTACAGGTTAGTCAAGGTGCGTAGGTACAGGTTAGTCAAGGTGTGTGGGTACAGGTTAGTCAAGGTGCGTGGGTACAGGTTAGTCAAGGTGCAAGGGTACAGGTTAGTCAAGGTGCGTGGGTACAGGTTAGTCCTGGTGCGTGGGTACAGGTTAGTCAATGAGCGTGGGTACAGGTTAGTCAAGGTGCGTGGGTACAGGTAGTCAAGGTGCGTGGGTACAGGTTAGTCGTGGTGAGTGGGTACAGGTTAGTCGTGGTGTGTGGGTACAGGTTAGTCGTGGTGAGTGGGTACAGGTAGTCAAGGTGCGTGGGTACAGGTTAGTCAAGGTGCGTGGGTAAAGGTTAGTTGTGGTGTGTGGGTACAGGTAGTCAAGGTGCGTGGGTACAGGTTAGTCAAGGTGCGTGGGTACAGGTTAGTCAAGGTGCGTGGGTACAGGTTAGTCGTGGTGTGTGGGTACAGGTAGTCAAGGTGCGTGGGTACAGGTAGTCAAGGTGCGTGGGTACAGGTTAGTCAAGGTGCATGGGTACAGGTAGTCAAGGTGCGTGGGTACAGGTAGTCAAGGTGCAAGGGTACAGGTTAGTCAAGGTGCATGGGTACAGGTAGTCAAGGTGCGTGGGTACAGGTAGTCAAGGTGCAAGGGTACAGGTTAGTCAAGGTGCGTGGGTACAGGTTTGTCAAGTTGCGTGGATACAGGTTAGTCAAGGTGCGTGGGTACAGGTTAGTCAAGGTGCGTTAGTACAGGAAGTCAAGGTGTGGTGGTACAGGTTAGTCAAGGTGTGTGGGTACAGGTTAGTCAAGGTGCGTGGGTACGTGTTAGTCAAGGTGCGTGGGTACAGATTAGTCAAGTTGCGTGGGTACAGGTTAGTCAATGAGCGTGGGTACAGGTTAGTCAAGGTGCGTGGGTACAGGTGGTCAAGGTGCGTGGGTACAGGTTAGTCGTGGTGAGTGGGTACAGGTTAGTCATGGTGTGTGGGTACAGGTTAGTCGTGGTGAGTGGGTACAGGTTAGTCAAGGTGCGTGGGTACAGGTTAGTCTTAGTGCGTGGGTACAGGTTAGTCTTGGTGCGTGGGTACAGGTTAGTCAATGAGCGTGGGTACAGGTTAGTCAAGGTGCATGGGTACAGGTGGTCAAGGTGCGTGGGTACAGGTTAGTCGTGGTGAGTGGGTACAGATTAGTCATGGTGTGTGGGTACAGGTTAGTCGTGGTGAGTGGGTACAGGTAGTCAAGGTGCGCGGGTACATGTTAGTCAAGGTGCGTGGGTACAGGTAGTCAAGGTGTGTGGGTACAGGTTAGTTGTTGTGCGTGGGTACAGGTAGTCAAGGTGCGTGGGTACAGGTTAGTCAAGGTGCGTGGGTACAGGTTAGTTGTGGTGTGTGGGTACAGGTAGTCAAGGTGCGTGGGTACAGGTTAGTCAAGGTGCGTGGGTACAGGTTAGTCAGGGTGCGTGGGTACAGGTTAGTCGTGGTGTGTAGGTACAGGTAGTCAAGGAGCGTGGGGACAGGTAGTCAAGGTGCGTGGGTACAAGTTAGTCAAGGTGCGTGGGTACAGCTAGTCAAGGTGCATGGGTACAGGTAGTCAAGGTCCGTGGGTACAGGTTAGTCAAGGTGCGTGGGTACAGATTAGTCAAGTTGCGTGGGTACAGGTAGTCAAGGTGTGTGGGTACAGGTTAGTCAAGGTGCGTGGGTACAGGTAGTCAAGGTGTGTGGGTACAGGTAGTCAAGGTGTGTGGGTACAGGTTAGTCAAGGTGCGTGGGTACAGGTTAGTCAATGAGCGTGGGTACAGGTTAGTCGTGGTGCGTGGGTACAGGTTGTCAAGGTGTGTGGGTACAGGTAGTCAAGGAGCGTGGTTTCAGGTTTGTCGTGGTGAGTGGGTACAGGTAGTCAAGGTGTGTGGGTACAGGTTTGTCGTGGTGAGTGGGTACAGGTTAGTCAAGATGCGTGGGTACGGGTTAGTCAAGGTGCGTGGGTAAAGGTTAGTCAAGGTGCGTGGGTACAGGTTAGTTGTGGTGTGTGGGTACAGGTAGTCAAGGTGCGTGGGTACAGGTTAGTCAAGGTGCGTGGGTACAGGTTAGTCGTGGTGCGTGGGTACAGGTTAGTCAAGGTGCGTGGGTACAGGTTAGTCTTGGTGCGTGGGTACAGGTAGTCAAGGTGCGTGGGTACAGGTTAGTCAAGGTGCGTGGGTACAGGTAGTCAAGGTGTGTGGGTACAGGTAGTCAAGGTGTGTGGGTACAGGTTAGTCTAGGTGCATTAGTACAGGTTAGTCAAGGTGCTTGGGTACAGGTTAGTCGAGGTGCGTTGGTACAGGTTAGTCAAGGTGCGTGGGTACAGGTAGTCGAGGTGCGTGGGTACAGGTAGTTGAGGTGCGTGGGTACAGGTTAGTCAAGGTGTGTGGGTACAGGTTAGTCGTGGTGTGTGGATACAGGTTAGTCAAGGTGCGTGGGTACAGGTTAGTCGTGGTGCAAGGGTACAGGTTAGTCAAGGTGCGTGGGTACAGGTTAGTCCTGGTGCGTGGGTACAGGTTAGTCAATGAGCGTGGGTACAGGTTAGTCAAGGTGCGTGGGTACAGGTAGTCAAGGTGCGTGGGTACAGGTTAGTCGTGGTGAGTGGGTACAGGTTAGTCGTGGTGTGTGGGTACAGGTTAGTCGTGGTGAGTGGGTACAGGTAGTCAAGGTGCGTGGGTACAGGTTAGTCAAGGTGCGTGGGTAAAGGTTAGTTGTGGTGTGTGGGTACAGGTAGTCAAGGTGCGTGGGTACAGGTTAGTCAAGGTGCGTGGGTACAGGTTAGTCAAGGTGCGTGGGTACAGGTTAGTCGTGGTGTGTGGGTACAGGTAGTCAAGGTGCGTGGGTACAGGTAGTCAAGGTGCGTGGGTACAGGTTAGTCAAGGTGCATGGGTACAGGTAGTCAAGGTGCGTGGGTACAGGTAGTCAAGGTGCAAGGGTACAGGTTAGTCAAGGTGCATGGGTACAGGTAGTCAAGGTGCGTGGGTACAGGTAGTCAAGGTGCAAGGGTACAGGTTAGTCAAGGTGCGTGGGTACAGGTTTGTCAAGTTGCGTGGATACAGGTTAGTCAAGGTGCGTGGGTACAGGTTAGTCAAGGTGCGTTAGTACAGGAAGTCAAGGTGTGGTGGTACAGGTTAGTCAAGGTGTGTGGGTACAGGTTAGTCAAGGTGCGTGGGTACGTGTTAGTCAAGGTGCGTGGGTACAGATTAGTCAAGTTGCGTGGGTACAGGTTAGTCAATGAGCGTGGGTACAGGTTAGTCAAGGTGCGTGGGTACAGGTGGTCAAGGTGCGTGGGTACAGGTTAGTCGTGGTGAGTGGGTACAGGTTAGTCATGGTGTGTGGGTACAGGTTAGTCGTGGTGAGTGGGTACAGGTTAGTCAAGGTGCGTGGGTACAGGTTAGTCTTGGTGCGTGGGTACAGGTTAGTCAATGAGCGTGGGTACAGGTTAGTCAAGGTGCATGGGTACAGGTGGTCAAGGTGCGTGGGTACAGGTTAGTCGTGGTGAGTGGGTACAGATTAGTCATGGTGTGTGGGTACAGGTTAGTCGTGGTGAGTGGGTACAGGTAGTCAAGGTGCGCGGGTACATGTTAGTCAAGGTGCGTGGGTACAGGTAGTCAAGGTGTGTGGGTACAGGTTAGTTGTTGTGCGTGGGTACAGGTAGTCAAGGTGCGTGGGTACAGGTTAGTCAAGGTGCGTGGGTACAGGTTAGTTGTGGTGTGTGGGTACAGGTAGTCAAGGTGCGTGGGTACAGGTTAGTCAAGGTGCGTGGGTACAGGTTAGTCAGGGTGCGTGGGTACAGGTTAGTCGTGGTGTGTGGGTACAGGTAGTCAAGGAGAATGGGGACAGGTAGTCAAGGTGCGTGGGTACAAGTTAGTCAAGGTGCGTGGGTACAGGTAGTCAAGGTGCATGGGTACAGGTAGTCAAGGTCCGTGGGTACAGGTTAGTCAAGGTGCGTGGGTACAGATTAGTCAAGTTGCGTGGGTACAGGTAGTCAAGGTGTGTGGGTACAGGTTAGTCAAGGTGCGTGGGTACAGGTAGTCAAGGTGTGTGGGTACAGGTAGTCAAGGTGTGTGGGTACAGGTTAGTCAAGGTGCGTGGGTACAGGTTAGTCAATGAGCGTGGGTACAGGTTAGTCGTGGTGCGTGGGTACAGGTTGTCAAGGTGTGTGGGTACAGGTAGTCAAGGTGCGTGTGTACAGGTTTGTCGTGGTGAGTGGGTACAGGTAGTCAAGGTGTGTGGGTACAGGTAGTCAAGGTGTGTGGGTACAGGTTAGTCGTGGTGCGTGGGTACAGGTAGTCAAGGTGTGTGGGTACAGGTTAGTCAAGGTGCGTGGGTACAGGTAGTCAAGGTGCGTTAGTACAGGAAGTCAAGGTGCGGTGGTACAGGTTAGTCAAGGTGTGTGGGTACAGGTTAGTCAAGATGCGTGGGTACGGGTTAGTCAAGGTGTGTGGGTACAGGTTAGTCAAGATGCGTGGGTACGTGTTAGTCAAGGTGCGTGGGTAAAGGTTAGTCAAGGTGTATGGGTACAGGTTAGTCAAGGTGTGTGGGTACAGGTTAGTCGTGGTGTGTGGATACAGGTTAGTCAAGGTGCGTGGGTACAGGTTAGTCGTGGTGCAAGGGTACAGGTAGTCAAGGTGCGTGGGTACAGGTAGTCAAGGTGCGTGGGTACAGGTTAGTCAAGGTGCATGGGTACAGGTAGTCAAGGTGCGTGGGTACAGGTAGTCAAGGTGCAAGGGTACAGGTTAGTCAAGGTGCATGGGTACAGGTAGTCAAGGTGCGTGGGTACAGGTAGTCAAGGTGCAAGGGTACAGGTTAGTCAAGGTGCGTGGGTACAGGTTTGTCAAGTTGCGTGGATACAGGTTAGTCAAGGTGCGTGGGTACAGGTTAGTCAAGGTGCGTTAGTACAGGAAGTCAAGGTGTGGTGGTACAGGTTAGTCAAGGTGTGTGGGTACAGGTTAGTCAAGGTGCGTGGGTACGTGTTAGTCAAGGTGCGTGGGTACAGATTAGTCAAGTTGCGTGGGTACAGGTTAGTCAATGAGCGTGGGTACAGGTTAGTCAAGGTGCGTGGGTACAGGTGGTCAAGGTGCGTGGGTACAGGTTAGTCGTGGTGAGTGGGTACAGGTTAGTCATGGTGTGTGGGTACAGGTTAGTCGTGGTGAGTGGGTACAGGTTAGTCAAGGTGCGTGGGTACAGGTTAGTCTTGGTGCGTGGGTACAGGTTAGTCAATGAGCGTGGGTACAGGTTAGTCAAGGTGCATGGGTACAGGTGGTCAAGGTGCGTGGGTACAGGTTAGTCGTGGTGAGTGGGTACAGATTAGTCATGGTGTGTGGGTACAGGTTAGTCGTGGTGAGTGGGTACAGGTAGTCAAGGTGCGCGGGTACATGTTAGTCAAGGTGCGTGGGTACAGGTAGTCAAGGTGTGTGGGTACAGGTTAGTTGTTGTGCGTGGGTACAGGTAGTCAAGGTGCGTGGGTACAGGTTAGTCAAGGTGCGTGGGTACAGGTTAGTTGTGGTGTGTGGGTACAGGTAGTCAAGGTGCGTGGGTACAGGTTAGTCAAGGTGCGTGGGTACAGGTTAGTCAGGGTGCGTGGGTACAGGTTAGTCGTGGTGTGTGGGTACAGGTAGTCAAGGAGAATGGGGACAGGTAGTCAAGGTGCGTGGGTACAAGTTAGTCAAGGTGCGTGGGTACAGGTAGTCAAGGTGCATGGGTACAGGTAGTCAAGGTCCGTGGGTACAGGTTAGTCAAGGTGCGTGGGTACAGATTAGTCAAGTTGCGTGGGTACAGGTAGTCAAGGTGTGTGGGTACAGGTTAGTCAAGGTGCGTGGGTACAGGTAGTCAAGGTGTGTGGGTACAGGTAGTCAAGGTGTGTGGGTACAGGTTAGTCAAGGTGCGTGGGTACAGGTTAGTCAATGAGCGTGGGTACAGGTTAGTCGTGGTGCGTGGGTACAGGTTGTCAAGGTGTGTGGGTACAGGTAGTCAAGGTGCGTGTGTACAGGTTTGTCGTGGTGAGTGGGTACAGGTAGTCAAGGTGTGTGGGTACAGGTAGTCAAGGTGTGTGGGTACAGGTTAGTCGTGGTGCGTGGGTACAGGTAGTCAAGGTGTGTGGGTACAGGTTAGTCAAGGTGCGTGGGTACAGGTAGTCAAGGTGCGTTAGTACAGGAAGTCAAGGTGCGGTGGTACAGGTTAGTCAAGGTGTGTGGGTACAGGTTAGTCAAGATGCGTGGGTACGGGTTAGTCAAGGTGTGTGGGTACAGGTTAGTCAAGATGCGTGGGTACGTGTTAGTCAAGGTGCGTGGGTAAAGGTTAGTCAAGGTGTATGGGTACAGGTTAGTCAAGGTGTGTGGGTACAGGTTAGTCGTGGTGTGTGGATACAGGTTAGTCAAGGTGCGTGGGTACAGGTTAGTCGTGGTGCAAGGGTACAGGTTAGTCAAGGTGCGTGGGTACAGGTTAGTCCTGGTGCGTGGGTACAGGTTAGTCAATGAGCGTGGGTACAGGTTAGTCAAGGTGCGTGGGTACAGGTAGTCAAGGTGCGTGGGTACAGGTTAGTCGTGGTGAGTGGGTACAGGTTAGTCGTGGTGTGTGGGTACAGGTTAGTCGTGGTGAGTGGGTACAGGTAGTCAAGGTGCGTGGGTACAGGTTAGTCAAGGTGCGTGGGTAAAGGTTAGTTGTGGTGTGTGGGTACAGGTAGTCAAGGTGCGTGGGTACAGGTTAGTCAAGGTGCGTGGGTACAGGTTAGTCAAGGTGCGTGGGTACAGGTTAGTCGTGGTGTGTGGGTACAGGTAGTCAAGGTGCGTGGGTACAGGTAGTCAAGGTGCGTGGGTACAGGTTAGTCAAGGTGCATGGGTACAGGTAGTCAAGGTGCGTGGGTACAGGTAGTCAAGGTGCAAGGGTACAGGTTAGTCAAGGTGCATGGGTACAGGTAGTCAAGGTGCGTGGGTACAGGTAGTCAAGGTGCAAGGGTACAGGTTAGTCAAGGTGCGTGGGTACAGGTTTGTCAAGTTGCGTGGATACAGGTTAGTCAAGGTGCGTGGGTACAGGTTAGTCAAGGTGCGTTAGTACAGGAAGTCAAGGTGTGGTGGTACAGGTTAGTCAAGGTGTGTGGGTACAGGTTAGTCAAGGTGCGTGGGTACGTGTTAGTCAAGGTGCGTGGGTACAGATTAGTCAAGTTGCGTGGGTACAGGTTAGTCAATGAGCGTGGGTACAGGTTAGTCAAGGTGCGTGGGTACAGGTGGTCAAGGTGCGTGGGTACAGGTTAGTCGTGGTGAGTGGGTACAGGTTAGTCATGGTGTGTGGGTACAGGTTAGTCGTGGTGAGTGGGTACAGGTTAGTCAAGGTGCGTGGGTACAGGTTAGTCTTAGTGCGTGGGTACAGGTTAGTCTTGGTGCGTGGGTACAGGTTAGTCAATGAGCGTGGGTACAGGTTAGTCAAGGTGCATGGGTACAGGTGGTCAAGGTGCGTGGGTACAGGTTAGTCGTGGTGAGTGGGTACAGATTAGTCATGGTGTGTGGGTACAGGTTAGTCGTGGTGAGTGGGTACAGGTAGTCAAGGTGCGTGGGTACAGGTTAGTCAAGGTGCGTGGGTACAGGTTATTTGTGGTGTGTGGGTACAGGTAGTCAAGGTGCGTGGGTACAGGTTAGTCAAGGTGCGTGGGTACAGGTTAGTCAAGGTGAGTGGGTACAGGTAGTCAAGGTGTGTGGGTACAGGTTAGTCAAGGTGCGTGGGTACAGGTTAGTCAAGGTGCGTGAGTACAGGTTAGTCAAGGCGCGTGGGTACAGGTTATTTGTGGTGTGTGGGTACAGGTAGTCAAGGTGCGTGGGTACAGGTTAGTCAAGGTGCGTGGGTACAGGTTAGTCAAGGTGCGTGAGTACAGGTTAGTCAAGGCGCGTGGGTACAGGTTAGTTGTGGTGTGTGGGTACAGGTAGTCAAGGTGCGTGGGTACAGGTAGTCAAGGTGCGTGGGTACAGGTTAGTCAAGGTGCGTGGGTACAGGTTAGTCGTGGTGAGTGGGTACAGGTTAGTCAAGGTGCGTGGGTACAGGTTAGTCGTGGTGAGTTGGTACAGGTTAGTCAAGGTGCGTGGGTACAGGTTAGTCGTGGTGAGTGGGTACAGGTAGTCAAGGTGCGTGGGTACAGGTTAGTCAAGGTGCGTGGGTACAGGTAGTCAAGGTGTGTGGGTACAGGTTAGTCGTGGTGCGTGGGTACAGGTAGTCAAGGTGCGTGGGTACAGGTTAGTCAAGGCGCGTGGGTACAGGTTAGTTGTGGTGTGTGGGTACAGGTAGTGAAGGTGCGTGGGTACAGGTAGTCAAGGTGCGTGGGTACAGGTTAGTCAAGGTGCATTGGTACAGGTTAGTCAAGGTGAGTGGGTACTGGTTAGTTGTGGTGTTTGGGTACAGGTAGTCAAGGTGCGTGGGTACAGGTAGTCAAGGTGCGTGGTTACAGGTTAGTCAAGGTGCGTGGATACAGGTTAGTTGTGGTGTGTGGGTACAGGTAGTCAAGGTGCGTGGGTACAGGTTAGTCAAGGTGCGTGGGTACAGGTTAGTCAAGTTGCGTGGGTACAGGTTAGTCAAGGTGTGTGGGTACAGGTTAGTCAAGGTGCGTGGGTACAGGTTAGTCAAGGTGCGTGGATACAGGTTAGTTGTGGTGTGTGGGTACAGGTAGTCAAGGTGCGTGGGTACAGGTTAGTCAAGGTGCGTGGGTACAGGTTAGTCAAGGTGCGTGGGTACAGGTAGTCAAGATGTGTGGGTACAGGTTAGTCGTGGTGCGTGGGTACAGGTAGTCAAGGTGCGTGGGTACAGGTTAGTCAAGGTGCGTGGGTACAGGTTATTTGTGGTGTGTGGGTACAGGTAGTCAAGGTGCGTGGGTACAGGTTAGTCAAGGTGCGTGGGTACAGGTTAGTCAAGGTGCGTGAGTACAGGTTAGTCAAGGCGCGTGGGTACAGGTTAGTTGTGGTGTGTGGGTACAGGTAGTCAAGGTGCGTGGGTACAGGTAGTCAAGGTGCGTGGGTACAGGTTAGTCAAGGTGCGTGGGTACAGGTTAGTCGTGGTGAGTGGGTACAGGTTAGTCAAGGTGCGTGGGTACAGGTTAGTCGTGGTGAGTGGGTACAGGTTAGTCAAGGTGCGTGGGTACAGGTTAGTCGTGGTGAGTGGGTACAGGTAGTCAAGGTGCGTGGGTACAGGTTAGTCAAGGTGCGTGGGTACAGGTAGTCAAGGTGTGTGGGTACAGGTTAGTCGTGGTGCGTGGGTACAGGTAGTCAAGGTGCGTGGGTACAGGTTAGTCAAGGCGCGTGGGTACAGGTTAGTTGTGGTGTGTGGGTACAGGTAGTCAAGGTGCGTGGGTACAGGTTAGTCAATGAGCGTGGGTACAGGTTAGTCAAGGTGCATGGGTACAGGTGGTCAAGGTGCGTGGGTACAGGTTAGTCGTGGTGAGTGGGTACAGATTAGTCATGGTGTGTGGGTACAGGTTAGTCGTGGTGAGTGGGTACAGGTAGTCAAGGTGCGCGGGTACATGTTAGTCAAGGTGCGTGGGTACAGGTAGTCAAGGTGTGTGGGTACAGGTTAGTTGTTGTGCGTGGGTACAGGTAGTCAAGGTGCGTGGGTACAGGTTAGTCAAGGTGCGTGGGTACAGGTTAGTTGTGGTGTGTGGGTACAGGTAGTCAAGGTGCGTGGGTACAGGTTAGTCAAGGTGCGTGGGTACAGGTTAGTCAGGGTGCGTGGGTACAGGTTAGTCGTGGTGTGTGGGTACAGGTAGTCAAGGAGCGTGGGGACAGGTAGTCAAGGTGCGTGGGTACAAGTTAGTCAAGGTGCGTGGGTACAGGTAGTCAAGGTGCATGGGTACAGGTAGTCAAGGTCCGTGGGTACAGGTTAGTCAAGGTGCGTGGGTACAGATTAGTCAAGTTGCGTGGGTACAGGTAGTCAAGGTGTGTGGGTACAGGTTAGTCAAGGTGCGTGGGTACAGGTAGTCAAGGTGTGTGGGTACAGGTAGTCAAGGTGTGTGGGTACAGGTTAGTCAAGGTGCGTGGGTACAGGTTAGTCAATGAGCGTGGGTACAGGTTAGTCGTGGTGCGTGGGTACAGGTTGTCAAGGTGTGTGGGTACAGGTAGTCAAGGTGCGTGTGTACAGGTTTGTCGTGGTGAGTGGGTACAGGTAGTCAAGGTGTGTGGGTACAGGTAGTCAAGGTGTGTGGGTACAGGTTAGTCGTGGTGCGTGGGTACAGGTAGTCAAGGTGTGTGGGTACAGGTTAGTCAAGGTGCGTGGGTACAGGTAGTCAAGGTGCGTTAGTACAGGAAGTCAAGGTGCGGTGGTACAGGTTAGTCAAGGTGTGTGGGTACAGGTTAGTCAAGATGCGTGGGTACGGGTTAGTCAAGGTGTGTGGGTACAGGTTAGTCAAGATGCGTGGGTACGTGTTAGTCAAGGTGCGTGGGTAAAGGTTAGTCAAGGTGTATGGGTACAGGTTAGTCAAGGTGTGTGGGTACAGGTTAGTCGTGGTGTGTGGATACAGGTTAGTCAAGGTGCGTGGGTACAGGTTAGTCGTGGTGCAAGGGTACAGGTTAGTCAAGGTGCGTGGGTACAGGTTAGTCCTGGTGCGTGGGTACAGGTTAGTCAATGAGCGTGGGTACAGGTTAGTCAAGGTGCGTGGGTACAGGTAGTCAAGGTGCGTGGGTACAGGTTAGTCGTGGTGAGTGGGTACAGGTTAGTCGTGGTGTGTGGGTACAGGTTAGTCGTGGTGAGTGGGTACAGGTAGTCAAGGTGCGTGGGTACAGGTTAGTCAAGGTGCGTGGGTAAAGGTTAGTTGTGGTGTGTGGGTACAGGTAGTCAAGGTGCGTGGGTACAGGTTAGTCAAGGTGCGTGGGTACAGGTTAGTCAAGGTGCGTGGGTACAGGTTAGTCGTGGTGTGTGGGTACAGGTAGTCAAGGTGCGTGGGTACAGGTAGTCAAGGTGCGTGGGTACAGGTTAGTCAAGGTGCATGGGTACAGGTAGTCAAGGTGCGTGGGTACAGGTAGTCAAGGTGCAAGGGTACAGGTTAGTCAAGGTGCATGGGTACAGGTAGTCAAGGTGCGTGGGTACAGGTAGTCAAGGTGCAAGGGTACAGGATAGTCAAGGTGCGTGGGTACAGGTTTGTCAAGTTGCGTGGATACAGGTTAGTCAAGGTGCGTGGGTACAGGTTAGTCAAGGTGCGTTAGTACAGGAAGTCAAGGTGTGGTGGTACAGGTTAGTCAAGGTGTGTGGGTACAGGTTAGTCAAGGTGCGTGGGTACGTGTTAGTCAAGGTGCGTGGGTACAGATTAGTCAAGTTGCGTGGGTACAGGTTAGTCAATGAGCGTGGGTACAGGTTAGTCAAGGTGCGTGGGTACAGGTGGTCAAGGTGCGTGGGTACAGGTTAGTCGTGGTGAGTGGGTACAGGTTAGTCATGGTGTGTGGGTACAGGTTAGTCGTGGTGAGTGGGTACAGGTTAGTCAAGGTGCGTGGGTACAGGTTAGTCTTAGTGCGTGGGTACAGGTTAGTCTTGGTGCGTGGGTACAGGTTAGTCAATGAGCGTGGGTACAGGTTAGTCAAGGTGCATGGGTACAGGTGGTCAAGGTGCGTGGGTACAGGTTAGTCGTGGTGAGTGGGTACAGATTAGTCATGGTGTGTGGGTACAGGTTAGTCGTGGTGAGTGGGTACAGGTAGTCAAGGTGCGTGGGTACAGGTTAGTCAAGGTGCGTGGGTACAGGTTATTTGTGGTGTGTGGGTACAGGTAGTCAAGGTGCGTGGGTACAGGTTAGTCAAGGTGCGTGGGTACAGGTTAGTCAAGGTGAGTGGGTACAGGTAGTCAAGGTGTGTGGGTACAGGTTAGTCAAGGTGCGTGGGTACAGGTTAGTCAAGGTGCGTGAGTACAGGTTAGTCAAGGCGCGTGGGTACAGGTTATTTGTGGTGTGTGGGTACAGGTAGTCAAGGTGCGTGGGTACAGGTTAGTCAAGGTGCGTGGGTACAGGTTAGTCAAGGTGCGTGAGTACAGGTTAGTCAAGGCGCGTGGGTACAGGTTAGTTGTGGTGTGTGGGTACAGGTAGTCAAGGTGCGTGGGTACAGGTAGTCAAGGTGCGTGGGTACAGGTTAGTCAAGGTGCGTGGGTACAGGTTAGTCGTGGTGAGTGGGTACAGGTTAGTCAAGGTGCGTGGGTACAGGTTAGTCGTGGTGAGTTGGTACAGGTTAGTCAAGGTGCGTGGGTACAGGTTAGTCGTGGTGAGTGGGTACAGGTAGTCAAGGTGCGTGGGTACAGGTTAGTCAAGGTGCGTGGGTACAGGTAGTCAAGGTGTGTGGGTACAGGTTAGTCGTGGTGCGTGGGTACAGGTAGTCAAGGTGCGTGGGTACAGGTTAGTCAAGGCGCGTGGGTACAGGTTAGTTGTGGTGTGTGGGTACAGGTAGTCAAGGTGCGTGGGTACAGGTAGTCAAGGTGCGTGGGTACAGGTTAGTCAAGGTGCATTGGTACAGGTTAGTCAAGGTGAGTGGGTACTGGTTAGTTGTGGTGTTTGGGTACAGGTAGTCAAGGTGCGTGGGTACAGGTAGTCAAGGTGCGTGGTTACAGGTTAGTCAAGGTGCGTGGATACAGGTTAGTTGTGGTGTGTGGGTACAGGTAGTCAAGGTGCGTGGGTACAGGTTAGTCAAGGTGCGTGGGTACAGGTTAGTCAAATTGCGTGGGTACAGGTTAGTCAAGGTGTGTGGGTACAGGTTAGTCAAGGTGCGTGGGTACAGGTTAGTCAAGGTGCGTGGATACAGGTTAGTTGTGGTGTGTGGGTACAGGTAGTCAAGGTGCGTGGGTACAGGTTAGTCAAGGTGCGTGGGTACAGGTTAGTCAAGGTGCGTGGGTACAGGTAGTCAAGATGTGTGGGTACAGGTTAGTCGTGGTGCGTGGGTACAGGTAGTCAAGGTGCGTGGGTACAGGTTAGTCAAGGTGCGTGGGTACAGGTTATTTGTGGTGTGTGGGTACAGGTAGTCAAGGTGCGTGGGTACAGGTTAGTCAAGGTGCGTGGGTACAGGTTAGTCAAGGTGCGTGAGTACAGGTTAGTCAAGGCGCGTGGGTACAGGTTAGTTGTGGTGTGTGGGTACAGGTAGTCAAGGTGCGTGGGTACAGGTAGTCAAGGTGCGTGGGTACAGGTTAGTCAAGGTGCGTGGGTACAGGTTAGTCGTGGTGAGTGGGTACAGGTTAGTCAAGGTGCGTGGGTACAGGTTAGTCGTGGTGAGTGGGTACAGGTTAGTCAAGGTGCGTGGGTACAGGTTAGTCGTGGTGAGTGGGTACAGGTAGTCAAGGTGCGTGGGTACAGGTTAGTCAAGGTGCGTGGGTACAGGTAGTCAAGGTGTGTGGGTACAGGTTAGTCGTGGTGCGTGGGTACAGGTAGTCAAGGTGCGTGGGTACAGGTTAGTCAAGGCGCGTGGGTACAGGTTAGTTGTGGTGTGTGGGTACAGGTAGTCAAGGTGCGTGGGTACAGGTAGTCAAGGTGCGTGGGTACAGGTTAGTCAAGGTGCATTGGTACAGGTTAGTCAAGGTGAGTGGGTACTGGTTAGTTGTGGTGTTTGGGTACAGGTAGTCAAGGTGCGTGGGTACAGGTAGTCAAGGTGCGTGGGTACAGGTTAGTCAAGGTGCGTGGATACAGGTTAGTTGTGGTGTGTGGGTACAGGTAGTCAAGGTGCGTGGGTACAGGTTAGTCAAGGTGCGTGGGTACAGGTTAGTCAAGTTGCGTGGGTACAGGTTAGTCAAGGTGTGTGGGTACAGGTTAGTCAAGGTGCGTGGGTACAGGTTAGTCAAGGTGCTTGGGTACAGGTTAGTCAAGGTGCGTTAGTACAGGTTAGTCGAGGTGCGTGGGTACAGGTTAGTCAAGGTGCATGGGTACAGGTAGTCGAGGTGCGTGGGTACAGGTAGTTGAGGTGCGTGGGTACAGGTTAGTCAAGGTGCGTGGGTACAGGTTGTTGAGGTGCGTGGGTACACGTTAGTCAAGGTGTGTTGGTACAGGTAGTCGAGGTGCGTGGGTACAGGTAGTTGAGGTGCGTGGGTACAGGTTAGTCGAGGTGCATGGGTACAGGTTAGTCAAGGTGCGTGGGTACAGGTAGTCGAGGTGCGTGGGTACAGGTTAGTCAAGGTGCGTGGGTACAGGTAGTCAAGGTGCGTGGGTACAGGTTAGTCAATGTGCGTGGG
The DNA here is from genome assembly GCF_965601325.2 of Salmo salar. Lineage (NCBI taxonomy): Eukaryota > Metazoa > Chordata > Actinopteri > Salmoniformes > Salmonidae > Salmo > Salmo salar. The sequence continues at coordinate 113,054,637 of NC_138305.1, forward strand.
TACAGGTTAGTCAAGGTGCATGGGTACAGGTAGTCAAGGTGTGTGGGTACAGGTTAGTCAAGGTGCGTGGGTACAGGTAGTCAAGGTGTGTGGGTACAGGTTAGTCAAGGTGCGTGGGTACAGGTTAGTCAATGAGCGTTGGTACAGGTTAGTCGTGGTGCGTGGGTACAGGTAGTCAAGGTGTGTGGGTACAGGTAGTCAAGGTGCATGGGTACAGGTAGTCAAGGTGCGTGGTTTCAGGTTTGTCGTGGTGAGTGGGTACAGGTAGTCAAGGTGCGTGGGTACAGGTTTGTCGTGGTGATTGGGTACAGGTAGTCAAGGTGTGTGGGTACAGGTAGTCAAGGTGCGTGGGTACAGGTTAGTCATGGTGCGTGGGTACAGGTAGTCAAGGTGTGTGGTTTCAGGTTAGTCAAGGTGCATGGGTACAGGTTATTCAAGGTGCGTAAGTACAGGAAGTCAAGGTGTGGTGGTACAGGTTAGTCAAGGTGCGTGGGTACAGGTTAGTCAAGGTGCGTGGGTAAAGGTTAGTCAAGGTGCGTGGGTACGGGTTAGTCAAGGTGCGTGGGTACAGATTAGTCAAGTTGCGTCGGTACAGGTTAGTCGTGGTGAGTGGGTACAGGTTAGTCAAGGTGTGTGGGTACAGGTTAGTCGTTGTGAGTGGGTACAGGTAGTCAAGGTGCGTGGGTACAGGTTAGTCAAGGTGCGTGGGTACAGGTAGTCAAGGTGTGTGGGTACAGGTTAGTCGTGGTGCGTGGGTACAGGTAGTCAAGGTGCGTGGGTACAGGTTAGTCAAGGTGCGTGGGTACAGGTTATTTGTGGTGTGTGGGTACAGGTAGTCAAGGTGCGTGGGTACAGGTTAGTCAAGGTGCGTGGGTACAGGTTAGTCGTGGTGTGTGGGTACAGGTAGTCAAGGTGCGTGGGTACAGGTAGTCAAGGGGCGTGGGTACAGGTTAGTCAAGGTGCATGGGTACAGGTAGTCAAGGTGCGTGGGTACAGGTATTCAAGGTGCGTGGGTACAGGTTAGTCAAGGTGCGTGGGTACAGGTTTGTCAAGTTGCGTGGGGACAGGTTAGTCAAGGTGCTTGGGTACAGGTTAGTCAAGGTGCGTTAGTACAGGTTGGTCGAGGTGCGTGGGTACAGGTTAGTCAAGGTGCGTGGGTACAGGTAGTCGAGGTGCGTGGGTACAGGTAGTTGAGGTGCGTGGGTACAGGTTAGTCAAGGTGCGTGGGTACAGGTTGTTGAGGTGCGTGGGTACAGGTTAGTCAAGGTGTGTTGGTACAGGTAGTCGAGGTGCGTGGGTACAGGTAGTTGAGGTGCGTGGGTACAGGTTAGTCGAGGTGCATGGGTACAGGTTAGTCAAGGTGCGTGGGTACAGGTAGTCGAGGTGCGTGGGTACAGGTTAGTCAAGGTGCGTGGGTACAGGTAGTCAAGGTGCATGGGTACAGGTTAGTCAATGTGCGTGGGTACAGGTTAGTCAAGGTGCATGGGTACAGGTAGTCCAGGTGTGTGGGTACAGGTTAGTCAAGGTGCGTGGGTACAGGTAGTCAAGGTGTGTGGGTACAGGTTAGTCAAGGTGCGTGGGTACAGGTTAGTCAATGAGCGTGGGTACAGGTTAGTCGTGGTGCGTGGGTACAGGTAGTCAAGGTGTGTGCGTACAGGTAGTCAAGGTGCATGGTTTCAGGTTTGTCGTGGTGAGTGGGTACAGGTACTCAAGGTGCGTGGGTACAGGTTTGTCGTGGTGATTGGGTACAGGTAGTCAAGGTGTGTTTGTACAGGTAGTCAAGGTGCGTGGGTACAGGTTAGTCGTGGTGCGTGGGTACAGGTAGTCAAGGTGTGTGGTTTCAGGTTAGTCAAGGTGCGTGGGTACAGGTTAGTCAAGGTGCGTTAGTACAGGAAGTCAAGGTGTGGTGGTACAGGTTAGTCAAGGTGCGTGGGTACAGGTTAGTCAAGGTGCGTGGGTAAAGGTTAGTCAAGGTGCGTGGGTACGGGTTAGTCAAGGTGCGTGGGTACAGATTAGTCAAGTTGCGTGGGTACAGGTTAGTCGTGGTGAGTGGGTACAGGTTAGTCAAGGTGTGTGGGTACAGGTAAGTCGTGGTGAGTGAGTACAGGTAGTCAAGGTGCGTGGGTACAGGTTAGTCAAGGTGCGTGGGTACAGGTAGTCAAGGTGTGTGGGTACAGGTTAGTTGTGGTGCGTGGGTAGGGGTAGTCAAGGTGCGTGGGTACAGGTTAGTCAAGGTGCGTGGGTACAGGTTATTTGTGGTGTGTGGGTACAGGTAGTCAAGGTGCGTGGGTACAGGTTAGTCAAGGTGCGTGGTACAGGTTAGTCAAGGTGCGTGGTACAGGTTAGTCAAGGTGCGTGGGTACAGGTTAGTCAAGGCGCGTGGGTACAGGTTAGTTGTGGTGTGTGGGTACAGGTAGTCAAGGTGCGTGGGTACAGGTTAGTCAAGGTGCGTGGGTACAGGTTAGTCAAGGTGCGTGGGTACAGGTTAGTTGTGGTGTGTGGGTACAGGTTAGTTGTGGTTTGTGGGTACAGGTAGTCAAGGTGCGTGGGTACAGGTAGTCAAGGTGCGTGGGTACAGGTTAGTCAAGGTGCGTGGGTACAGGTTAGTTGTGGTGTGTGGGTACAGGTAGTCAAGGTGCGTGGGTACAGGTTAGTCAAGGTGCGTGGGTACAGGTTAGTCAAGGTGCGTGGGTACAGGTTAGTCGTGGTGTGTGGGTACAGGTAGTCAAGGTGCGTGGGTACAGGTAGTCAAGGGGCGTGGGTACAGGTTAGTCAAGGTGCATGGGTACAGGTAGTCAAGGTGCGTGGGTACAGGTTAGTCAAGGTGCGTGGGTACAGGTTAGTCAAGGTGCGTGGGTACAGGTTTGTCAATTTGCGTGGGTACAGGTTAGTCAAGGTGCGTGGGTACAGGTTAGTCAAGGTGCGTGGGTACAGGTTAGTCAAGGTGCGTGGGTACAGGTTAGTCAAGGTGCGTGGGTACAGATTAGTCAAGTTGTGTGGGTACAGGTTCGTCGAGGTGCGTGGGTACAGGTTAGTCAAGGTGCGTGGGTACAGGTAGTCGAGGTGTGTGGGTACAGGTTACTCAAGGTGCATGGGTACAGGTTAGTTGTGGTGTGTGGGTACAGGTTAGTCAAGGTGCGTGGGTACAGGTTAGTCAAGGTGCGTGGGTACAGGTTAGTCAAGGTGCGTGGGTACAGGTTAGTCTTGGTGCGTGGGCACAGGTTAGTCAATGAGCGTGGGTACAGGTTAGTCAAGGTGCGTGGGTACAGGTTAGTCAAGGTGCGTGGGTACAGGTTAGTCAAGGTGCTTGGGTACAGGTTAGTCGTGGTGAGTGGGTACAGGTAGTCAAGGTGCGTGGGTACACGTTAGTCAAGGTGTGTGGGTACAGGTGAGTCAAGGTGCTTGGGTACAGGTTAGTCGTGGTGCGTGGGTACAGGTAGTCAAGTTGCGTGGGTACAGGTTAGTCAAGGTGCGTGGGTACAGGTTAGTCGTGGTGCGTGGGTACAGGTAGTCGTGGTGTGTGGGTACAGGTTAGTCAAGGTGCGTGGGTACAGGTTAGTCGTGGTGCGTGGGTACAGGTAGTCAAGGTGTGTGGGTACAGGTTAGTCAAGGTGCGTGGGTACAGGTTAGTCAAGGTGCGTGGGTACAGGTTAGTCAAGGTGTGTGGGTACAGGTAGTCGAGGTGCGTGGGTACAGGTAGTTGAGGTGCGTGGGTACAGGTTAGTCGAGGTGCCTGGGTACAGGTTAGTCAAGGTGCGTGGGTACAGGTTAGTCAATGAGCGTGGGTACAGGTTAGTCAAGGTGCGTGGGTACAGGTAGTCAAGGTGCGTGGGTACAGGTTATTCAAGGAGCGTGGATACAGGTAGTCAAGGTGCGTGGGTACAGGTTAGTCAAGGTGCGTGGGTACAGGTAGTCAAGGTGCATGGGTACAGGTTAGTCAAGGTGCGTGGGTACAGGTTAGTCGTGGTGCGTGGGTACAGGTTATTCAAGGAGCATGGATACAGGTAGTCAAGGTGCATGGGTACAGGTTAGTCAAGGTGCGTTAGTCAACACTTACACAGTAGTTGTGGTCAGTGGTTTTTGTGGTTATCTTCAGTCGTTGTGTGGTTGTGGTCAGTATTTTTGGTCAGTTTTTGTAGTAAGTAGTAGTCAGTAGTTTGGTAAGGAGTTGTGCAGTTGTTGTTGTGGGCAGTAGTTGTGTAGTTTTAGTTGTGGGCAGTAGTTGTGTAGTTGTGGTCGGTAGTTGTGTAGTTGTAGTTGTGTAGTTGTGGTCGGTAGTTGTGGTCGGTAGTTGTGTAGTTGTAGTTGTGTAGTTGTGGTCGGTAGTTGTGGTCAGTAGTTGTGTAGTTGTAGTTGTGTAGTTGTGGTTTTGTAGTTGTGGGCAGTAGTTGTGTAGTTGTAGTTGTGTAGTTGTGGTTCAGTAGTTGTGGTCGGTAGTTGTGTAGTTGTAGTTGTGTAGTTGTGGTCAGTGGTTGTGGTCAGTAGTTGTGTAGTTGTGGTCAGTAGTTGTGTAGTTGTAGTTGTGTAGTTGTGGGCAGTAGTTGTGTAGTTGTAGTTGTGTAGTTGTGGGCAGTAGTTGTGTAGTTGTAGTTGTGTAGTTGTTTGCAGTAGTTGTGTAGTTGTAGTTGTGGTCAGTAGTTGTGTAGTTGTAGTTGTGTAGTTGTGGTCAGTTGTTGTGTAGTTGTAGTTGTATAGTTGTGGTCAGTAGTGTTGTTGTCAGTAGTTTTGTAGTCGCGGTCAGTAGTTGTGGTCAGTAGTTGCGGTCAGTGGTTGTGTAATTGTGGTCGGTAGTTTTGTAGTTGTGGTCAATAGTTGTGTAGTCTTGGTCAGTAGTTGTGGTCAGTAGTTTTGTAGATGTGGTCAGTAGTTTTGTAGTTGTGGTCAGTAATTGTGTGGTTGTGGTCAGTAGTGTTGTTGTCAGTAGTTGTGGTCAGTAATTGTGTGGTTGTGGTCAGTAGTGTTGTTGTCAGTAGTTGTGGTCAGTAATTGTGTGGTTGTGGTCAGTAGTGTTGTTGTCAGTAGTTGTGGTCAGTAATTGTGTGGTTGTGGTCAGTAGTGTTGTTGTCAGTAGTTGTGGTCAGTAATTGTGTGGTTGTGGTCAGTAGTGTTGTTGTCAGTAGTTGTGGTCAGTAATTGTGTGGTTGTGGTCAGTAGTGTTGTTGTCAGTAGTTGTGGTCAGTAATTGTGTTGTTGTGGTCAGTAGTTTTGTGGTTGTGGTCAGTAGTGTTGTTGTTGTGGTCAGTAGTTTTGTTGTTTTGGTCAGTAGTTGTGGTCAGTAGTTTTGTTGTTGTGGTCAGTAGTTGTGGTCACTAGTTGTGGTCAGTAGTTGTGGTCAGTAGTTTTGTTGTTGTGGTCAGTAGTTGTGGTCACTAGTTGTGGTCGGTAGTTGTGGTCAGTAGTTTTGTTGTGGTCAGTAGTTGTGGTCAATAGTTTTGTTGTTGTGGTTAGTAATTGTGTTGTTGTGGTCAGTGGTTGTGGTCAGTGGTTTTGTTGTTGTGGTCAGTAGTTTTGAAGTTGTGGTCGGTAGTTGTGATATGTAGTTTTGTAGTTGTGGTCAGTAGTTTTGTAGTTGTGGTCAGTAGTGTTGTAGTTGTGGTCAGTGGTTTTGTAGTTGTGGTCGGTAGTTGTGGTCAGTAGTTGTGTTCTTGTGGTCAGTAGTTGTGTTGTTGTGGTCAGTGGTTTTGTAGTTGTGGTCAGTAGTTGTGGTCAGTGGTGTTGTAGTTTTGTAGTTGTGGTCAGTAGTTGCGGTCAGTAGTTTTGTAGTTGTGGTCGGTAGTTGTGGTCAGTAGTTGTGGTCAGTAGTTGTGGTCAGTAGTTGTGTGGTTGTGGTCAGTAGTTTTGTAGTTGTGGTCAGTAGTTGTGGTCAGTAGTTGTGTGGTTGTGGTCAGTAGTTTTGTAGTTGTGGTCAGTAGTTGTGTAGTTGTGGTCAGTAGTTTTGTAGTTGTGGTCAGTAGTTGTGGTCAGTAGTTTTGTAGTTGTGGTCGGTAGTTGTGGTCAGTAGTTTTGTAGTTGTGGTCAGTAGTTGTGTCGTTGTGCTCAGTTCTGTCAGCATTTGTTGTCAGTGTTGGTTGATCTATTCTGAAAACCATTGTCATCATATGCTACTTTTAGCTCATATTTCTATGTTCTTTATCGAACGAGGGAACGAGGGAACGAGGGAACGAGAGAACGAGGGAACGAGGGAACGAGAGAACGAGGGAACGAGGGAACGAGGGAATGATGGAACGAGGGACTTTGACTTTATTCGTTCTTGCTGACAGTTGACACAAACTGAAGAAATGCAGAATTGACTTAAATAATCAAACATTGCATTCAAAATAGCACGTGAAAACACACAGACTACTTAACAAATGGCAAACATACAGCTCAGTACAAAGACCTCAATACAAAGACCTCAATACCAAACATACAGCTCAATACCAAACATACAGCTCAATACCAAAAATACAGCTCAATACCAAATATACAGCTCAATACCAGACATACAGCTCAATACCATACATACAGCTCAATACCAAACATACAGCTCAATACCAAACATACAGCTCAATACCAAACATACAGCTCAATACCAAATATACAGCTCAATACAAAACATACAGCTCAATACCAAACATACAGCTCAATACCAAATATACAGCTCAATACCAAATATACAGCTCAATACCAAACATACAGCTCAATACCAAACATACAGCTCAATACCAAACATACAGCTCAATACCAAACATACAGCTCAATACCAAACGTACAGCTCAATACCAAATATACAGCTCAATACCAAACATACAGCTCAATACCAAATATACAGCTCAATACCAAACATACAGCTCAATACCAAACATACAGCTCAATGCCAAACGTACAGCTCAATACCAAATATACAGCTCAATACCAAACATACAACTCAATACCAAATATACAGCTCAATACCAAACATACAGCTCAATACCAAACATACAGCTCAATACCAAACATACAGCTCAATACAAAGACCTCAATGCCAAATATACAGCTCAATACCAAACATACAGCTCAATACCAAACATACAGCTCAATACCAAACATACAGCTCAATACCAAACATACAGCTCAATACAAAGACCTCAATACATACCAGGCTACAGAACATGTCTTCTTCTTGATGGGACAACTGTATTGTGTAAACGAGTTGACTTTGAATCATTTAAGATCTACAGCGTGGTCATTCTCTGGTATTCTGGAATCCTGTTTAGCACCAGGACAGCTCGTGTAACAACACAGTTAAGTTTGACTTTTGTGACGAGTGCACCGGGTGATTTTTTGGGGGAAACGGATGGGGCATCTTTCGGCCGTTATTTTCTTACGATGCATTGTTAAAATGCCTAAATTCCATCGCTATCGGGAAACCGTTGAAGGGTGAAGACGCCACTAGGTGCTGATTTTTGGTCAGTTTATGATTTACACCACGAAAGTTGGGATTAGAGGGAGGGGAAGCTGTCTGTCTGTCTGTCTGTCTGTCTGTCTGTCTGTCTGTCTGTCTGTCTGTGTGTGTTTCTCTGTCTGTGTGTGTTTCTCTGTCTGTGTGTGTTTCTCGGTCTGACTGTCTGTCTGTCTGTCTAACTGTCTGTCTGTCTGTCTGTCTGTCTGTCTGTCTGTCTGTCTGTCTGTCTGTCTGTCTGTCTGTCTGTCTGTCTGTTTCTCTGTCTGTTTGTGTCTGTCTGTCTGTCTGTCTGTCTGTCTGTCTGTCTGTCTGTCTGTCTGTCTGTCTGTGTGTGTTTCTCTGTCTGTGTGTGTTTCTCTGTCTGTGTGTGTTTCTCTGTCTTTCTGTCTGTCTGTCTGTCTGTCTGTCTGTCTGTCTGTCTGTCTGTCTGTCTGTCTGTCT
>NC_138305.1:113067500-113072500 GCF_965601325.2 Salmo salar
GTGGTTATCTTCAGTCGTTGTGTGGTTGTGGTCAGTATTTTTGGTCAGTTTTTGTAGTAAGTAGTAGTCAGTAGTTTGGTAAGGAGTTGTGCAGTTGTTGTTGTGGGCAGTAGTTGTGTAGTTTTAGTTGTGGGCAGTAGTTGTGTAGTTGTGGTCGGTAGTTGTGTAGTTGTAGTTGTGTAGTTGTGGTCGGTAGTTGTGGTCGGTAGTTGTGTAGTTGTAGTTGTGTAGTTGTGGTCGGTAGTTGTGGTCAGTAGTTGTGTAGTTGTAGTTGTGTAGTTGTGGTTTTGTAGTTGTGGACAGTAGTTGTGTAGTTGTAGTTGTGTAGTTGTGGTTCAGTAGTTGTGGTCGGTAGTTGTGTAGTTGTAGTTGTGTAGTTGTGGTCAGTGGTTGTGGTCAGTAGTTGTGTAGTTGTGGTCAGTAGTTGTGTAGTTGTAGTTGTGTAGTTGTGGGCAGTAGTTGTGTAGTTGTAGTTGTGTAGTTGTGGGCAGTAGTTGTGTAGTTGTAGTTGTGTAGTTGTGGGCAGTAGTTGTGTAGTTGTAGTTATGGTCAGTAGTTGTGTAGTTGTAGTTGTGTAGTTGTGGTCAGTTGTTGTGTAGTTGTAGTTGTATAGTTGTGGTCAGTAGTGTTGTTGTCAGTAGTTTTGTAGTCGCGGTCAGTAGTTGTGGTCAGTAGTTGCGGTCAGTGGTTGTGTAGTTGTGGTCGGTAGTTTTGTAGTTGTGGTCAATAGTTGTGTAGTCTTGGTCAGTAGTTGTGGTCAGTAGTTTTGTAGATGTGGTCAGTAGTTTTGTAGTTGTGGTCAGTAATTGTGTGGTTGTGGTCAGTAGTGTTGTTGTCAGTAGTTGTGGTCAGTAATTGTGTGGTTGTGGTCAGTAGTGTTGTTGTCAGTAGTTGTGGTCAGTAATTGTGTTGTTGTGGTCAGTAGTTTTGTGGTTGTGGTCAGTAGTTGTGGTCAGTGGTTTTGTTGTTGTGGTCAGTAGTTTTGAAGTTGTGGTCGGTAGTTGTGATATGTAGTTTTGTAGTTGTGGTCAGTAGTTTTGTAGTTGTGGTCAGTAGTGTTGTAGTTGTGGTCAGTGGTTTTGTAGTTGTGGTCGGTAGTTGTGGTCAGTAGTTGTGTTCTTGTGGTCAGTAGTTGTGTTGTTGTGGTCAGTGGTTTTGTAGTTGTGGTCAGTAGTTGTGGTCAGTGGTGTTGTAGTTTTGTAGTTGTGGTCAGTAGTTGCGGTCAGTAGTTTTGTAGTTGTGGTCGGTAGTTGTGGTCAGTAGTTGTGGACAGTAGTTGTGGTCAGTAGTTGTGTGGTTGTGGTCAGTAGTTTTGTAGTTGTGGTCAGTAGTTGTGGTCAGTAGTTGTGTGGTTGTGGTCAGTAGTTTTGTAGTTGTGGTCAGTAGTTGTGTAGTTGTGGTCAGTAGTTTTGTAGTTGTGGTCAGTAGTTGTGGTCAGTAGTTTTGTAGTTGTGGTCGGTAGTTGTGGTCAGTAGTTTTGTAGTTGTGGTCAGTAGTTGTGTCGTTGTGTTCAGTTCTGTCAGCATTTGTTGTCAGTGTTGGTTGATCTATTCTGAAAACCAGTGTCATCATATGCTACTTTTAGCTCATATTTCTATGTTCTTTATCGAACGAGGGAACGAGGGAACGAGGGAACGAGAGAACGAGGGAACGAGGGAACGAGGGAATGAGGGAACGAGGGACTTTGACTTTATTCGTTCTTGCTGACAGTTGACACAAACTGAAGAAATGCAGAATTGACTTAAATAATCAAACATTGCATTCAAAATAGCACGTGAAAACAGACAGACTACTTAACACATGGCAAACATACAGCTGAGTACAAAGACCTCAATACAAAGACCTCAATACCAAACGTACAGCTCAATACCAAACATACAGCTCAATACCAAACATACAGCTCAATACCAAATATACAGCTCAATACCAAACATACAGCTCAATACCATACATACAGCTCAATACCAAACATACAGCTCAATACCAAACATACAGCTCAATACCAAACATACAGCTCAATACCAAATATACAGCTCAATACAAAACATACAGCTCAATACCAAACATACAGCTCAATACCAAATATACAGCTCAATACCAAATATACAGCTCAATACCAAACATACAGCTCAATACCAAACATACAGCTCAATGTCGTGGTGAGTGGGTACAGGTAGTCAAGGTGTGTGGGTACAGGTAGTCAAGGTGCGTGGGTACAGGTTAGTCAAGGTGCGTGGGTACAGGTGAGTCAAGGTGCTTGGGTACAGGTTAGTCGTGGTGCGTGGGTACAGGTAGTCAAGTTGCGTGTGTACAGGTTAGTCAAGGTGCGTGGGTACAGGTTAGTCGTGGTGCGTGGGTACAGGTAGTCAAGGTGTGTGGGTACAGGTTAGTCAAGGTGCGTGGGTACAGGTTAGTCGTGGTGCGTGGGTACAGGTAGTCAAGGTGTGTGGGTACAGGTTAGTCAAGGTGCGTGGGTACAGGTTAGTCAAGGTGCGTGGGTACAGGTTAGTCAAGGTGTATGGGTACAGGTAGTCGAGGTGCGTGGGTACAGGTAGTTGATACAGCTCAATACCAAACATACAGCTCAATACCAAACATACAGCTCAATACCAAACATACAGCTCAATACCAAATATACAGATCAATACCAAATATACAGCTCAATACCAAACATACAGCTCAATACCAAACATACAGCTCAATACCAAACATACAGCTCAATACCAAACATACAGCTCAATACCAAACATACAGCTCAATACCAAACATACAGCTCAATACCAAACATACAGCTCAATACCAAACGTACAGCTCAATACCAAACGTACAGCTCAATACCAAACATACAGCTCAATACCAAACATACAGCTCAATACCAAACATACAGCTCAATACCAAATATACAGCTCAATACCAAACATACAGCTCAATACCAAATATACAGCTCAATACCAAATATACAGCTCAATACCAAACATACAGCTCAATACCAAACATACAGCTCAATACCAAATATACAGCTCAATACCAAACATAAAGCTCAATACAAAGACCTCAATGCCAAATATACAGCTCAATACCAAACATACAGCTCAATACCAAACGTACAGCTCAATACCAAACGTACAGCTCAATACCAAACATACAGCTCAATACCAAATATACAGCTCAATACCAAACATACAGCTCAATACCAAATATACAGCTCAATACCAAATATACAGCTCAATACCAAACATACAGCTCAATACCAAACGTACAGCTCAATACCAAACGTACAGCTCAATACCAAACATACAGCTCAATACCAAACATACAGCTCAATACCAAACATACAGCTCAATACCAAATATACAGCTCAATACCAAACATACAGCTCAATACCAAATATACAGCTCAATACCAAACATACAGCTCAATACCAAACATACAGCTCAATACCAAACATACAGCTCAATACCAAACATACAGCTCAATACCAAACATACAGCTCAATACCAAACATACAGCTCAATACCAAACATACAGCTCAATACCAAATATACAGCTCAATACCAAATATACAGCTCAATACCAAACATACAGTTCAATGCCAAACATACAGCTCAATACCAAACATACAGCTCAATACAAAGACCTCAATGCCAAATATACAGCTCAATACCAAACATACAGCTCAATACAGGTTAGTCAATGAGCGTGGGTACAGGTTAGTCGTGGTGCGTGGGTACAGGTAGTCAAGGTGTGTGGGTACAGGTAGTCAAGGTGCATGGGTACAGGTAGTCAAGGTGCGTGGTTTCAGGTTTGTCGTTGTGAGTGGGTACAGGTAGTCAAGGTGCGTGGGTACAGGTTTGTCGTGGTGAGTGTGTACAGGTAGTCAAGGTGTGTGGGTACAGGTAGTCAAGTTGCGTGGGTACAGGTTAGTCAAGGTGCGTTAGTACAGGAAGTCAAGGTGTGGTGGTACAGGTTAGTCAAGGTGCGTGGGTACAGGTTAGTCAAGGTGCGTGGGTAAAGGTTAGTCAAGGTGCGTGGGTACGGGTTAGTCAAGGTGCGTGGGTACAGATTAGTCAAGTTGTGTGGGTACAGGTTAGTCGTGGTGTGTGGGTACAGGTTAGTCAAGGTGTGTGGGTACAGGTTAGTCGTGGTGTGTGGGTACAGGTTAGTCAAGGTGCGTGGGTACAGGTTAGTCGTGGTGCGTGGGTACAGGTTAGTCAAGGTGCGTGGGTACAGGTTTGTCTTGGTGCGTGGGTACAGGTTAGTCAATGAGCGTGGGTACAGGTTAGTCAAGGTGCGTGGGTACAGGTAGTCAAGGTGTGTGGGTACAGGTTAGTCAAGGTGCGTGGGTACAGGTTAGTCAATGAGCGTGGGTACAGGTTAGTCGTGGTGCGTGGGTACAGGTAGTCAAGGTGCGTGGGTACGGGTTAGTCAAGGTGCGTGGGTACAGATTAGTCAAGTTGTGTGGGTACAGGTTAGTCGTGGTGTGTGGGTACAGGTTAGTCAAGGTGTGTGGGTACAGGTTAGTCGTGGTGTGTGGGTACAGGTTAGTCAAGGTGCGTGGGTACAGATTAGTCAAGTTGCGTGGGTACAGGTTCGTCGAGGTGCGTGGGTACAGGTTAGTCAAGGTGCGTGGGTACAGGTAGTCAAGGTGTGTGGGTACAGGTTACTCAAGGTGCGTGGGTACAGGTTAGTTGTGGTGCGTGGGTACAGGTTAGTCAAGGTGCGTGGGTACAGGTTAGTCAAGGTGCGTGGGTACAGGTTAGTCAAGGTGCGTGGGTACAGGTTAGTCTTGGTGCGTGGGCACAGGTTAGTCAATGAGCGTATGTACAGGTTAGTCAAGGTGCGTGGGTACAGGTTAGTCAAGGTGCGTGGGTACAGGTTAGTCAAGGTGCTTGGGTACAGGTTAGTCGTGGTGAGTGGGTACAGGTAGTCAAGGTGCGTGGGTACAGGTTAGTCAAGGTGCGTGGGTACAGGTGAGTCAAGGTGCTTGGGTACAGGTTAGT
>NC_138305.1:113077500-113082500 GCF_965601325.2 Salmo salar
AGGTTAGTCAAGGTGCGTGGGTACAGGTTAGTCGTGGTGCGTGGGTACAGGTTATTCAAGGAGCATGGATACAGGTAGTCAAGTTGCATGGGTACAGGTTAGTCAAGGTGCGTGGGTACAGGTTAGTTGTGGTGCGTGGTTACAGGTTATTCAAGGAGCGTGGATACAGGTAGTCAAGGTGCGTGGGTACAGGTTAGTCGTGGTGCGTGGGTACAGGTTATTCAAGGAGCGTGGATACAGGTAGTCAAGGTGCGTGGGAACAGGTTAGTCAAAGTGCGTGGGTACAGGTAGTCAAGGTGCATGGGTACAGGTTAGTCAAGGTGCGTGGGTACAGGTTAGTCGTGTTGCGTGGGTACAGGTTATTCAAGGAGCATGGATACAGGTAGTCAAGGTGCATGGGTACAGGTTAGTCAAGGTGCGTTAGTCAACACTTACACAGTAGTTGTGGTCAGTGGTTTTTGTGGTTATCTTCAGTCGTTGTGTGGTTGTGGTCAGTATTTTTGGTCAGTTTTTGTAGTAAGTAGTAGTCAGTAGTTTGGTAAGGAGTTGTGCAGTTGTTGTTGTGGGCAGTAGTTGTGTAGTTTTAGTTGTGGGCAGTAGTTGTGTAGTTGTGGTCGGTAGTTGTGTAGTTGTAGTTGTGTAGTTGTGGTCGGTAGTTGTGGTCGGTAGTTGTGTAGTTGTAGTTGTGTAGTTGTGGTCGGTAGTTGTGGTCAGTAGTTGTGTAGTTGTGGTTGTGTAGTTGTGGTTTTGTAGTTGTGGACAGTAGTTGTGTAGTTGTAGTTGTGTAGTTGTGGTTCAGTAGTTGTGGTCGGTAGTTGTGTAGTTGTAGTTGTGTAGTTGTGGTCAGTGGTTGTGGTCAGTAGTTGTGTAGTTGTGGTCAGTAGTTGTGTAGTTGTAGTTGTGTAGTTGTGGGCAGTAGTTGTGTAGTTGTAGTTGTGTAGTTGTGGGCAGTAGTTGTGTAGTTGTAGTTGTGTAGTTGTGGGCAGTAGTTGTGTAGTTGTAGTTGTGGTCAGTAGTTGTGTAGTTGTAGTTGTGTAGTTGTGGTCAGTTGTTGTGTAGTTGTAGTTGTATAGTTGTGGTCAGTAGTGTTGTTGTCAGTAGTTTTGTAGTCGCGGTCAGTAGTTGTGGTCAGTAGTTGCGGTCAGTGGTTGTGTAGTTGTGGTCGGTAGTTTTGTAGTTGTGGTCAATAGTTGTGTAGTCTTGGTCAGTAGTTGTGGTCAGTAGTTTTGTAGATGTGGTCAGTAGTTTTGTAGTTGTGGTCAGTAATTGTGTGGTTGTGGTCAGTAGTGTTGTTGTCAGTAGTTGTGGTCAGTAATTGTGTGGTTGTGGTCAGTAGTGTTGTTGTCAGTAGTTGTGGTCAGTAATTGTGTGGTTGTGGTCAGTAGTGTTGTTGTCAGTAGTTGTGGTCAGTAATTGTGTGGTTGTGGTCAGTAGTGTTGTTGTCAGTAGTTGTGGTCAGTAATTGTGTGGTTGTGGTCAGTAGTGTTGTTGTCAGTAGTTGTGGTCAGTAATTGTGTGGTTGTGGTCAGTAGTGTTGTTGTCAGTAGTTGTGGTCAGTAATTGTGTTGTTTTGTCAGTAGTTTTGTGGTTGTGGTCAGTAGTGTTGTTGTTGAGGTCAGTAGTTTTGTTGTTTTGGTCAGTAGTTGTGGTCAGTAGTTTTGTTGTTGTGGTCAGTAGTTGTGGTCACTAGTTGTGGTCAGTAGTTGTGGTCAGTAGTTTTGTTGTTGTGGTCAGTAGTTGTGGTCACTAGTTGTGGTCGGTAGTTGTGGTCAGTAGTTTTGTTGTGGTCAGTAGTTGTGGTCAATAGTTTTGTTGTTGTGGTTAGTAATTGTGTTGTTGTGGTCAGTGGTTGTGGTCAGTGGATTTGTTGTTGTGGTCAGTAGTTTTGAAGTTGTGGTCGGTAGTTGTGATATGTAGTTTTGTAGTTGTGGTCAGTAGTTTTGTAGTTGTGGTCAGTAGTTTTGTAGTTGTGGTCAGTGGTTTTGTAGTTGTGGTCGGTAGTTGTGGTCAGTAGTTGTGTTCTTGTGGTCAGTAGTTGTGTTGTTGTGGTCAGTGGTTTTGTAGTTGTGGTCAGTAGTTGTGGTCAGTGGTGTTGTAGTTTTGTAGTTGTGGTCAGTAGTTGCGGTCAGTAGTTTTGTAGTTGTGGTCGGTAGTTGTGGTCAGTAGTTGTGGTCAGTAGTTGTGGTCAGTAGTTGTGTGGTTGTGGTCAGTAGTTTTGTAGTTGTGGTCAGTAGTTGTGGTCAGTAGTTGTGTGGTTGTGGTCAGTAGTTTTGTAGTTGTGGTCAGTAGTTGTGTAGTTGTGGTAAGTAGTTTTGAAGTTGTGGTCAGTAGTTGTGGTCAGTAGTTTTGTAGTTGTGGTCGGTAGTTGTGGTCAGTAGTTGTGGTCAGTAGTTGTGGTCAGTAGTTGTGTGGTTGTGGTCGGTAGTTTTGTAGTTGTGGTCAGTAGTTTTGTAGTTGTGGTCAGTAGTTGTGGTCAGTAGTTGTGTGGTTGTGGTCAGTAGTTTTGTAGTTGTGGTCAGTAGATTTGTAGTTGTGGTCAGTAGTTGTGTAGTTGTGGTCAGTAGTTGTGTAGTTGTGGTCAGTAGTTTTGTAGTTGTGGTCAGTAGTTTTGTAGTTGTGGTCGGTAGTCGTGGTCAGTAGTTGTGGTCAGTAGTTGTGGTCAGTAGTTGTGTGGTAGTGGTCAGTAGTTTTGTAGTTGTGGTCAGTAGTTGTGTGGTTGTGGTCAGTAGTTGTGTAGTTGTGGTCAGTAGTTGTGTGGTAGTGGTCAGTAGTTTTGTAGTTGTGGTCAGTAGTTGTGGTCAGTAGTTGTGGTCAGTAGTTGTGTGGTTGTGGTCAGTAGTTGTGGTCAGTAGTTGTGTAGTTGTGGTCAGTATTTGTGGTCAGTAGTTGTGGTCAGTAGTTGTGGTCAGTAGTTTTGTAGTTGTGGTCAGTAGTTGTGGTCAGTAGTTGTGTGGTTGTGGTCAATAGTTGTGGTCAGTAGTTGTGGTCAGTAGTTGTGGTCAGTAGTTTTGTAGTTGTGGTCAGTAGTTGTGGTCAGTAGTTGTGTGGTTGTGGTCAGTAGTTGTGGTCAGTAGTTGTGGTCAGTAGTTGTGGTCAGTAGTTTTGTAGTTGTGGTCAGTAGTTGTGGTCAGTAGTTGTGTGGTTGTGGTCAATAGTTGTGGTCAGTAGTTGCGGTCAGTAGTTGTGGTCAGTAGTTTTGTAGTTGTGGTCAGTAGTTGTGTGGTTGTGGTCAATAGTTGTGGTCAGTAGTTGTGGTCAGTAGTTTTGTAGTTGTGGTCGGTAGTTGTGGTCAGTAGTTTTGTAGTTGTGGTCAGTAGTTGTGGTCAGTAGTTGTGGTCAGTAGTTGTGGTCAGTAGTTTTGTAGTTGTGGTCGGTAGTTGTGGTCAGTAGTTTTGTAGTTGTGGTCAGTAGTTGTGTCGTTGTGCTCAGTTCTGTCAGCATTTG
This sequence comes from Salmo salar, assembly GCF_965601325.2. Classification (NCBI taxonomy): domain Eukaryota; kingdom Metazoa; phylum Chordata; class Actinopteri; order Salmoniformes; family Salmonidae; genus Salmo; species Salmo salar. The sequence goes on from NC_138305.1 coordinate 113,080,945, forward strand.
TTGTCAGTGTTGGTTGATCTATTCTGAAAACCATTGTCATCATATGCTACTTTTAGCTCATATTTCTATGTTCTTTATCGAACGAGGGAACGAGGGAACGAGGGAACGAGAGAACGAGGGAACGAGGGAACGAGAGAACGAGGGAACGAGGGAACGAGGGAATGAGGGAACGAGGGACTTTGACTTTATTCGTTCTTGCTGACAGTTGACACAAACTGAAGAAATGCAGAATTGACTCTGTCTGTTTTCACGTGCATTCAAAATAGCACGTGAAAACAGACAGACTACTTAACACATGGCAAACATACAGCTCAGTACAAAGACCTCAATACAAAGACCTCAATACCAAACATACAGCTCAATACCAAACATACAGCTCAATACCAAACATACAGCTCAATACCAAATATACAGCTCAATACCAAACATACAGCTCAATACCATACATACAGCTCAATACCAAACATACAGCTCAATACCAAACATACAGCTCAATACCAAACATACAGCTCAATACCAAACATACAGCTCAATACCAAATATACAGCTCAATACCAAACATACAGCTCAATACCAAACATACAGCTCAATACCAAACATACAGCTCAATACCAAATATACAGCTCAATACCAAACATACAGCTCAATACCAAATATACAGCTCAATACCAAATATACAGCTCAATACCAAACATACTGCTCAATACCAAACATACAGCTCAATACCAAATATACAGCTCAATACCAAACATACAGCTCAATACAAAGACCTCAATGCCAAATATACAGCTCAATACCAAACATACAGCTCAATACCAAACATACAGCTCAATACCAAACATACAGCTCAATACCAAACATACAGCTCAATACCAAATATACAGCTCAATACCAAATATACAGCTCAATACCAGACATACAGCTCAATGCCAAACATACAGCTCAATACCAAACATACAGCTCAATACCAAATATACAGAGCAATACCAAATATACAGCTCAATACCAAATATACAGCTCAATACCAAACATACAGCTCAATACCAAACATACAGCTCAATACCAAACATACAGCTCAATACCAAACATACAGCTCAATACCAAACGTACAGCTCAATACCAAACGTACAGCTCAATACCAAACATACAGCTCAATACCAAACATACAGCTCAATACCAAACATACAGCTCAATACCAAACATACAGCTCAATACCAAATATACAGCTCAATACCAAATATACAGCTCAATACCAAACATACAGCTCAATACAAAGACCTCAATGCCAAATATACAGCTCAATACCAAACATACAGCTCAATACCAAACATACAGCTCAATACCAAACATACAGCTCAATACCAAACATACAGCTCAATACCAAACATACAGCTCAATACCAAATATACAGCTCAATACCTGACATACAGCTCAATGCCAAACATACAGCTCAATACCAAACATACAGCTCAATACAAAGACCTCAATGCCAAATATACAGCTCAATACCAAACATACAGCTCAATACCAAACATACAGCTCAATACCAAACATAC
>NC_138305.1:113087500-113295000 GCF_965601325.2 Salmo salar
TGTCTGTCTGTCTGTCTGTCTGTCTGTCTGTCTGTCTGTCTGTCTGTCTGTCTGTCTGTCTGTCTGTGTTTCTCTGTCTGTGTGTGTTTCTCTGTCTGTGTGTGTTTCTCTGTCTGTCTGTCTGTCTGTCTGTCTGTCTGTCTGTCTGTCTGTCTGTCTGTCTGTCTGTCTGTCTGTCTGTCTGTCTGTCTGTCTGTCTGTCTGTCTGTCTGTCTGTCTGTCTGTCTGTCTGTGTGTGGATTCGACAACACTTCCTGTAGCTCCTTACCCCAACTCTTTGCCTTTGCATTTTAATGGAATCCAATTTCATGGAATCCAATGTTTTTTGCAATGAAAACAGAGAGTTTCTGTTTTGACAAATGAAGGTAGGTTCCTCCTCGTTTCATTCTGCTTTGTTCCCGTTTGGTTTCTGATGAACACACCCCTTGTTGTATGTAGACATTAGGGTACCCTGGGTCAAGTTGTGGAGCTAATCAGATCCTTCTCAGTGGGGACTTCAAACAAAGACAGATTGATGCTGAACAACATCACATGGACCCCTATTCACACACCATATCAGTAGGAGAGGATAGGATCAGTTACGTCTTTAAGATCATCGTGAATAAGAGGGAGTGAATAAGAGGGGAGAGCTGGTCTAGGATCAGTTATGTCTTTAAAGATCATAATGAATAAGAGGGGTGAATAAGAGGGGAGAGCTGGTCTAGGATCAGTTATGTCTTTAAGATCATAGTGAATAAGAGGGGTGAATTAGAGGAGAGAGCTGGTCTAGGATCAGCAGTCTGACAGGCTCTGATTACCAGCTTCCTGTTGATGCAGTACAGAGACCATGGACCAGACTATCTGTTCACAACACAGAGAGACAGAGAGAGAGAGAGAGAGACGAGACACACTGAAGAGATCTGAGAGACAAGAGGTCACCAACTGATTGGCTAAGAATTATAATCAATTTACTAATTGATTGTCTATGATGTGCACTATTGAGGACAGCACTCCACCCAGAGACCCGTCGGCTGCTGCTAATCAACATCCATAAGTGTCATCAAAATGTGTTGTATTCACTAGGAACGAAAACGAAAGAAAACAGGGAGGGACCTACCTGAAATGGCCGAAAAGAAACTGGTTTTCCGTTTGGATTGAACAGTTTCTGAATGTGTTTTTTTTAAAAAAAAATTTTGCTACGGTGTGTGACTAATGAATACACCCCTGTGACTGATGTCTACTGGACTATTTAAAGAGCAACAGATCGACAACCAGAGTACTATTCCCTCTGTTCAACCTCCTTGATTGGATTTACACAACCTCAAAGAACTCTGTGAGGACTTGTTACCCACTCTGCCTGGCCGCTAAAACCTCAGATATTCTCCTGCTGAGAAGATTAAACCTCATAGAGGTTGAGAAGAAAAAAGATAACAAGCCCTGATATCGTCTCCTCGTCTCCTCGGACACCAAAAGATAACAAGCCTGATATCGTCTCCTCGTCTCCTCGGACACCAAAAGATAACAAGCCTGATATCGTCTCCTCGTCTCCTCGGACACCAAAAGATAACAAGCCTGATATCGTCTCCTCGTCTCCTCAGACACCAAAAGATAACAAGCCTGATATCGTCTCCTCGTCTCCTCAGACACCAAAAGATAACAAGCCTGATATCGTCTCCTCGGACACCAAAAGATAACAAGCCTGATATCGTCTCCTCGTCTCCTCGGACACCAAAAGATAACAAGCCTGATATCGTCTCCTCGGACACCAAAAGATAACAAGCCCTGATATCGTCTCCTCGTCTCCTCGGACACCAAAAGATAACAAGCCTGATATCGTCTCCTCGTCTCCTCGGACACCAAAAGATAACAAGCCTGATATCGTCTCCTCGGACACCAAAAGATAACAAGCCCTGATATCATCTCCTCGTCTCCTCGGACACCAAAAGATAACAAGCCTGATATCGTCTCCTCATCTCCTCAGACACCAAAAGATAACAAGCCTGATATCGTCTCCTCGGACACCAAAAGATAACAAGCCTGATATCGTCTCCTCGTCTCCTCGGACACCAAAAGATAACAAGCCTGATATCGTCTCCTAGGACACCAAAAGATAACAAGCCTGATATCGTCTCCTCGTCTCCTCGGACACCAAAAGATAACAAGCCTGATATCGTCTCCTCGGACACCAAAAGATAACAAGCCCTGATATCGTCTCCTCGTCTCCTCGGACACCAAAAGATAACAAGCCTGATATCGTCTCCTCGTCTCCTCGGACACCAACAACAGTGAAAGTCAAGTGTAGTTTATTGTCGTTCCTGTATCCTAAACATGTCTCCATCGAGGTCTGTTGAGGCTCCTTTCTCCAGTGGGCAGTATGTGTCTTGTCAGTCTGTGCCTGTTCCTCTGTCCATCTCCTTCTCTGGATCGGGGTTCCTGGCTACGTACCAGTTGGGTGTGGCCCAGAGCATGCTGGACCGGTCCCCCTGGGTGCTGCAGGCGGCCCCTAAGGTCATGGGGGCCTCAGCCGGATCCCTGGTAGCCGCGGCCGTAGTCTGTGGATCCAGTCTGGGTAAGAGAGTTAATTATGCTGAGAAGTTGATGTGAGATGCTGTTGATTGAAGTTTTAATCATTCTGTGAATATGTACGTGTGTGTGTGTGTACATGTGTGTGTACATGCGGGTCGGTGTCTGTGCCAAGCTGACTGTTTATGTGTGTGTGTGTGTGTGTGTGTGTGTGTGTGTGTGTGTGTCTGTGTGTGTGTGTGTCTGTGTGTGTGTATGTCTAAATGTGTGTGTGTGTCTAAATGTGTGTGAGCCAAGCTGACTGTTTATGTGTGTGTGTGTGTGTGTGTGTGTGTGTGTGTGTGTGTGTGTGTGTGTGTGTGTGTGTGTGTGTGTGTGTGTGTGTGTGTGTGTGTGTGTGTGTGTCTGTGTGTGTGTCTGTGTGTGTGTATGTCTAAATGTGTGTGTGTGTCTAAATGTGTGTGAGCCAAGCTGACTGTTTATGTGTGTGTGTGTGTGTGTGTGTCTGTCTATGTGCGCGTGTGTGTGTGTGTGTGTAACAAGTTGACTGCTTATGTGTGTGTGTCTGTCTAAATGTGTCTGTCTGTCTGTGTGTGTGTGTCTCTGTGTGTGTGTTGTGTGTGTGTGTGTGTGTGTGTGTGTGTGTGTGTGTGTGTGTGTGTGTGTGTGTGTGTGTGTGTGTGTGTGTGTGTGTGTGTGTGTGTGTGTGTATAACAAGCTGACTGTTTATGTGTGTGTGTCTGTCTGTCTGTTTATGTGTGTGTGTGTGTGTGTGTGTGTGTGTGTGTGTGTGTGTGTGTGTGTGTGTGTGTGTGTGTGTGTGTGTGTGTGTGTGTGTGTGTGTGTGTGTGTCTGTCTATGTGCGCGTGTGTGTGTGTGTGTGAAACAAGTTGACTGCTTATGTGTGTGTGTCTGTCTAAATGTGTCTGTCTGTCTGTGTGTGTGTGTCTCTGTGTGTGTGTGTGTGTGTGTGTGTGTGTGTGTGTGTGTGTGTGTGTGTGTGTGTGTGTGTGTGTGTGTGTGTGTGTGTGTGTGTGTGTGTGTGTGTGTGTGTGTGTAACAAGCTGACTGTTTATGTGTGTGTGTGTGTGTCTGTCTATGCGTCTGTGTGCCATGCAGACATGGTGCGAGATGAGATGCTGAGGTTTGTGCGGCAGATGAGGGGCCATGTCCTGGGGCCGCTGCATCCTGCGGGGAACGTGTCTGTGTGGATAGAGCGCATGCTGCGCCTCTTGCTACCGGCCAACGCCCACATCATGGCCAGCGGACGCCTGGCCATCGCCATGACGCGCATCCCAGACGGACAGAACATCATGGTGTCAAAGTTCACGTCCAGAGAGGACGTGGTACAGGTAAATCTCAGTTCACCGTGAGTAAATCTCAGTTTACAGTGAGTAAATCTCAGTTTACTGTGAGTATATCTCAGTTTACATCTCAGTTTACAGTGAGTAAATCTCAATTTACTGTGAGTAAATCTCAGTTTATAGTGAGTAAATCTCAGTTTACCTTGAGTAAATTTCAGTTTACCGTGAGTAAATATCAATTTACAGTGAGTAAATCTCAGTTTACCGTGAGTAAATCTCAGTTTACCGTGAGTAAATCTCAGTTTACAGTGAGTAAATCTCAGTTTACTGTGAGTAGATCTCAGTTTGCAGTGAGTAAATCTCAGTTTGCAGTGAGTAAATCTCAGTTTGCAGTGAGTAAATCTCAGTTAACAGTGAGTAAATCTCAGTTTGCAGTGAGTAAATCTTAGTTTACAGTGAGTAAATCTCAGTTTGCAGTGAGTAAATCTCAGTTTGCAGTGAGTAAATCTCAGTTTACCGTGAGAAAATCTCAGTTTACAGTGAGTAAATCTCAGTTTACCTTGAGTAAATCTCAGTTTACAGTGAGTAAATCTCAGTTTACCGTGAGTAAATCTCAGTTTACCATGAGTAAATCTCAGTTTACAGTGAGTATATCTCAGTTTACATCTCAGTTTAAAGTGAGTAAATCTCAGTTTACAGTGAGTAAATCTCAGTTTACTGTGAGTAAATCTCAGTTTACATCTCAGATTACAGTGAGTAAATCTCAGTTTACTGTGAGTAAATCTCAGTTTACAGTGAGTAAATCTCAATTTACTGTGAGTAAATCTCAGTTTATAGTGAGTAAATCTCAGTTTACCGTGAGTAAATTTCAGTTTACCGTGAGTAAATATCAATTTACAGTGAGTAAATCTCAGTTTACCGTGAGTAAATCTCAGTTTACCGTGAGAAAATCTCAGTTTACAGTGACTAAATCTCAGTTTACCTTGAGTAAATCTCATTTTACAGTGAGTAAATCTCAGTTTACCGTGAGTAAATCTCAGTTTACCGTGAGTAAATCTCAGTTTACAGTGAGTATATCTCAGTTTACATCTCAGTTTACAGTGAGTAAATCTCAGTTTACAGTGAGTAAATCTCAGTTTACTGTGAATAAATCTCAGTTTACATCTCAGTTTACAGTGAGTAAATCTCAGTTTACTGTCAGTAAATCTCAGTTTACAGTGAGTAAATCACAGTAGTTTACAGTGAGTAAATCTCAGTTTACAGTGAGTAAATCTCAATTTACTGTGAGTAAATCTCAGTTTATAGTGAGTAAATCTCAGTTTACCGTGAGTAAATTTCAGTTTACCGTGAGTAAATATCAATTTACAGTGAGTAAATCTCAGTTTACCGTGAGTAAATCTCAGTTTACAGTGAGTATATCTCAGTTTACTGTGAGTAAATCTCAGTTTACATCTAAGTTTACAGTGAGTAAATCACAGTAGTTTACAGTGAGAAAATTTCAGTTTACAGTGAGTAAATCTCAGTTTACAGTGAGTAAATCTCAGTTTGCAGTGAGTAAATCTCAGTTTGCAGTGAGTAAATCTCAGTTTACAGTGAGTAAATCTCAGTTTGCAGTGAGTAAATCTCAGTTTGCAGTGAGTAAATCTCAGTTAACAGTGAGTAAATCTCAGTTTACAGTGAGTAAATCTCAGTTTGCAGTGAGTAAATCTCAGTTTACAGTGAGTAAATCTCAGTTTACCGTGAGAAAATCTCAGTTTACCGTGAGAAAATCTCAGTTTACAGTGAGTAAATCTCAGTTTACCGTGAGAAAATCTCAGTTTACAGTGAGTAAATCTCAGTTTACCTTGAGTAAATCTCAGTTTACAGTGAGTAAATCTCAGTTTACCGTGAGTAAATCTCAGTTTACCGTGAGTAAATCTCAGTTTACAGTGAGTATATCTCAGTTTACATCTCAGTTTACAGTGAGTAAATCTCAGTTTACAGTGAGTAAATGTCAGTTTACTGTGAGTAAATCTCAGTTTACATCTCAGTTTACAGTGAGTAAATCTCAGTTTACTGTGAGTAAATCTCAGTTTACAGTGAGTAAATCACAGTAGTTTACAGTGAGTAAATCTCAGTTTACAGTGAGTAAATCTCAATTTACTGTGAGTAAATCTCAGTTTATCGTGAGTAAATCTCAGTTTACCGTGAGTAAATTTCAGTTCACCCTGAGTAAATATCAATTTACAGTGAGTAAATCTCAGTTTACCGTGAGTAAATCTCAGTTTACTGTGAGTAAATCTCAGTTTACAGTGAGTATATCTCAGTTTACATCTCAGTTTACAGTGAGTAAATCTCAGTTTACAGTGAGTAAATCTCAGTTTACTGTGAGTAAATCTCAGTTTACATCTAAGTTTACAGTGAGTAAATCTCAGTTTACTGTGAGTAAATCTCAGTTTACAGTGAGTAAATCACAGTAGTTTACAGTGAGTAAATCTCAGTTTACAGTGAGTAAATCTCAGTTTACAGTGAGTAAATCTCAGTTTACCGTGAGTAAAAGTCAGTTTACCGTGAGAAAATTTCAGTTTACAGTGAGTAAATCTCAGTTTACAGTGAGGAAATCTCAGTTTACAGTGAGTAAATCTCAGTTTACCGTGAGTAAATCTCAGTTTACCGTGAGTAAATCTCATTTTACAGTGAGTATATCTGTTTACATCTCAGTTTACAGTGAGTAAATCTCAGTTTACAGTGAGTAAATCTCAGTTTACTCTGAGTAAATCTCAGTTTACATCTCAGTTTACAGTGAGTAAATCTCAGTTTATTGTGAGTAAATCACAGTAGTTTACAGTGAGTAAATCTCAGTTTACAGTGAGTAAATCTCAGTTTACAGTGAGTAAATCTCAGTTTATAGTGAGTAAATCTCAGTTTACCGTGAGTAAATTTCAGTTTACCGTGAGTAAATATCAATTTACAGTGAGTAAATCTCAGTTTACCGTGAGTAAATCTCAGTTTACCGTGAGAAAATCTCAGTTTACAGTGACTAAATCTCAGTTTACCTTGAGTAAATCTCAGTTTACAGTGAGTAAATCTCAGTTTACCGTGAGTAAATCTCAGTTTACCGTGAGTAAATCTGAGTTTACCGTGAGTATATCTCAGTTTACATCTCAGTTTACAGTAAGTAAATCTCAGTTTACAGTGAGTAAATCTCAGTTTACTGTGAGTAAATCTCAGTTTACATCTCAGTTTACAGTGAGTAAATCTCAGTTTACAGTGAGTAAATCTCAGTTTACTGTTAGTAAATCTCAGTTTACAGTGAGTAAATCACAGTAGTTTACAGTGAGTAAATCTCAGTTTACAGTGAGTAAATCTCAATTTACTGTGAGTAAATATCAATTTACAGTGAGTAAATCTCAGTTTACCGTGAGTAAATCTCAGTTTACCGTGAGTAAATCTCAGTTTACAGTGAGTATATCTCAGTATACATCTCAGTTTACAGTGAGTAAATCTCAGTTTACAGTGAGTAAATCTCAGTTTACTGTGAGTAAATCTCAGTTTACATCTAAGTTTACAGTGAGTAAATCTCAGTTTACTGTGAGTAAATCTCAGTTTACAGTGAGTAAATCACAGTAGTTTTCAGTGAGAAAATTTCAGTTTACAGTGAGTAAATCTCAGTTTACAGTGAGGAAATATCAGTTTACAGTGAGTAAATCTCAGTTTACAGTGAGTAAATCTCAGTTTGCAGTGAGTAAATCTCAGTTTACAGTGAGTATATCTCAGTTTACATCTCAGTTTACAGTGAGTAAATCAGTTCACTGTGAGTAAATCTCAGTTTACATCTCAGTTTACAGTGAGTAAATCTCAGTTTACAGTGAGGAAATCTCAGTTTACTGTGAGTAAATCAGTTTACAGTGAGTAAATCTCAGTTTGCAGTGTGTAAATCTCAGTTTGCAGTGAGTAAATCTCAGTTAACAGTGTGTAAATCTCAGTTTACAGTAAGTAAATCTCAGTTTGCAGTGAGTAAATCTCAGTTTACAGTGAGTAAATCTCAGTTTACCGTGAGAAAATCTCAGTTTAAAGTGAGTAAATCTCAGTTTACCTTGAGTAAATCTCAGTTTACAGTGAGTAAATCTCAGTTTACCGTGAGTAAATCTCAGTTTACAGTGAGTATATCTCAGTTTACATCTCAGTTTACAGTGAGTAAATCTCAGTTTACAGTGAGTAAATCTCAGTTTACTGTGAGTAAATCTCAGTTTACATCTCAGTTTACAGTGAGTAAATCTCAGTTTACTGTGAGTAAATCTCTGTTTACAGTGAGTAAATCACAGTAGTTTACAGTGAGTAAATCTCAGTTTACAGTGAGTAAATCTCAGTTTACAGTGAGTAAATCTCAATTTACTGTGAGTAAATCTCAGTTTATAGTGAGTAAATCTCAGTTTACCGTGAGTAAATTTCAGTTTACCATGAGTAAATATCAATTTACAGTGAGTAAATCTCAGTTTACCGTGAGTAAATCTCAGTTTACCGTGAGTAAATCTCAGTTTACCTTGAGTAAATCTCAGTTTACCGTGAGTAAATCTCAGTTTACAGTGAGTATATCTCAGTTTACATCTCAGTTTACAGTGAGTAAATCTCAGTTTGCAGTGAGTAAATCTCAGTTCACAGTGAGTAAATCTCAGTTTGCAGTGAGTAAATCTCAGTTTACAGTGAGTAAATCTCAGTTTGCAGTGAGTAAATCTCAGTTAACAGTGAGTAAATCTCAGTTTACAGTGAGTAAATCTCAGTTTGCAGTGAGTAAATCTCAGTTTACAGTGAGTAAATCTCAGTTTACCGTGAGAAAATCTCAGTTTACAGTGAGTAAATCTCAGTTTACCTTGAGTAAATCTCAGTTTACAGTGAGTAAATCTCAGTTTACCGTGAGTAAATCTCAGTTTACCGTGAGTAAATCTCAGTTTACAGTGAGTATATCTCAGTTTACATCTCAGTTTACAGTAAGTAAATCTCAGTTTACAGTGAGTAAATCTCAGTTTACTGTGAGTACATCTCAGTTTACATCTCAGTTTACAGTGAGTAAATCTCAGTTTACTGTGAGTAAATCTCTGTTTACAGTGAGTAAATCACAGTAGTTTACAGTGAGTAAATCTCAGTTTACAGTGAGTAAATCTCAATTTACTGTGAGTAAATCTCAGTTTATAGTGAGTAAATCTCAGTTTACCATGAGTAAATTTCAGTTTACCATGAGTAAATATCAATTTACAGTGAGTAAATCTCAGTTTACCGTGAGTAAATCTCAGTTTACCGTGAGTAAATGTCAGTTTACAGTGAGTATATCTCAGTTTACATCTAAGTTTACAGTGAGTAAATCTCAGTTTACTGTGAGTAAATCTCAGTTTACAGTGAGTAAATCACAGTAGTTTACAGTGAGTAAATCTCAGTTTGCAGTGAGTAAATCTCAGTTTACAGTGAGTAAATCTCAGTTTACAGTGAGTAAATCTCAGTTTACAGTGAGTAAATCTCAGTTTACCGTGAGTAAATGTCAGTTTACCGTGAGAAAATTTCAGTTTACAGTGAGTAAATCTCAGTTTACAGTGAGGAAATCTCAGTTTACAGTGAGTAAATCTCAGTTTACAGTGAGTAAATCTCAGTTTACCTTGAGTAAATCTCAGTTTACAGTGAGTAAATCTCAGTTTACCGTGAGTAAATCTCAGTTTACCGTGAGTAAATCTCAGTTTACAGTGAGTATATCTCAGTTTACATCTCAGTTTACAGTGAGTAAATCTCAGTTTACTGTGAGTAAATCTCAGTTTACAGTGAGTAAATCACAGTAGTTTACAGTGAGTAAATCTCAGTTTACAGTGAGTAAATCTCAATTTACTGTGAGTAAATCTCAGTTTATAGTGAGTAAATCTCAGTTTACCGTGAGTAAATTTCAGTTCACCTTGAGTAAATATCAATTTACAGTGAGTAAATCTCAGTTTACCGTGAGTAAATCTCAGTTTACCGTGAGTAAATCTCAGTTTACAGTGAGTATATCTCAGTTTACATCTCAGTTTACAGTGAGTAAATCTCAGTTTACAGTGAGTAAATCTCAGTTTACTGTGAGTAAATCTCAGTTTACATCTAAGTTTACAGTGAGTAAATCTCAGTTTACTGTGAGTAAATCTCAGTTTACAGTGAGTAAATCACAGTAGTTTACAGTGAGTAAATCTCAGTTTACAGTGAGTAAATCTCAGTTTACAGTGAGTAAATCTCAGTTTACAGTGAGGAAATCTCAGTTTACAGTGAGTAAATCTCAGTTTACCGTGAGTAAATCTCAGTTTACCGTGAGTAAATCTCATTTTACAGTGAGTATATCTGTTTACATCTCAGTTTACAGTGAGTAAATCTCAGTTTACAGTGAGTAAATCTCAGTTTACTGTGAGTAAATCTTAGTTTACATCTCAGTTTACAGTGAGTAAATCTCAGTTTATTGTGAGTAAATCACAGTAGTTTACAGTGAGTAAATCTCAGTTTACAGTGAGTAAATCTCAGTTTACAGTGAGTAAATCTCAATTTATAGTGAGTAAATCTCAGTTTACCGTGAGTAAATTTCAGTTTACCGTGAGTAAATATCAATTTACAGTGAGTAAATCTCAGTTTACCGTGAGTAAATCTCAGTTTACCGTGAGAAAATCTCAGTTTACAGTGACTAAATCTCAGTTTACCTTGAGTAAATCTCAGTTTACAGTGAGTAAATCTCAGTTTACCGTGAGAAAATCTCAGTTTAAAGTGAGTAAATCTCAGTTTACCTTGAGTAAATCTCAGTTTACAGTGAGTAAATCTCAGTTTACCGTGAGTAAATCTCAGTTTACAGTGAGTATATCTCAGTTTACATCTCAGTTTACAGTGAGTAAATCTCAGTTTACAGTGAGTAAATCTCAGTTTACAGTGAGTATATCTCAGTTTACATCTCAGTTTACAGTGAGTAAATCTCAGTTTACTGTGAGTAAATCTCAGTTTACAGTGAGTAAATCACAGTAGTTTACAGTGAGTAAATCTCAGTTTACCGTGAGTAAATCTCAGTTTACCGTGAGTAAATCTCAGTTTACAGTGAGTATATCTCAGTTTACATCTCAGTTTACAGTGAGTAAATCTCAGTTTACTGTGAGTAAATCTCAGTTTACAGTGAGTAAATCACAGTAGTTTACAGTGAGTAAATCTCAGTTTACAGTGAGTAAATCTCAATTTACTGTGAGTAAATCTCAGTTTATAGTGAGTAAATCTCAGTTTACCGTGAGTAAATTTCAGTTCACCTTGAGTAAATATCAATTTACAGTGAGTAAATCTCAGTTTACCGTGAGTAAATCTCAGTTTACCGTGAGTAAATCTCAGTTTACAGTGAGTATATCTCAGTTTACATCTCAGTTTACAGTGAGTAAATCTCAGTTTACAGTGAGTAAATCTCAGTTTACTGTGAGTAAATCTCAGTTTACATCTAAGTTTACAGTGAGTAAATCTCAGTTTACTGTGAGTAAATCTCAGTTTACAGTGAGTAAATCACAGTAGTTTACAGTGAGTAAATCTCAGTTTACAGTGAGTAAATCTCAGTTTACAGTGAGTAAATCTCAGTTTACAGTGAGGAAATCTCAGTTTACAGTGAGTAAATCTCAGTTTACCGTGAGTAAATCTCAGTTTACCGTGAGTAAATCTCATTTTACAGTGAGTATATCTGTTTACATCTCAGTTTACAGTGAGTAAATCTCAGTTTACAGTGAGTAAATCTCAGTTTACTGTGAGTAAATCTTAGTTTACATCTCAGTTTACAGTGAGTAAATCTCAGTTTATTGTGAGTAAATCACAGTAGTTTACAGTGAGTAAATCTCAGTTTACAGTGAGTAAATCTCAGTTTACAGTGAGTAAATCTCAATTTATAGTGAGTAAATCTCAGTTTACCGTGAGTAAATTTCAGTTTACCGTGAGTAAATATCAATTTACAGTGAGTAAATCTCAGTTTACCGTGAGTAAATCTCAGTTTACCGTGAGAAAATCTCAGTTTACAGTGACTAAATCTCAGTTTACCTTGAGTAAATCTCAGTTTACAGTGAGTAAATCTCAGTTTACCGTGAGAAAATCTCAGTTTAAAGTGAGTAAATCTCAGTTTACCTTGAGTAAATCTCAGTTTACAGTGAGTAAATCTCAGTTTACCGTGAGTAAATCTCAGTTTACAGTGAGTATATCTCAGTTTACATCTCAGTTTACAGTGAGTAAATCTCAGTTTACAGTGAGTAAATCTCAGTTTACTGTGAGTAAATCTCAGTTTACATCTCAGTTTACAGTGAGTAAATCTCAGTTTACTGTGAGTAAATCTCTGTTTACAGTGAGTAAATCACAGTAGTTTACAGTGAGTAAATCTCAGTTTACAGTGAGTAAATCTCAGTTTACAGTGAGTAAATCTCAATTTACTGTGAGTAAATCTCAGTTTATAGTGAGTAAATCTCAGTTTACCGTGAGTAAATTTCAGTTTACCATGAGTAAATATCAATTTACAGTGAGTAAATCTCAGTTTACCGTGAGTAAATCTCAGTTTACCGTGAGTAAATCTCAGTTTACCTTGAGTAAATCTCAGTTTACCGTGAGTAAATCTCAGTTTACAGTGAGTATATCTCAGTTTACATCTCAGTTTACAGTGAGTAAATCTCAGTTTGCAGTGAGTAAATCTCAGTTCACAGTGAGTAAATCTCAGTTTGCAGTGAGTAAATCTCAGTTTACAGTGAGTAAATCTCAGTTTGCAGTGAGTAAATCTCAGTTAACAGTGAGTAAATCTCAGTTTACAGTGAGTAAATCTCAGTTTGCAGTGAGTAAATCTCAGTTTACAGTGAGTAAATCTCAGTTTACCGTGAGAAAATCTCAGTTTACAGTGAGTAAATCTCAGTTTACCTTGAGTAAATCTCAGTTTACAGTGAGTAAATCTCAGTTTACCGTGAGTAAATCTCAGTTTACCGTGAGTAAATCTCAGTTTACAGTGAGTATATCTCAGTTTACATCTCAGTTTACAGTAAGTAAATCTCAGTTTACAGTGAGTAAATCTCAGTTTACTGTGAGTACATCTCAGTTTACATCTCAGTTTACAGTGAGTAAATCTCAGTTTACTGTGAGTAAATCTCTGTTTACAGTGAGTAAATCACAGTAGTTTACAGTGAGTAAATCTCAGTTTACAGTGAGTAAATCTCAATTTACTGTGAGTAAATCTCAGTTTATAGTGAGTAAATCTCAGTTTACCATGAGTAAATTTCAGTTTACCATGAGTAAATATCAATTTACAGTGAGTAAATCTCAGTTTACCGTGAGTAAATCTCAGTTTACCGTGAGTAAATGTCAGTTTACAGTGAGTATATCTCAGTTTACATCTAAGTTTACAGTGAGTAAATCTCAGTTTACTGTGAGTAAATCTCAGTTTACAGTGAGTAAATCACAGTAGTTTACAGTGAGTAAATCTCAGTTTGCAGTGAGTAAATCTCAGTTTACAGTGAGTAAATCTCAGTTTACAGTGAGTAAATCTCAGTTTACAGTGAGTAAATCTCAGTTTACCGTGAGTAAATGTCAGTTTACCGTGAGAAAATTTCAGTTTACAGTGAGTAAATCTCAGTTTACAGTGAGGAAATCTCAGTTTACAGTGAGTAAATCTCAGTTTACAGTGAGTAAATCTCAGTTTACCTTGAGTAAATCTCAGTTTACAGTGAGTAAATCTCAGTTTACCGTGAGTAAATCTCAGTTTACCGTGAGTAAATCTCAGTTTACAGTGAGTATATCTCAGTTTACATCTCAGTTTACAGTGAGTAAATCTCAGTTTACTGTGAGTAAATCTCAGTTTACAGTGAGTAAATCACAGTAGTTTACAGTGAGTAAATCTCAGTTTACAGTGAGTAAATCTCAATTTACTGTGAGTAAATCTCAGTTTATAGTGAGTAAATCTCAGTTTACCGTGAGTAAATTTCAGTTCACCTTGAGTAAATATCAATTTACAGTGAGTAAATCTCAGTTTACCGTGAGTAAATCTCAGTTTACCGTGAGTAAATCTCAGTTTACAGTGAGTATATCTCAGTTTACATCTCAGTTTACAGTGAGTAAATCTCAGTTTACAGTGAGTAAATCTCAGTTTACTGTGAGTAAATCTCAGTTTACATCTAAGTTTACAGTGAGTAAATCTCAGTTTACTGTGAGTAAATCTCAGTTTACAGTGAGTAAATCACAGTAGTTTACAGTGAGTAAATCTCAGTTTACAGTGAGTAAATCTCAGTTTACAGTGAGTAAATCTCAGTTTACAGTGAGGAAATCTCAGTTTACAGTGAGTAAATCTCAGTTTACCGTGAGTAAATCTCAGTTTACCGTGAGTAAATCTCATTTTACAGTGAGTATATCTGTTTACATCTCAGTTTACAGTGAGTAAATCTCAGTTTACAGTGAGTAAATCTCAGTTTACTGTGAGTAAATCTTAGTTTACATCTCAGTTTACAGTGAGTAAATCTCAGTTTATTGTGAGTAAATCACAGTAGTTTACAGTGAGTAAATCTCAGTTTACAGTGAGTAAATCTCAGTTTACAGTGAGTAAATCTCAATTTATAGTGAGTAAATCTCAGTTTACCGTGAGTAAATTTCAGTTTACCGTGAGTAAATATCAATTTACAGTGAGTAAATCTCAGTTTACCGTGAGTAAATCTCAGTTTACCGTGAGAAAATCTCAGTTTACAGTGACTAAATCTCAGTTTACCTTGAGTAAATCTCAGTTTACAGTGAGTAAATCTCAGTTTACCGTGAGTAAATCTCAGTTTACCGTGAGTAAATCTGAGTTTACCGTGAGTATATCTCAGTTTACATCTCAAATCAAATCAAATCAAATTTATTTTTATATAGCCCTTCGTACATCAGCTGATATTCTCAAAGTGCTGTACAGAAACCCAGCCTAAAACCCCAAACAGCAAGCAAAGCATGTGAAAGAAGCACGGTGGCTAGGAAAAACTCCCTAGGAAAAACTCCCTAGAAAGGCCAAAAACCTAGGAAGAAACCTAGAGAGGAACCAGGCTATGAGGGGTGGCCAGTCCTCTTCTGGCTGTGCAGGGTGGATATTATAACAGAACATGGTCAAAATGTTAAAATGTTAAAATGTTCATAAATGACCAGCATGGTCAAATAATAATAATCATAGTAGTTGTCGAGGGTGCAACAAGCACGTCCGGTGAACAGGTCAGGGTTCCATAGCCGCAGGCAGAACAGTTGAAACTGGAGCAGCAGCACATCTCAGTTTACAGTGAGTAAATCTCAGTTTACAGTGAGTAAATCTCAGTTTACTGTGAGTAAATCTCAGTTTACTGTGAGTAAATCTCAGTTTACATCTCAGTTTACAGTGAGTAAATCTCAGTTTACTGTGAGTAAATCACAGTAGTTTACAGTGAGAAAATTTCAGTTTACAGTGAGTAAATCTCAGTTTACAGTGAGGAAATATCAGTTTACAGTGAGTAAATCTCAGTTTACAGTGAGTAAATCTCAGTTTGCAGTGAGTAAATCTCAGTTTACAGTGAGTATATCTCAGTTTACATCTCAGTTTACAGTGAGTAAATCAGTTCACTGTGAGTAAATCTCAGTTTACATCGCAGTTTACAGTGAGTAAATCTCAGTTTACAGTGAGGAAATCTCAGTTTACTGTGAGTAAATCAGTTTACAGTGAGTAAATCTCAGTTTGCAGTGTGTAAATCTCAGTTTGCAGTGAGTAAATCTCAGTTAACAGTGTGTAAATCTCAGTTTACAGTAAGTAAATCTCAGTTTGCAGTGAGTAAATCTCAGTTTACAGTGAGTAAATCTCAGTTTACCGTGAGAAAATCTCAGTTTAAAGTGAGTAAATCTCAGTTAACCTTGAGTAAATCTCAGTTTACAGTGAGTAAATCTCAGTTTACCGTGAGTAAATCTCAGTTTACAGTGAGTATATCTCAGTTTACATCTCAGTTTACAGTGAGTAAATCTCAGTTTACAGTGAGTAAATCTCAGTTTACTGTGAGTAAATCTCAGTTTACATCTCAGTTTACAGTGAGTAAATCTCAGTTTACTGTGAGTAAATCTCAGTTTACAGTGAGTAAATCACAGTAGTTTACAGTGAGTAAATCACAGTAGTTTACAGTGAGTAAATCTCAGTTTACAGTGAGTAAATCTCAATTTACTGTGAGTAAATCTCAGTTTATAGTGAGTAAATCTCAGTTTACCGTGAGTAAATTTCAGTTTACCATGAGTAAATATCAATTTACAGTGAGTAAATCTCAGTTTACCGTGAGTAAATCTCAGTTTACCGTGAGTAAATCTCAGTTTACCGTGAGTAAATCTCAGTTTACAGTGAGTATATCTCAGTTTACATCTCAGTTTACAGTGAGTAAATCTCAGTTTGCAGTGAGTAAATCTCAGTTCACAGTGAGTAAATCTCAGTTTGCAGTGAGTAAATCTCAGTTTACAGTGAGTAAATCTCAGTTTGCAGTGAGTAAATCTCAGTTAACAGTGAGTAAATCTCAGTTTACAGTGAGTAAATCTCAGTTTGCAGTGAGTAAATCTCAGTTTACAGTGAGTAAATCTCAGTTTACCGTGAGAAAATCTCAGTTTACAGTGAGTAAATCTCAGTTTACCTTGAGTAAATCTCAGTTTACAGTGAGTAAATCTCAGTTTACCGTGAGTAAATCTCAGTTTACCGTGAGTAAATCTCAGTTTACAGTGAGTATATCTCAGTTTACATCTCAGTTTACAGTGAGTAAATCTCAGTTTACAGTGCGTAAATCTCAGTTTACTGTGAGTAAATCTCAGTTTACATCTCATTTTACAGTGAGTAAATCTCAGTTTACTGTGAGTAAATCTCTGTTTACAGTGAGTAAATCACAGTAGTTTACAGTGAGTAAATCTCAGTTTACTGTGAGTAAATCTCTGTTTACAGTGAGTAAATCACAGTAGTTTACAGTGAGTAAATCTCAGTTTACAGTGAGTAAATCTCAATTTACTGTGAGTAAATCTCAGTTTATAGTGAGTAAATCTCAGTTTACCGTGAGTAAATTTCAGTTTACCATGAGTAAATATCAATTTACAGTGAGAAAATCTCAGTTTACCGTGAGTAAATCTCAGTTTACCGTGAGTAAATCTCAGTTTACAGTGAGTATATCTCAGTTTACATCTAAGTTTACAGTGAGTAAATCTCAGTTTACTGTGAGTAAATCTCAGTTTACAGTGAGTAAATCACAGTAGTTTACAGTGAGTAAATCTCAGTTTGCAGTGAGTAAATCTCAGTTTACAGTGAGTAAATCTCAGTTTACAGTGAGTAAATCTCAGTTTACCGTGATTAGATGTCAGTTTACCGTGAGAAAATTACAGTTTACAGTGAGGAAATCTCAGTTTACAGTGAGGAAATCTCAGTTTACAGTGAGTAAATCTCAGTTTACAGTGAGTAAATCTCAGTTTGCAGTGAGTAAATCTCAGTTTACAGTGAGTATATCTCAGTTTACATCTCAGTTTACAGTGAGTAAATCAGTTCACTGTGAGTAAATCTCAGTTTACATCTCAGTTTACAGTGAGTAAATCTCAGTTTACAGTGAGTAAATCTCAGTTTACAGTGAGTAAATCTCAGTTTACTGTGAGTAAATCTCAGTTTACCATGAGTAAATCTCAGTTTACCATGAGTAAATATCAATTTACAGTGAGAAAATCTCAGTTTACCGTGAGTAAATATCAGTTTACAGTGAGTAAATCTCAGTTTACTGTGAGTAAATCTCAGTTTACAGTGAGTATATCTCAGTTTACATCTCAGTTTACAGTGAGTAAATCTCAGTTTACCGTGAGTAAATCTCAGTTTACGGTGAGTAAATCTCTGTTTACATCTCAGTTTACAGTGAGTAAATCTCAGTTTACAGTGAGTAAATCACTGTAGTTTACTGTGAGTAAATCTCAGTTTAGAGTGAGTAAATCTCAGTTTACAGTGAGTAAATCTCAGTTTACAGTGAGTAAATCTCAGTTTACGGTGAGTAAATCTCAGTTTACAGTGAATAAATCTCAGTTTACATCTCAGTTTGCAGTGAATAAATCTCAGTTTACATCTCAGTTTACAGTGAGTAAATCTCAGTTTACTGTGAGTAAATCTCTGTTTACAGTGAGTAAATCACAGTAGTTTACAGTGAGTAAATCTCAGTTTACAGTGAGTAAATCTCAATTTACTGTGAGTAAATCTCAGTTTATAGTGAGTAAATCTCAGTTTACCGTGAGTAAATTTCAGTTTACCGTGAGTAAATATCAATTTACAGTGAGTAAATCTCAGTTTACCGTGAGTAAATCTCAGTTTACCGTGAGTAAATCTCAGTTTACAGTGAGTATATCTCAGTTTACATCTCAGTTTACAGTGAGTAAATCTCAGTTTACAGTGAGTAAATCTCAGTTTACTGTGAGTAAATCTCAGTTTACATCTAAGTTTACAGTGAGTAAATCTCAGTTTACTGTGAGTAAATCTCAGTTTACAGTGAGTAAATCACAGTAGTTTACAGTGAGTAAATCTCAGTTTACAAAGAGTAAATATCAATTTACAGTGAGAAAATCTCAGTTTACAGTGAGTAAATCTCAGTTTACAGTGAGTAAATCTCAGTTTACAGTGAGTAAATCTCAGTTTACCGTGAGTAAATGTCAGTTTACCGGGAGAAAATTTCAGTTTACAGTGAGGAAATCTCAGTTTACAGTGAGTAAATCTCAGTTTACAGTGAGTAAATCTCAGTTTGCAGTGAGTAAATCTCAGTTTACAGTGAGTATATCTCAGTTTACATCTCAGTTTACAGTGAGTAAATCTCAGTTTACAGTGAGTAAATTTCAGTTTACAGTGAGTAAATCTCAGTTTACTGTGAGTAAATCTCAGTTTACCATGAGTAAATCTCAGTTTACCATGAGTAAATATCAATTTACAGTGAGAAAACCTCAGTTTACCGTGAGTAAATATCAGTTTACAGTGAGTAAATCTCAGTTTACAGTGAGTAAATCTCAGTTTACCATGAGTAAATCTCAGTTTACTGTGAGTAAATCTCAGTTTACAGTGAGTATATCTCAGTTTACATCTCAGTTTACAGTGAGTAAATCTCAGTTTACCGTGAGTAAATCTCAGTTTACAGTGAGTAAATCTCTGTTTACATCTCAGTTTACAGTGAGTAAATCTCAGTTTATAGTGAGTAAATCACTGTAGTTTACTGTGAGTAAATCTCAGTTTAGAGTGAGTAAATCTCAGTTTACAGTGAGTAAATCTCAGTTTACAGTGAGTAAATCTCAGTTTACGGTGAGTAAATCTCAGTTTACAGTGAGTAAATCTCAGTTTACATCTCAGTTTGCAGTGAATAAATCTCAGTTTACCGTGAGTAAATCTCAGTTTACCGTGAGTAAATTTCAGTTTACCGTGAGTAAATATCAATTTACATGGAGAAAATCTCATTTTACAGTGAGTAAATCTCAGTTTACATCTCAGTTTACAGTGAGTAAATATCAATTTACAGTGAGAAAATCTCAGTTTACAGTGAGTAAATCTCAATTTACAGTGAGTAAATCTCAGTTTACAGTGAGTAAATCTCAGTTTACCGTGAGTAAATGTCAGTTTGCAGTGAGTAAATCTCAGTTTGCAGTGAGTAAATTTCAGTTTACAGTGAGTAAATCTCAGTTTACTGTGAGTAAATCTCAGTTTACCATGAGTAAATCTCAGTTTACCGTGAGTAAATATCAATTTACAGTGAGAAAACCTCAGTTTACCGTGAGTAAATATCAGTTTACAGTGAGTAAATCTCAGTTTACAGTGAGTAAATCTCAGTTTACCATGAGTAAATCTCAGTTTACTGTGAGTAAATCTCAGTTTACAGTGAGTATATCTCAGTTTACATCTCAGTTTACAGTGAGTAAATCTCAGTTTACCGTGAGTAAATCTCAGTTTATAGTGAGTAAATCACTGTAGTTTACTGTGAGTAAATCTCAGTTTAGAGTGAGTAAATCTCAGTTTACAGTGAGTAAATCTCAGTTTACAGTGAGTAAATCTCAGTTTACGGTGAGTAAATCTCAGTTTACAGTGAGTAAATCTCAGTTTACATCTCAGTTTGCAGTGAATAAATCTCAGTTTACCGTGAGTAAATCTCAGTTTACCGTGAGTAAATTTCAGTTTACCGTGAGTAAATATCAATTTACATGGAGAAAATCTCATTTTACAGTGAGTAAATCTCAGTTTACATCTCAGTTTACAGTGAGTAAATATCAATTTACAGTGAGAAAATCTCAGTTTACAGTGAGTAAATCTCAATTTACAGTGAGTAAATCTCAGTTTACAGTGAGTAAATCTCAGTTTACCGTGAGTAAATGTCAGTTTGCAGTGAGTAAATCTCAGTTTGCAGTGAGTAAATCTCAGTTTACAGTGAGTAAATCTCAGTTTACAGTGAGTAAATCTCAGTTTGCAGTGAGTAAATCTCAGTTTACAGTGAGTATATCTCATTTTACATCTCAGTTTACAGTGAGTAAATCATTTCACTGTGAGTAAATCTCAGTTTACATCTCAGTTTACAGTGAGTAAATGTCAGTTTACAGTGAGTAAATCTCAGTTTACCGTGAGTAAATCTCAGTTTACAGTGAGTAAATCTCTGTTTACAGTGAGTAAATCTCAGTTTACAGTGAGTAAATCTCAGTTTACAGTGAGTAAATCTCAGTTTACAGTGAGTAAATCTCAGTTTACGGTGAGTAAATCTCAGTTTACAGTGAGTAAATCTCAGTTTACATCTCAGTTTGCAGTGAATAAATCTCAGTTTACCGTGAGTAAATTTCAGTTTACCGTGAGTAAATTTCAGTTTACCGTGAGTAAATATCAATTTACATGGAGAAAATCTCAGTTTACAGTGAGTAAATCTCAGTTTACAGAGAATAAATCTCAGTTTACCGTGAGTAAATCTCAGTTTAGAGTGAGTAAATCTCAGTTTACATCTCAGTTTACAGTGAGTAAATCTCAGTTTACAGTGAGTAAATCTCAGTTTACAGTGAGTAAATCTCAGTTTACCATGAGTAAATCTCAGTTTATCGTGAGTAAATATGAATTTACAGTGAGAAAATCTCAGTTTACAGTGAGTAAATCTCAGTTTACAGTGAGTAAGTCTCTGTTTACATCTCAGTTTACAGTGAATAAATCTCAGTTTACAGTGAGTAAATCTCAGTTTACCATGAGTAAATCTCAGTTTACCGTGAGTAAATATGAATTTACAGTGAGAAAATCTCAGTTTACAGTGAGTAAATCTCAGTTTACAGTGAGTAAGTCTCTGTTTACATCTCAGTTTACAGTGAATAAATCTCAGTTTACAGTGAGTAAATCTCAGTTTACAGTGAGTAAATCTCAGTTTACGGTGAGTAAATCTCAGTTTACAGTGATTAAATCTCAGTTTAAATCTCAGTTTACAGTGAGTAAATCTCAGTTTACCGTGAGTTTACAGTGAGTAAATCTCAGTTTACAGTGAGTAAATCTCAGTTTGCAGTGAGTAAATCTCAGTTTACATCTCAGTTTACAGTGAGTAAATTTCAGTTTACAGTGAGTAAATCTCAGTTTACAGTGAGTAAATCTCAGTTTACAGTGAGTAAATCTCAGTTTAAATCTCAGTTTACAGTGAGTAAATCTCAGTTTACCATGAGTAAATCTCAGTTTACATCTCAGTTTACAGTGAGTAAATCTCAGTTTACCGTGAGTAAATCTCAGTTTACCGTGAGTAAATCTCAGATTACAGTGAGTAAATCTCAGTTTACATCTCAGTTTACAGTGAGTAAATTTCAGTTTACAGTGAGTATATCTCAGTTTACATCTCAGTTTACAGTGAGTAAATCTCAGTTTACCGTGAGTAAATCTCAGTTTACAGTGAGTAAATCTCTGTTTACATCTCAGTTTACAGTGAGTAAATCTCAGTTTACAGTGAGTAAATCACTGTAGTTTACTGTGAGTAAATCTCAGTTTAGAGTGAGTAAATCTCAGTTTACCGTGAGTAAATTTCAGTTTACCGTGAGTAAATATCAATTTACATGGAGAAAATCTCAGTTTACAGTGAGTAAATCTCAGTTTACATCTCAGTTTACAGTGAGTAAATATCAATTTACAGTGAGAAAATCTCAGTTTACAGTGAGTAAATCTCAGTTTACAGTGAGTAAATCTCAGTTTACAGTGAGTAAATCTCAGTTTACCGTGAGTAAATGTCAGTTTACCGTGAGAAAATTTCAGTTTACAGTGAGTAAATCTCAGTTTACAGTGTGGAAATCTCAGTTTGCAGTGAGTAAATCTCAGTTTGCAGTGAGTAAATCTCAGTTTACAGTGAGTAAATCTCAGTTTACAGTGAGTAAATCTCAGTTTGCAGTGAGTAAATCTCAGTTTACAGTGAGTATATCTCAGTTTACTTCTCAGTTTACAGTGAATAAATCAGTTCACTGTGAGTAAATCTCAGTTTACATCTCAGTTTACAGTGAGTAAATGTCAGTTTACAGTGAGTAAATCTCAGTTTACCGTGAGTAAATCTCAGTTTACAGTGAGTAAATCTCAGTTTACATCTCAGTTTACAGTGAGTAAATCTCAGTTTACTGTGAGTAAATCTCAGTTTACTGTGAGTAAATCTCAGTTTACAGTGAGTAAATCTCAGTTTACAGTGAGTAAATCACAGTAGTTTACAGTGAGTAAATCTCAGTTTACAGTGAGTAAATATCAATTTACAGTGAGAAAATCTCAGTTTACAGTGAGTAAATCTCAGTTTACAGTGAGTAAATCTCAGTTTACAGTGAGTAAATGTCAGTTTACCGTGATTAAATGTCAGTTTACCGTGAGAAAATTCTCAGTTTACAGTGAGTAAATCTCAGTTTACAGTGAGTAAATCTCAGTTTGCAGTGAGTAAATCTCAGTTTACAGTGAGTATATCTCAGTTTACATCTCAGTTTACAGTGAGTAAATCAGTTCACTGTGAGTAAATCTCAGTTTACATCTCAGTTTACAGTGAGTAAATCTCAGTTTACAGTGAGTAAATCTCAGTTTACAGTGAGTAAATCTCAGTTTACTGTAAGTAAATCTCAGTTTACAGTGAGTAAATCTCAGTTTACCATGAGTAAATCTCAGTTTACCGTGAGTAAATATCAATTTACAGTGAGAAAATCTCAGTTTACCTTGAGTAAATATCAGTTTACAGTGAGTAAATCTCAGTTTACAGTGAGTAAATCTCAGTTTTACATGAGTAAATCTCAGTTTACTGTGAGTAAATCTCAGTTTACAGTGAGTATATCTCAGTTTACATCTCAGTTTACAGTGAGTAAATCTCAGTTTACCGTGAGTAAATCTCAGTTTATAGTGAGTAAATCACTGTAGTTTACTGTGAGTAAATCTCAGTTTAGAGTGAGTAAATCTCAGTTTACAGTGAGTAAATCTCAGTTTACAGTGAGTAAATCTCAGTTTACGGTGAGTAAATCTCAGTTTACAGTGAGTAAATCTCAGTTTACATCTCAGTTTGCAGTGAATAAATCTCAGTTTACCGTGAGTAAATCTCAGTTTACCGTGAGTAAATTTCAGTTTACCGTGAGTAAATATCAATTTACATGGAGAAAATCTCATTTTACAGTGAGTAAATCTCAGTTTACATCTCAGTTTACAGTGAGTAAATATCAATTTACAGTGAGAAAATCTCAGTTTACAGTGAGTAAATCTCAATTTACAGTGAGTAAATCTCAGTTTACAGTGAGTAAATCTCAGTTTACCGTGAGTAAATGTCAGTTTGCAGTGAGTAAATCTCAGTTTGCAGTGAGTAAATTTCAGTTTACAGTGAGTAAATCTCAGTTTACTGTGAGTAAATCTCAGTTTACCATGAGTAAATCTCAGTTTACCGTGAGTAAATATCAATTTACAGTGAGAAAACCTCAGTTTACCGTGAGTAAATATCAGTTTACAGTGAGTAAATCTCAGTTTACAGTGAGTAAATCTCAGTTTACCATGAGTAAATCTCAGTTTACTGTGAGTAAATCTCAGTTTACAGTGAGTATATCTCAGTTTACATCTCAGTTTACAGTGAGTAAATCTCAGTTTACCGTGAGTAAATCTCAGTTTATAGTGAGTAAATCACTGTAGTTTACTGTGAGTAAATCTCAGTTTAGAGTGAGTAAATCTCAGTTTACAGTGAGTAAATCTCAGTTTACAGTGAGTAAATCTCAGTTTACGGTGAGTAAATCTCAGTTTACAGTGAGTAAATCTCAGTTTACATCTCAGTTTGCAGTGAATAAATCTCAGTTTACCGTGAGTAAATCTCAGTTTACCGTGAGTAAATTTCAGTTTACCGTGAGTAAATATCAATTTACATGGAGAAAATCTCATTTTACAGTGAGTAAATCTCAGTTTACATCTCAGTTTACAGTGAGTAAATATCAATTTACAGTGAGAAAATCTCAGTTTACAGTGAGTAAATCTCAATTTACAGTGAGTAAATCTCAGTTTACAGTGAGTAAATCTCAGTTTACCGTGAGTAAATGTCAGTTTGCAGTGAGTAAATCTCAGTTTGCAGTGAGTAAATCTCAGTTTACAGTGAGTAAATCTCAGTTTACAGTGAGTAAATCTCAGTTTGCAGTGAGTAAATCTCAGTTTACAGTGAGTATATCTCATTTTACATCTCAGTTTACAGTGAGTAAATCATTTCACTGTGAGTAAATCTCAGTTTACATCTCAGTTTACAGTGAGTAAATGTCAGTTTACAGTGAGTAAATCTCAGTTTACCGTGAGTAAATCTCAGTTTACAGTGAGTAAATCTCTGTTTACAGTGAGTAAATCTCAGTTTACAGTG
Source organism: Salmo salar (assembly GCF_965601325.2). Taxonomy (NCBI): domain Eukaryota; kingdom Metazoa; phylum Chordata; class Actinopteri; order Salmoniformes; family Salmonidae; genus Salmo; species Salmo salar. Next base: position 113,112,120 of record NC_138305.1, read on the forward strand.
AGTAAATCTCAGTTTACAGTGAGTAAATCTCAGTTTACAGTGAGTAAATCTCAGTTTACGGTGAGTAAATCTCAGTTTACAGTGAGTAAATCTCAGTTTACATCTCAGTTTGCAGTGAATAAATCTCAGTTTACCGTGAGTAAATTTCAGTTTACCGTGAGTAAATTTCAGTTTACCGTGAGTAAATATCAATTTACATGGAGAAAATCTCAGTTTACAGTGAGTAAATCTCAGTTTACAGAGAATAAATCTCAGTTTACCGTGAGTAAATCTCAGTTTAGAGTGAGTAAATCTCAGTTTACATCTCAGTTTACAGTGAGTAAATCTCAGTTTACAGTGAGTAAATCTCAGTTTACAGTGAGTAAATCTCAGTTTACCATGAGTAAATCTCAGTTTATCGTGAGTAAATATGAATTTACAGTGAGAAAATCTCAGTTTACAGTGAGTAAATCTCAGTTTACAGTGAGTAAGTCTCTGTTTACATCTCAGTTTACAGTGAATAAATCTCAGTTTACAGTGAGTAAATCTCAGTTTACCATGAGTAAATCTCAGTTTACCGTGAGTAAATATGAATTTACAGTGAGAAAATCTCAGTTTACAGTGAGTAAATCTCAGTTTACAGTGAGTAAGTCTCTGTTTACATCTCAGTTTACAGTGAATAAATCTCAGTTTACAGTGAGTAAATCTCAGTTTACAGTGAGTAAATCTCAGTTTACGGTGAGTAAATCTCAGTTTACAGTGATTAAATCTCAGTTTAAATCTCAGTTTACAGTGAGTAAATCTCAGTTTACCGTGAGTTTACAGTGAGTAAATCTCAGTTTACAGTGAGTAAATCTCAGTTTGCAGTGAGTAAATCTCAGTTTACATCTCAGTTTACAGTGAGTAAATTTCAGTTTACAGTGAGTAAATCTCAGTTTACAGTGAGTAAATCTCAGTTTACAGTGAGTAAATCTCAGTTTAAATCTCAGTTTACAGTGAGTAAATCTCAGTTTACCATGAGTAAATCTCAGTTTACATCTCAGTTTACAGTGAGTAAATCTCAGTTTACCGTGAGTAAATCTCAGTTTACCGTGAGTAAATCTCAGATTACAGTGAGTAAATCTCAGTTTACATCTCAGTTTACAGTGAGTAAATTTCAGTTTACAGTGAGTATATCTCAGTTTACATCTCAGTTTACAGTGAGTAAATCTCAGTTTACCGTGAGTAAATCTCAGTTTACAGTGAGTAAATCTCTGTTTACATCTCAGTTTACAGTGAGTAAATCTCAGTTTACAGTGAGTAAATCACTGTAGTTTACTGTGAGTAAATCTCAGTTTAGAGTGAGTAAATCTCAGTTTACCGTGAGTAAATTTCAGTTTACCGTGAGTAAATATCAATTTACATGGAGAAAATCTCAGTTTACAGTGAGTAAATCTCAGTTTACATCTCAGTTTACAGTGAGTAAATATCAATTTACAGTGAGAAAATCTCAGTTTACAGTGAGTAAATCTCAGTTTACAGTGAGTAAATCTCAGTTTACAGTGAGTAAATCTCAGTTTACCGTGAGTAAATGTCAGTTTACCGTGAGAAAATTTCAGTTTACAGTGAGTAAATCTCAGTTTACAGTGTGGAAATCTCAGTTTGCAGTGAGTAAATCTCAGTTTGCAGTGAGTAAATCTCAGTTTACAGTGAGTAAATCTCAGTTTACAGTGAGTAAATCTCAGTTTGCAGTGAGTAAATCTCAGTTTACAGTGAGTATATCTCAGTTTACTTCTCAGTTTACAGTGAATAAATCAGTTCACTGTGAGTAAATCTCAGTTTACATCTCAGTTTACAGTGAGTAAATGTCAGTTTACAGTGAGTAAATCTCAGTTTACCGTGAGTAAATCTCAGTTTACAGTGAGTAAATCTCAGTTTACATCTCAGTTTACAGTGAGTAAATCTCAGTTTACTGTGAGTAAATCTCAGTTTACTGTGAGTAAATCTCAGTTTACAGTGAGTAAATCTCAGTTTACAGTGAGTAAATCACAGTAGTTTACAGTGAGTAAATCTCAGTTTACAGTGAGTAAATATCAATTTACAGTGAGAAAATCTCAGTTTACAGTGAGTAAATCTCAGTTTACAGTGAGTAAATCTCAGTTTACAGTGAGTAAATGTCAGTTTACCGTGATTAAATGTCAGTTTACCGTGAGAAAATTCTCAGTTTACAGTGAGTAAATCTCAGTTTACAGTGAGTAAATCTCAGTTTGCAGTGAGTAAATCTCAGTTTACAGTGAGTATATCTCAGTTTACATCTCAGTTTACAGTGAGTAAATCAGTTCACTGTGAGTAAATCTCAGTTTACATCTCAGTTTACAGTGAGTAAATCTCAGTTTACAGTGAGTAAATCTCAGTTTACAGTGAGTAAATCTCAGTTTACTGTAAGTAAATCTCAGTTTACAGTGAGTAAATCTCAGTTTACCATGAGTAAATCTCAGTTTACCGTGAGTAAATATCAATTTACAGTGAGAAAATCTCAGTTTACCTTGAGTAAATATCAGTTTACAGTGAGTAAATCTCAGTTTACAGTGAGTAAATCTCAGTTTTACATGAGTAAATCTCAGTTTACTGTGAGTAAATCTCAGTTTACAGTGAGTATATCTCAGTTTACATCTCAGTTTACAGTGAGTAAATCTCAGTTTACCGTGAGTAAATCTCAGTTTACAGTGAGTAAATCTCTGTTTACATCTCAGTTTACAGTGAGTAAATCTCAGTTTACCGTGAGTAAATCTCAGTTTACAGTGAGTAAATCTCAGTTTACATCTCAGTTTACAGTGAGTAAATCTCAGTTTACTGTGAGTAAATCTCAGTTTACTGTGAGTAAATCTCAGTTTACAGTGAGTAAACCTCAGTTTACAGTGAGTAAATCACAGTAGTTTACAGTGAGTAAATCTCAGTTTACAGTGAGTAAATATCAATTTACAGTGAGAAAATCTCAGTTTACAGTGAGTAAATCTCAGTTTACAGTGAGTAAATCTCAGTTTACAGTGAGTAAATGTCAGTTTACCGTGATTAAATGTCAGTTTACCGTGAGAAAATTTCAGTTTACAGTGAGTAAATCTCAGTTTACAGTGAGGAAATCTCAGTTTACAGTGAGTAAATCTCAGTTTGCAGTGAGTAAATCTCAGTTTACAGTGAGTATATCTCAGTTTACATCTCAGTTTACAGTGAGTAAATCAGTTCACTGTGAGTAAATCTCAGTTTACATCTCAGTTTACAGTGAGTAAATCTCAGTTTACAGTGAGTAAATCTCAGTTTACAGTGAGTAAATCTCAGTTTACTGTGAGTAAATCTCAGTTTACAGTGAGTAAATCTCAGTTTACCATGAGTAAATCTCAGTTTACCGTGAGTAAATATCAATTTACAGTGAGAAAATCTCAGTTTACCTTGAGTAAATATCAGTTTACAGTGAGTAAATCTCAGTTTACAGTGAGTAAATCTCAGTTTACCATGAGTAAATCTCAGTTTACTGTGAGTAAATCTCAGTTTACAGTGATTATATCTCAGTTTACATCTCAGTTTACAGTGAGTAAATCTCAGTTTACCGTGAGTAAATCTCAGTTTACAGTGAGTAAATCTCTGTTTACATCTCAGTTTACAGTGAGTAAATCTCAGTTTACAGTGAGTAAATCACTGTAGTTTACTGTGAGTAAATCTCAGTTTAGAGTGAGTAAATCTCAGTTTACAGTGAGTAAATCTCAGTTTACGGTGAGTAAATCTCAGTTTACAGTGAGTAAATCTCAGTTTACATCTCAGTTTGCAGTGAATAAATCTCAGTTTACCGTGAGTAAATCTCAGTTTACCGTGAGTAAATTTCAGTTTACCGTGAGTAAATATCAATTTACATGGAGAAAATCTCAGTTTACAGTGAGTAAATCTCAGATTACATCTCAGTTTACAGTGAGTAAATATCAATTTACAGTGAGAAAATCTCAGTTTTCAGTGAGTAAATCTCAGTTTACAGTGAGTAAATCTCAGTTTACCATGAGTAAATGTCAGTTTACCGTGAGAAAATTTCAGTTTACAGTGAGTAAATCTCAGTTTACAGTGAGGAAATCTCAGTTTGCAGTCAGTAAATATCAGTTTGCAGTGAGTAAATCTCAGTTTACAGTGAGTAAATCTCAGTTTACAGTGAGTAAATCTCAGTTTGCAGTGAGTAAATCTCAGTTTACAGTGAGTATATCTCAGTTTACTTCTCAGTTTACAGTGAGTAAATCAGTTCACTGTGAGTAAATCTCAGTTTACATCTCAGTTTACAGTGAGTAAATGTCAGTTTACAGTGAGTAAATCTCAGTTTACCGTGAGTAAATCTCAGTTTACAGTGAGTAAATCTCAGTTTACATCTCAGTTTACAGTGAGTAAATCTCAGTTTACTGTGAGTAAATCTCAGTTTACATTGAGTAAATCTCAGTTTACCATGAGTAAATCTCAGTTTACCGTGAGTAAATCTCAGTTTACCGTGAGTAAATCTCAGTTTACCGTGAGTAAATATCAATTTATAGTGAGAAAATCTCCGTTTACAGTGAGTAAATCTCAGTTTACCAAGAGTAAATCTCAGTTTACTGTGAGTAAATCTCAGTTTACAGTGAGTATATCTCAGTTTACATCTCAGATTACAGTGAGTAAATCTCAGTTTACCGTGAGTAAATCTCAGTTTACAGTGAGTAAATCTCTGTTTACATCTCAGTTTACAGTGAGTAAATCTCAGTTTACAGTGAGTAAATCACTGTAGTTTACTGTGAGTAAATCTCAGTTTACAGTGAGTAAATCTCAGTTTACAGTGAGTAAATCTCAGTTTACAGTGAGTAAATCTCAGTTTACGGTGAGTAAATCTCAGTTTACAGTGAGTAAATCTCAGTTTACATCTCAGTTTGCAGTGAATAAATCTCAGTTTACCGTGAGTAAATTTCAGTTTACCGTGAGTAAATATCAATTTACATGGAGAAAATCTCAGTTTACAGTGAGTAAATCTCAGTTTACAGAGAGTAAATCTCAGTTTACCGTGAGTAAATCTCAGTTTACAGTGAGTAAATCTCAGTTTACATCTCAGTTTACAGTGAGTAAATCTCAGTTTACAGTGAGTAAATCTCAGTTTACAGTGAGTAAATCTCAGTTTACCATGAGGAAATCTCAGTTTACCATGAGTAAATCTCAGTTTACCGTGAGTAAATATGAATTTACAGTGAGAAAATCTCAGTTTTCCGTGAGTAAATATCAATTTACAATGAGAAAATCTCAGTTTACAGTGAGTAAATCTCAGTTTACCGTGAGTAAATCTCAGTTTACAGTGAGTAAGTCTCTGTTTACATCTCAGTTTACAGTGAATAAATCTCAGTTTACAGTGAGTAAATCTCAGTTTACAGTGAGTAAATCTCAGTTTACGGTGAGTAAATCTCAGTTTACTGTGAGTAAATCTCAGTTTACATTGAGTAAATCTCAGTTTACCATGAGTAAATCTCAGTTTACCGTGAGTAAATCTCAGTTTACCGTGAGTAAATCTCAGTTTACCGTGAGTAAATATCAATTTATAGTGAGAAAATCTCCGTTTACAGTGAGTAAATCTCAGTTTACCAAGAGTAAATCTCAGTTTACTGTGAGTAAATCTCAGTTTACAGTGAGTATATCTCAGTTTACATCTCAGATTACAGTGAGTAAATCTCAGTTTACCGTGAGTAAATCTCAGTTTACAGTGAGTAAATCTCTGTTTACATCTCAGTTTACAGTGAGTAAATCTCAGTTTACAGTGAGTAAATCACTGTAGTTTACTGTGAGTAAATCTCAGTTTACAGTGAGTAAATCTCAGTTTACAGTGAGTAAATCTCAGTTTACAGTGAGTAAATCTCAGTTTACGGTGAGTAAATCTCAGTTTACAGTGAGTAAATCTCAGTTTACATCTCAGTTTGCAGTGAATAAATCTCAGTTTACCGTGAGTAAATTTCAGTTTACCGTGAGTAAATATCAATTTACATGGAGAAAATCTCAGTTTACAGTGAGTAAATCTCAGTTTACAGAGAGTAAATCTCAGTTTACCGTGAGTAAATCTCAGTTTACAGTGAGTAAATCTCAGTTTACATCTCAGTTTACAGTGAGTAAATCTCAGTTTACAGTGAGTAAATCTCAGTTTACAGTGAGTAAATCTCAGTTTACCATGAGGAAATCTCAGTTTACCATGAGTAAATCTCAGTTTACCGTGAGTAAATATGAATTTACAGTGAGAAAATCTCAGTTTTCCGTGAGTAAATATCAATTTACAATGAGAAAATCTCAGTTTACAGTGAGTAAATCTCAGTTTACCGTGAGTAAATCTCAGTTTACAGTGAGTAAGTCTCTGTTTACATCTCAGTTTACAGTGAATAAATCTCAGTTTACAGTGAGTAAATCTCAGTTTACAGTGAGTAAATCTCAGTTTACGGTGAGTAAATCTCAGTTTACAGTGATTAAATCTCAGTTTAAATCTCAGTTTACAGTGAGTAAATCTCAGTTTACCGTGAGTTTACAGTGAGTAAATCTCAGTTTACAGTGAGTAAATCTCAGTTTACATCTCAGTTTACAGTGAGTAAATATCAATTTACAGTGAGAAAATCTCAGTTTACAGTGAGTAAATCTCAGTTTACAGTGAGGAAATCTCAGTTTGCAGTCAGTAAATATCAGTTTGCAGTGAGTAAATCTCAGTTTACAGTGAGTAAATCTCAGTTTACAGTGAGTAAATCTCAGTTTGCAGTGAGTAAATCTCAGTTTACAGTGAGTATATCTCAGTTTACTTCTCAGTTTACAGTGAGTAAATCAGTTCACTGTGAGTAAATCTCAGTTTACATCTCAGTTTACAGTGAGTAAATGTCAGTTTACAGTGAGTAAATCTCAGTTTACCGTGAGTAAATCTCAGTTTACAGTGAGTAAATCTCAGTTTACATCTCAGTTTACAGTGAGTAAATCTCAGTTTACTGTGAGTAAATCTCAGTTTACATTGAGTAAATCTCAGTTTACCATGAGTAAATCTCAGTTTACCGTGAGTAAATCTCAGTTTACCGTGAGTAAATCTCAGTTTACCGTGAGTAAATATCAATTTATAGTGAGAAAATCTCCGTTTACAGTGAGTAAATCTCAGTTTACCAAGAGTAAATCTCAGTTTACTGTGAGTAAATCTCAGTTTACAGTGAGTATATCTCAGTTTACATCTCAGATTACAGTGAGTAAATCTCAGTTTACCGTGAGTAAATCTCAGTTTACAGTGAGTAAATCTCTGTTTACATCTCAGTTTACAGTGAGTAAATCTCAGTTTACAGTGAGTAAATCACTGTAGTTTACTGTGAGTAAATCTCAGTTTACAGTGAGTAAATCTCAGTTTACAGTGAGTAAATCTCAGTTTACAGTGAGTAAATCTCAGTTTACGGTGAGTAAATCTCAGTTTACAGTGAGTAAATCTCAGTTTACATCTCAGTTTGCAGTGAATAAATCTCAGTTTACCGTGAGTAAATTTCAGTTTACCGTGAGTAAATATCAATTTACATGGAGAAAATCTCAGTTTACAGTGAGTAAATCTCAGTTTACAGAGAGTAAATCTCAGTTTACCATGAGTAAATCTCAGTTTACAGTGAGTAAATCTCAGTTTACATCTCAGTTTACAGTGAGTAAATCTCAGTTTACAGTGAGTAAATCTCAGTTTACAGTGAGTAAATCTCAGTTTACCATGAGGAAATCTCAGTTTACCATGAGTAAATCTCAGTTTACCGTGAGTAAATATGAATTTACAGTGAGAAAATCTCAGTTTTCCGTGAGTAAATATCAATTTACAATGAGAAAATCTCAGTTTACAGTGAGTAAATCTCAGTTTACCGTGAGTAAATCTCAGTTTACAGTGAGTAAGTCTCTGTTTACATCTCAGTTTACAGTGAATAAATCTCAGTTTACAGTGAGTAAATCTCAGTTTACAGTGAGTAAATCTCAGTTTACGGTGAGTAAATCTCAGTTTACAGTGATTAAATCTCAGTTTAAATCTCAGTTTACAGTGAGTAAATCTCAGTTTACCGTGAGTTTACAGTGAGTAAATCTCAGTTTACAGTGAGTAAATCTCAGTTTACATCTCAGTTTACAGTGAGTAAATATCAATTTACAGTGAGAAAATCTCAGTTTACAGTGAGTAAATCTCAGTTTACAGTGAGGAAATCTCAGTTTGCAGTCAGTAAATATCAGTTTGCAGTGAGTAAATCTCAGTTTACAGTGAGTAAATCTCAGTTTACAGTGAGTAAATCTCAGTTTGCAGTGAGTAAATCTCAGTTTACAGTGAGTATATCTCAGTTTACTTCTCAGTTTACAGTGAGTAAATCAGTTCACTGTGAGTAAATCTCAGTTTACATCTCAGTTTACAGTGAGTAAATGTCAGTTTACAGTGAGTAAATCTCAGTTTACCGTGAGTAAATCTCAGTTTACAGTGAGTAAATCTCAGTTTACATCTCAGTTTACAGTGAGTAAATCTCAGTTTACTGTGAGTAAATCTCAGTTTACATTGAGTAAATCTCAGTTTACCATGAGTAAATCTCAGTTTACCGTGAGTAAATCTCAGTTTACCGTGAGTAAATCTCAGTTTACCGTGAGTAAATCTCAGTTTACTGTGAGTAAATCTCAGTTTACAGTGAGTATATCTCAGTTTACATCTCAGATTACAGTGAGTAAATCTCAGTTTACCGTGAGTAAATCTCAGTTTACTTTGAGTAAATCTCTGTTTACATCTCAGTTTACAGTGAGTAAATCTCAGTTTACAGTGAGTAAATCACTGTAGTTTACTGTGAGTAAATCTCAGTTTACAGTGAGTAAATCTCAGTTTACAGTGAGTAAATCTCAGTTTACAGTGAGTAAATCTCAGTTTACGGTGAGTAAATCTCAGTTTACAGTGAGTAAATCTCAGTTTACATCTCAGTTTGCAGTGAATAAATCTCAGTTTACCGTGAGTAAATTTCAGTTTACCGTGAGTAAATTTCAGTTTACCGTGAGTAAATATCAATTTACATGGAGAAAATCTCAGTTTACAGTGAGTAAATCTCAGTTTACAGAGAGTAAATCTCGGTTTACCGTGAGTAAATCTCAGTTTACAGTGAGTAAATCTCAGTTTACATCTCAGTTTACAGTGAGTAAATCTCAGTTTACAGTGAGTAAATCTCAGTTTACAGTGAGTAAATCTCAGTTTACCATGAGTAAATCTCAGTTTACCATGAGTAAATCTCAGTTTACCGTGAGTAAATATGAATTTACAGTGAGAAAATCTCAGTTTTCCGTGAGTAAATATCAATTTACAATGAGAAAATCTCAGTTTACAGTGAGTAAATCTCAGTTTACCGTGAGTAAATCTCAGTTTACAGTGAGTAAGTCTCTGTTTACATCTCAGTTTACAGTGAATAAATCTCAGTTTACAGTGAGTAAATCTCAGTTTACAGTGAGTAAATCTCAGTTTACGGTGAGTAAATCTCAGTTTACAGTGATTAAATCTCAGTTTAAATCTCAGTTTACAGTGAGTAAATCTCAGTTTACCGTGAGTTTACAGTGAGTAAATCTCAGTTTACAGTGAGTAAATCTCAGTTTACATCTCAGTTTACAGTGAGTAAATATCAATTTACAGTGAGAAAATCTCAGTTTTCAGTGAGTAAATCTCAGTTTACAGTGAGTAAATCTCAGTTTACAGTGAGTAAATCTCAGTTTACCGTGAGTAAATGTCAGTTTACCGTGAGAAAATCTCAGTTTAAATCTCAGTTTACAGTGAGTAAATCTCAGTTTACCGTGAGTTTACAGTGAGTAAATCTCAGTTTACAGTGAGTAAATCTCAGTTTGCAGTGAGTAAATCTCAGTTTACATCTCAGTTTACAGTGAGTAAATTTCAGTTTACAGTGAGTAAATCTCAGTTTACTGTGAGTAAATCTCAGTTTACAGTGAGTAAATCTCAGTTTACAGTGAGTAAATCTCAGTTTACAGTGAGTAAATCTCAGTTTACGGTGAGTAAATCTCAGTTTACAGTGAGTAAATCTCAGTTTAAATCTCAGTTTACAGTGAGTAAATCTCAGTTTACCGTGATTAAATCTCAGTTTACATCTCAGTTTACAGTGAGTAAATCTCAGTTTACCGTGAGTAAATCTCAGATTACAGTGAGTAAATCTCAGTTTACATCTCAGTTTACAGTGAGTAAATTTCAGTTTACAGTGAGTAAATCTCAGTTTACTGTGAGTAAATCTCAGTTTACTGTGAGAAAATCTCAATTTACATTGAGAAAATCTCAGTTTACAGTGAGTAAATCTCAGTTTACATTGAGTAAATCTCAGTTTAGAGTGAGTAAATCTCAGTTTACCGTGAGTAAATCTCAGTTTCCCGTGATTAAATATCAATTTACAGTGAGAAAATCTCAGTTTACAGTGAGAAAATCTCAGTTTACAGTGAGAAAATCTCAGTTTACAGTGAGTAAATCTCAGTTTACAGTGATAAATCTCAGTTTACCGTGAGTAAATCTCAGTTTACGGTGAGTAAATCTCAGTTTACAGTGAGTAAATCTCAGTTTACATCTCAGTTCACAGTGAGTAAATCTCAGTTTACAGTGAGTAAATCTCAGTTTACAGTGAGTAAATCTCAGTTTACAGTGAGTAAATCTCAGTTTACATCTCAGTTTACAGTGAGTAAATCTCAGTTTAAAGTGAGTAAATCTCTGTTTACTGTGAGTAAATCTCAGTTTACATCTCAGTTTACAGTGAGTAAATCTCAGTTTACAGTGAGTAAATCTTAGTTTACAGTGAGTAAATCTGTTTACAGTGAGTAAATCTCAGTTTACAGTGAGTAAATCTCAGTTTACATCTCAGTTTACAGTGAGTAAATCTCAGTTTACTTGAGTAAATCTCAGTTGACCGTGAGTAAATCTCAGTTTACCGTGAGTAAATCTCAGTTTACAGTGAGTAAATCTCAGTTTACCGTGAGTAAATCTCAGTTTACAGTGAGTAAATCTCAGTTTACCGTGAGTAAATCTCAGTTTACAGTGAGTAAATCTCAGTTCACATCTCAGTTTACAGTGAGTAAATCTCAGTTTACCGTGAGTAAATCTCAGTTTACAGTGAGTAAATCTCAGTTTACAGTGAGTAAATCTCAGTTTACAGTGAGTAAATCTCAGTTTACATTGAGTAAATCTCAGTTTACATTGAGTAAATCTCAGTTTACTGTGGTATACAGCATTAGAAAGAAGTATCAACATGCAGAACTTAGTGATGGTGTCTGTCGATGAGCCAGATAGTTTAACTGCAGTTCTCTGTTTCCCCACATGGAGGCGCTGTTGTGCGGTTGCTTTCTGCCTGGGTACTGCGGTATACAGCCACCAAGTTACAAAGGAGTGGTGAGTCCTCACACTGCTCACTGTCGGGAAGGCTAATACTAACCCTGCTATACTTTAAACTAATACACAAAACGTTTTACATTTGAGTTGAAGTAGCACACCTGAGTCAAGGGCTTGATGATGAGTTGATCAGTTGAATCAGGTGTGCTGGTTCTGGAATAGTTTAAATCCAACGGACCGGCTCGGGGGGTCCCTGATGAGAGGTATGAAAGAGACTACTATAAAGCAGTGCTCCATGGTGCATGTGATCATATCCCTGTTTGTGTGTTGTCCCGCAGCATTACGTGGACGGGGGTTTCTCCAGTATCCAGCCGACCAACTCCTGCCCGATTGGCCACACCATCACTGTGTCTCCATTCGCTGGTGAGACGGACATCTGCCCAAAAGACCCCGCCCCACTGTGTGACCTCGTGGTGAGCGGAGCGAACCTCCACTGCAGTCTTGTCAACGGTTATCGGATCCTAGACGCCATCTACCCCTACAACTGGGAGGTATAACCCCAAAACAAACCCCTACCTCTCCACCCAGCCCTCTACCCCTCCACCCAGCCCTCTACCTCTCCACCCAGCCCTCTACCCCTCCACCCAGCCCTCTACCTCTCCACCCAGCTCTCTACCCCTCCACCCAGCCCTCTACCCCTCCATCCAGCCCTCTACCTCTCCACCCAGCCCTCTACCTCTCCACCCAGCCCTCTACCTCTCCATCCAGCCCTCTACCTCTCCACCCAGCCCTCTACCCCTCCACCCAGCCCTCTACCTCTCCACCCAGCCCTCTACCCCTCCACCCAGCCCTCTACCTCTCCACCCAGCCCTCTAACCCTCCACCCAGCCCTCTAACCCTCTACCTCTCCACCCAGCCCTCTACCCCTCCACCCAGCCCTCTACCTCTCCACCCAGCCCTCTACCCCTCCACCCAGCCCTCTACCTCTCCACCCAGCCCTCTAACCCTCCACCCAGCCCTCTAACCCTCTACCTCTCCACCCAGCCCTCTACCCCTCCACCCAGCCCTCTACCTCTCCACCCAGCCCTCTACCCCTCCAGCCAGCCCTCTACCTCTTCAGCCAGCCCTCTACCTCTCCACCCAGCCCTCTACCCCTCTACCTCTCCATCCAGCCCTCTACCTCTCCACCCAGCCCTCTACCTTTCCACCCAGCCCTCTACCCCTCCACCCAGCCCTCTACCTCTCCACCCAGCCCTCTACCTCTCCACCCAGCCCTCTACCTCTCCACCCAGCCCTCTACCTCTCTACCCAGCCCTCTACCTCTCCACCCAGCCCTCTACCTCTCCACCCAGCCCTCTACCCCTCCACCCAGCCCTCTACCTCTCCACCCAGCCCTCTACCTCTCCACCCAGCCATCTTCCCAGCCCTCTACCTCTACACCCAGCCCTCTACCTCTCCACCCAGCCCTCTACCTCTCCACCCAGCCCTCTACCTCTCCACCCAGCCCTCTACCCCTCCACCCAGCCCTCTACCCCTCCACCCAGCCCTCTACCCCTCCACCCAGCCCTCTACCCCTCCACCCAGCCTTCTACCTCTCCACCCAGCCCTCTACCCCTCCACCCAGCCCTCTACCTCTCCACCCAACCCTCTACCTCTCCACCCAGCCCTCTACCTCTCCACCCAGCCCTCTACCCCTCTACCTCTCCACCCAGCCCTCTACCCCTCCACCCAGCCCTCTACCTCTCCACCCAACCCTCTACCTCTCCACCCAGCCCTCTACCCCTCCACCCAGCCCTCTACCCCTCCACCCAGCCCTCTACCTCTCCACCCAGCCCTCTACCCCTCCACCCAGCCCTCTACCTCTCCACCCAGCCCTCTACCCCTCCACCCAGCCCTCTACCTCTCCACCCAGCCCTCTACCTCTCCACCCAGCCCTCTACCCCTCCACCCAGCCCTCTACCTCTCCACCAGCCCTCTACCTCTCCACCCAGCCCTCTACCCCTCCACCCAGCCCTCTACCTCTCCACCCAGCCCTCTACCTCTCCACCCAGCCCTCTACCTCTCCACCCAGCCCTCTACCCCTCTACCTCTCCACCCAGCCCTCTACCTCTCCACGCAGCCCTCTACCTCTCCACCCAGCCCTCTACCTCTCCACGCAGCCCTCTACCCTTCCACCCAGCCCTCTACCTCTCCACCCAGCCCTCTACCCCTCCACCCAGCCCTCTACCCCTCCACCCAGCCCTCTACCCCTCCACCCAGCCCTCTACCTCTCGACCCAGCCCTCTACCCCTCCACCCAGCCCTCTACCTCTCCACCCAGCCCTCTACCTCTCCACCCAGCCCTCTACCCCTCCACCCAGCCCTCTACCCCTCCACCCAGCCCTCTACCTCTCCACCCAGCCCTCTTCCCAGCCCTCTACCTCTACACCCAGCCCGCTACCCCTCCACCCAGCCCTCTACCTCTCCACCCTGCCCTCTACCTCGCAACCCAGCCCTCTACCTCTCCACCCAGCCTTCTACCCCTCCACCCAGCCCTCTACCTCTCCAACCGTCCCTCTACCTCTACCTCTCCACCCAGCCCTCTACCCCTCCACCCAGCCCTCTACCCCTCCACCCAGCCCTCTACCCCTCCACCCAGCCCTCTACCTCTCCACCCAGCCCTCTACCTCTCCACCCAGCCCTCTACCCCTCCACCCAGCCCTCTACCTCTCCACCCAGCCCTCTACCCCTCCACCCAGCCCTCTTCCCAGCCCTCTACCTCTCCACCCAGCCCGCTACCTCGCAACCCAGCCCTCTACCTCTCCACCCAGCCCTCTACCTCTCCACTTAGCCTTCTACCCCTCCACCCAGCCCTCTACCTCTCCAACCGTCCCTCTAGCTCTACCTCTCCACTCAGCCCTCTACCCCTCCACCCAGCCCTCTACCTCTCCACCCAGCCCTCTACCCCTCCACCCAGCCCTCTTCCCAGCCCTCTACCTCTCCACCCAGCCCTCTTCCTCTCTACCCAGCCCTCTACCTCTCCACCCAGCCCTCTACCTCTCCACCCAACTCTCTACCTCTCCACCCAGCCCTCTACCTCTCCACCCAGCCCTCTACCTCTCCACCCAGCCCTCTACCTCTCCACCCAGCCCTCTACCCCTCTACCCCTCCACCCAGTGATGGCTCCACCATATTTCCTCCACCTATCCCCACCTTTCAGATCTGCAGACTAGCAAACTATTAGCCTATCAGAAGGCTAGGTGGAGCCATCACTTACGTACAGTAAATGATGTCAGAATGCTGTAAACATGATAGTTGATAACAGATGGAGTGTTTGTGTCTATAACTTCTCCTCAGGCTCTGGACAAGGCCTACCACAGTGGATACAGAGACGGCCTTCACTTCCTACAAACCAGTGGTGGGTCACGATGTCATGTGATCTCTGCATAGATGAGTTTCTTTACGGTGGGAAGAGATGATGTAACATGACATAGTGACTCCTTATCCAATTGTTTTTTTTCTCTCTGTGTCTTTCTCTCTCTCACCCTCTCTCTGTGTCTCTCTCTCACCCTCTCACCCTCTCACCCTCTCTCTGTGTCTCTGTCTCTCTCTCCCTCTCTCTGTGTCTCTCTCTCTCTCTCACCCACTCTCTGTGTCTCTCTCTTTCTCTAACCCTCTCTCTGTGTCTCTCTCTCTCTCTCACCCTCTCTCTGTGTCTCTCTCTTTCTCTCTCACCCTCTCACCCTCTCACCCTCTCACCCTCTCTCTGTGTCTCTGTCTCTCTCTCCCTCTCTCTGTCTCTCTCTCTCTCTCACCCTCTCTCTGTCTCTCTCTCCCTTTCTCTCTCTGTGTCTCTCTCTTTCTCTCTCTCTGTGTGTGTCTCTGTCTCTCTCCCATCCTCTCTCTGTGTCTCTCTCTTTCTCTCACCCTCTGTGTCTCTCTCTCTCTCACCCTCTCTCTGTGTCTCTCTCTTTCTCTCACCCTCTGTGTCTCTCTCTCTCTCACCCTCTCACCCTCTCTCTCTCACCCTCTCTCTCTCACCCTCTCTCTGTGTCTCTGTCTCTCTCTCCCTCTGTGTGTGTGTGTCTCTCTCTCTCTCTCACCCTCTCTCTGTGTCTCTCTCTTTCTCTCACCCTCTCTCTGTGTCTCTCTCTCTCTCTCACCCTCTCTCTGTCTTTCTCTACCTCTCTCTGTGTGTCTCTCTCTCTCTCTCTCTCTCTCTCTCCCTCTCTCTCTCTGTGTCTCTCTCTCTCTCTTTCTCTCACCCTCTCGCTCTCTGTCTCTCTCTCTCTCTCTCTCTCTCTGTCTGTCTATCGCTCTCTCTATTTCTCTCTCTCTCTGTTTCTCTCTCTCTCTGTCTCTCTCTCTCTTTCCCTGTATCTCTCCCCCCCAACACCAGACCTGGTCCCATGTCTGCCTCTTCTTAACACCCCATCAGAGCCACACTTCTCACCTCCTCCTAATGGATGGACAGATCTGGAGACAGACCAGGAGGAGGAGGAGGAGGAGGAGGAGGAGGAGGAGAAGGAAGAGGGAAAGCAGAAAGAAGAGGAGGAACAGGTAGAGAGGAGGCAGATGAAGAGATGGGAGCAAGAGGAGTATGAAGATGATGAAGAGGAGGAGGAGGAGGAAGAAGAATGGGTAGATGAGGTGAATGTGTGGTCCTCCCTGGCAGAGACCAGAGGCAGTCAGAGAAACTCTTCTCTTGAAGGGGGAGATCTACCTTGGCATCTGTCAACCCTGGAGCAGGTCATGTACCTAGCCCTGCCCACCTGGATAAACACAGGTACCGCGCACACACACACACACACACACACACACACACACACACACACACACACACACACACACACACACACACACACACACACACACACACACACACACACACTCAGCGCCATCAAGCAAATTAAATGCTGAAACCATCACCCCTACTTTTCTTGAGCTAACACTCACACTTGTCTTTTCTTACTCGCGCTGACTTTGCCACCATACATTTTTTCCCCCGCCATAGGGAATTAGAGAAACACGTAAAATAATGGCTGTGTTTCGTGTAGTCTTACCGTGACGTTTTGAAAACTGTGTAAATCTCTCTCGGACAAGGTGACTTTTATCAATATATTCAGCTCTATTTTACTCTCAGATTCAAAAACGGTAATTAGCATCAAAGTAGACATCATGCAAAACTACATATCCCAGCATGCTCCTGCACGTCATCTCTAGCTGACACCTTTACTAACAGGTATTGTGTCAATGTAGAACTTCAAATCCCAGCATGCTCATCTCTATCTGACACCTTTACTAACAGGTATTGTGTCAATGTAAAACTTCAAATCCCAGCATGCTCATCTCTATCTGACACCTTTACTTACAGGTATTGTGTCAATGTAAAACTTCAAATCCCAGCATGCTCATCTCTATCTGATGCCTTTACTAACAGGTATTGTGTCAATGTAAAACTTCAAATCCCAGCATACTCATCTCTATCTGACACCTTTACTTACAGGTATTGTGTCACTGTAAAACTACAAATCCCAGCATGCTCCTGCAGGTCATCTCAATGTAAAACTTGCACAGGACAGTCAACAGAATTTGCCTCGATTCAGCAGTCTCTTCCAGACCATCATTTACATTGTAGTCATTTAGCAGACATTCTTATCCAGAGCGACTTACAGTAGTGAATGCATACATTTCATACATTTTGTTCCTCCGTACTGGTCCCCCCCGTGGGAATCGAACCCACAAACCTGTCGTTGCGAACACCGACTGAGCCACAGGGGGCCTGTGGACTGTTTTTGTTCTTTATGATAGCCACATTAGCAGCTAATTACATTTGGGGGGTAAATACACGCGAATATATTGATAAAAGAATATATTGATAAAAGTCACCTTGTCCTAGAGAGATATACATGGTTATCAAAATGTCACGCCAAGGTAAGCCTAAACGAAAAACATCCTTTATATGTTTCTAAAATCCCCCTCAGCGAAAAATGAATGGTGGGAAAACGATTGGAACCATTTCCTTGTTTTACCGCTAGGTTTTATGGGTATTATGACTCATACTCTGGTACTCTATGGAATAAAAATAATAAAAATCCTTACTATGACTGTGATAAGCAGTTGTCTCCCTTAGCTACTGTAAGATGGATGCACTAACTGTACGTCGCTCTGGATAAGAGCCTCTGTTAAATGACTAAAATTTTATGTCACTATAAATGATTTGATTTTTACCTTGAGAATACTGAGAGTGGCCCGGTATAAGGAAGTGTCACGTTATTACCAGCTGTGATTGGTGTTTCAGCGTTGCTATGCAACATCATGGGGTTGCCGTGGACTCACTCCCTACTCCGTGTGATGTCACACCTGCTCCTCCCCTTCACCGTGCTACTCAGCTTCCTGATTGAAAATACACACAGGTAAGACACACACACACACACACACACACACACACACACTAGTGCTGAGCGATTAACCGAAATCTATTGTTATTTGTTTTTTTTTAAAGGGGAATTTCACCTTTAAAGGGGAATTTCACCTCAGGGGAAATCTGGGCTTGTTTTCATCATGTCAGAGGCATTTCTAGGACAGTGAGATGTAAAAGCCCAGGAGGAAGTGAGGTCAGGGCTTCGCTCGCTGAATGATACACCTTATGATGACTTATGATGACTTGGCAATATGTACATTGTTACGTCGTGCCAATAAAGCGAATTGAATTGACTTCCGGTGTCTAAAAATACAGTTAGTCGTGCTTTGTGGCATTTCGCGAAGGCCCTTTGTTATACTGATCACACTATAAGGCTCTATGTTATACTGATCACACTATAAGGCTCTACGTTATACTGATCACACTATAAGGCTC
Source organism: Salmo salar (assembly GCF_965601325.2). Lineage (NCBI taxonomy): Eukaryota > Metazoa > Chordata > Actinopteri > Salmoniformes > Salmonidae > Salmo > Salmo salar. Next base: position 113,130,271 of record NC_138305.1, read on the forward strand.
TGTGTTTTACTGATCACACTATAAGGCTCTGTGTTTCACTGATCACACTATAAGGCTCTACTGATCACACTATAAGGCTCTATGTTATACTGATCACACTATAAGGCTCTATGTTATACTGATCACACTATAAGGCTCTATGTTATACTGATCACACTATAAGGCTCTACTGATCACACTATAAGGCTCTACTGATCACACTATAAGGCTCTATGTTATACTGATCACACTATAAGGCTCTACTGATCACACTATAAGGCTGGACTCCCACCTCTCTCTGTTATCACGACATGCAGTACATTGGGGTGGACTCACCCACCTGTCTCCTGTATTTTAGAAATCCAAAGAGCGTTTGCTGGTTCTGCACGTCTCCTGGAAAGACATGTTTGTGGTTTCAGCATTTGACACTTTTTGTGGAAGGGACGTTTGGGCATCACACCTTAGTTGTTAAAGCTATCAACCTAATTGGACTCGCTAGCGTATTACTTAGGGACAACGAGGGGACATTTGGAGCAGCTTTTTACAGGAAAGATCAGTCAACAAAGTGAATGGGACGGAGAGGGGGGGGCTAAGTAACATGTGAAAAGTTTTAGGAAGGCAATTCTTACACAGGAAATGGAGGAGAAATGTCACCTGAATCACTGTCATACACAACAATACATTTCCAGTCTAAGAACAACCATGCACAACCAAAACTCCTCATTTCAAAGTACTGTCTGTAAAACTTCCCCTAGACCATGGACTTTGACAGATCATTCCTTGTAACTCAGTTGGTAGATCATGGTGTTTGCAATGCCAGGGTTGTGGGTTCGATTCCCACGGGGGGCCAGTACAAAAAAAAAAAAATAATAATAATGTATGAAATGAAATGTATGCATTCACTACTGTAAGTTGCTCTGGATAAGAGCGTCTGCTAAATTACTAAAATGTTAAATGTAAAAGTAGAAGGGAGATGTTTATAGACGTATCTTTGTATTGTGTTTTTGAGAATCTACAGGGAGAAAAATTAGGTGTGTTGTGTACATTTACTGTTGTAGTCTTGATTTTGATACCTTTCAGTATTCCTTTCGCTGGTTTCTGTCCCACAATCTTGTTGTGCTCCATAACCACAAGGTGTGTCTGCTCCCTCATGCTTGTGTACCCAAAATGCCCCTTGCTTTAAGGTATTTTTCAGCAGCGGGGCACTGTGGAAGGACTCCAGGTTATCTTTTTATCTTTGTAAAACTCAGGTTGAAAGAGAAGAGGGGTAGACTAAATTGATGACATGTTCTGGAAGGTACTCTGTAGTCCTCGGGCTACATCTAATCTAAACCACCTGTAACCCCATAACACAAATCATACAAACACCCAATTCAAACCAACCCACCATGGAATAACCAATTAATATTTATTCCGTGCTGACTGTACAGCTTATAAATATTTTAGTCCAATTTAACATTCACCTTGTGCAGAGCTAAGGGGTTCGAAGTGCATGTTAAATGGAATCAGATTCTATACCAGCTACAACACAATAGAAAACAACAAAATAATTTAACCACACCACTAATTGTATTGATCTCTATTAGACTGGCTAGTTAAGCATAACTAACGTGGACATTTCAATATTGTCAGCTTGCTGTTAGCTTACTAGCATCACTAAATCGACAGCGAGATTGCTAGTTAGCCAGCTGAGACTGGCTGAGAACCGAACCATATATAATTTAAACACATTCATCATTGCTACCAACACACAAACAGAGCTAGCTATATCGACAACGACAATTTTTTTTTTTTAGAGTGTTTTCCAGACAAGAGTGGAATAGATGGCTACCACATTGAGCTAATCTTATTTGCTTAACATTAGCTAGTTTTCGTTAGCTAACGTCAGTCAAAGATAGAACCAACATAGAACCCTGAACCAAGACAGAACCCTGTGGCTCAGTTGGTAGAGCATGGTGTTTGCAACGCCAGGGTTGTGGGTTCGATTCCCACGCGGGGCCAGTACAAAAAAAAAAAAATGCATGAAATGCAATGTATGTATTCACTACTGTAAGTCGCTCTGGATAAGAGCATCTGCTAAATGACTAAAATGTAAATGTTTACTCTGCTGAAGGTAGCTTCCAGTCTAGCAGTGTCTACCACAGCACAGTCTGAATTGATTGACGGTGTGTGTATATCAAAAGATAGATATGATTTTAACTGATAACTATATGCCATTGGCAGAGCCATGGTGAAATCCACCTTTAAACAATTAATTGACCTTTTGTCTAAATTATTTGAATTGCATTTTGTTCAGGCTTTTTTTCTCTGTGAGCGCAATGTGCATAAAATAAGAATTTGTTCTTAACTGACTTGCCTAGTTAAAAAAAAAGGTAGAATAAAAAATATATATATATTGCACAGTTTCTCTAGAGATAATTCAGACCCAGACTGAACTGATGTAGTAGGGAGTTGTAGTTTCTTTAGAGATAAATCAGATCCAGACTGAACTGATGTAGTAGGGAGTTGTAGTTTCTCTAGAGATAAATCAGATCCAGACTGAACTATGTGATGTAGTAGGGAGTTGTAGTTTCTCTAGAGATAAATCAGATCTAGTCTGAACTGTGTGATGTAGTAGGGAGTTGTAGTTTCTCTAGAGATAAATCAGATCCAGCCTGAACTGTGTGATGTAGTAGGGAGTTGTAGTTTCTCTAGAGATAAATCAGATCCAGCCTGAACTGTGATGTAGTAGGGAGTTGTAGTTTCTCTAGAGATACATCAGATCCAGCTTGAACTGTGTGATGTAGTAGGGAGTTGTAGTTTCTCTAGAGATAAATCAGACCCAGCCTGAACTGTGCGATGTAGTAGGGAGTTGTAGTTTCTCTAGAGATAAATCAGATCCAGACTGAACTGATGTAGTAGGGAGTTGTAGTTTCTCTAGAGATAAATCAGATCCAGCCTGAACTGTGTGATGTAGTAGGGAGTTGTAGTTTCTCTAGAGATAAATCAGATCCAGACTGAACTGTGATGTAGTAGGGAGTTGTAGTTTCTCTAGAGATAAATCAGATCCAGACTGAACTGTGTGATGTAGTAGGGAGTTGTAGTTTCTCTAGAGATAAATCAGATCCAGCCTGAACTGTGATGTAGTAGGGAGTTGTAGTTTCTCTAGAGATAAATCAGATCCAGTCTGAACTGTGTGATGTAGTAGGGAGTTGTAGTTTCTCTAGAGATAAATCAGATCCAGACTGAACTGTGTGATGTAGTAGGGAGTTGTAGTTTCTCTAGAGATAAATCAGATCCAGTCTGAACTGTGATGTAGTAGGGAGTTGTAGTTTCTCTAGAGATAAATCAGATCCAGACTGAACTGTGTGATGTAGTAGGGAGTTGTAGTTTCTCTAGAGATAAATCACATCCAGTCTGAACTGTGATGTAGTAGGGAGTTGTAGTTTGCAACAGGCCAGTATTCTACATAGTGAAGAAAACATGGTAATTAAATACAATGACCATATTCCATTGCTGTCCTACTTTCGCCGGTCTGTCTTTCTTTCATGCCTGATACTGAAGAGACGGAAGAATGCGTGATTGTGAGGGGATGTGGAGAGCCAGCTGTTGCTTCACCAGGTATCTCTACCTGAAAATACATGATCTAAGTAATTAGTTGATATTCAGCAGTCATAAAATTATACCTTATTTACTTTGAAGAACTATTCAAATTGTGATTTTGTCAGACAGCAGCTCTATAGAGATGAGATGATGACTTGGAATGAAATTATAAAGTCATTAAATAAAACAAATGTAATATACACAATAACTGAACTATTTGATTGAACACTAGAACCACCTGGCCTTTCAGCCTATAAATACCCACTAGAGAACGTTGCAGGGCCGTCTCCTTTACCATATGCATCAGATTGCATATCAACCTAGAAAGGTGCAGCAAACGTAAATAAATAGTGCCTAAACGATTATAAAGGATTCAATGCATGAAGAAAGATTTGAGGAAATATATCAATACATAAAAATAAAAAATAAAGTGATTTATTTATTTAGAGTCAAGGATATGTTTTGTATAATTCTACAAAGTCCTAGAACACAAAGTAGACCTAAAGCCAATTTTATTTTACATATATTTACATATACATATTATACACGAAGCCTACAGCCAGTTTCCATTTCCCTTCCAATAAAAACATTCCAGTGTAATCCATTTGATCAACTTTATCTATTGATTCGATTAGTAATATTGTTATAGTAATTGATTAGTAATATTGTTATAGTAATTGATTAGTAATAGAGTTATAGATTAGTAACAGTTATAGTAATTGATTAGTAATATTGTTATAGTAATTGATTAGTAATAGAGTTATAGATTAGTAACAGTTATAGTAATTGATTACTAATAGAGTTATAGATTAGTAATAGAGTTATTGATTAGTAATAGAGTTATAGATTAGTAATAGAGTTGTAGATTAGTAATAGAGTTATAGATTAGTAATAGAGTTATAGATTAGTAATAGAGTTATTGATTAGTAATAGAGTTGTAGATTAGTAATAGAGTTATAGATTAGTAATAGAGTTATAGATTAGTAATAGAGTTATTGATTAGTAATAGAGTTATTGATTAGTAATAGAGTTGTAGATTAGTAATATAGTTATAGATTAGTATTATAGTTATAGATTAGTAATAGAGTTATAGATTAGTAATAGAGTTATAGATTAGTAATAGAGATATTGATTAGTAATAGAGTTATAGATTAGTAAAAGTTATAGATTAGTAATAGAGTTATAGATTAGTAATAGAGTTATAGATTAGTAATAGTTATAGATTAGTAATAGTTATAGATTAGTAATATAGTTATAGATTATTAATAGAGTCATAGATTAGTAATAGAGTTATAGATTAGTAATAGAGTTATTGATTAGTAATATTGTTATAGTAATTGATTAGTAATAGAGTTATAGATTAGTAACAGTTATAGTAATTGATTAGTAATAGAGTTATAGTAATTGATTAGTAAGAGTTATAGATTAGTAATAGAGTTATAGATTAGTAATAGTTATAGATTAGTAACAGTTATAGTAATTGATTAGTAATAGTTATAGATTAGTAACAGTTATAGTAATTGATTAGTAATAGAGTTATAGATTAGTAATAGAGTTATAGATTAGTAATATAGTTATAGATTATTAATAGAGTCATAGATTAGTAATAGAGTTATAGATTAGTAATAGAGTTATTGATTAGTAATAGAGTTATTGATTAGTAATAGAGTTGTAGATTAGTAATAGAGTTATTGATTAGTAATAGTTATAGATTAGTAATAGAGTTGTAGATTAGTAATAGAGTTATTGATTAGTAATAGAGTTATTGATTAGTAATAGAGTTATTGATTAGTAATAGAGTTGTAGATTAGTAATAGAGTTATTGATTAGTAATAGTTATAGATTAGTAATAGAGTTGTAGATTAGTAATAGTTATAGATTAGTAACAGTCATAGTAATTCATTAGTAATAGAGTTATAGTAATAGTTATAGTAATTGATTAGTAATATTGTTATAGTAATTGATTAGTAATAGAGTTATAGCAATTGATTAGTAATATTGTTATAGTAATTGATTAGTAATAGAGTTATAGATTAGTAATAGTTATAGTAATTGATTAGTAACAGTTATAGTAATTGATTAGTAACAGAGTTATTGATTAGTAATAGAGTTATTGATTAGTAATGAGTTATAGATTAGTAATAGAGTTATAGATTAGTAATAGAGTTATAGATTAGTAATAGAGTTATTGATTAGTAAGAGTTATAGATTAGTAATAGAGTTATTGATTAGTAATAGAGTTATAGATTAGTAATAGAGTTATTGATTAGTAATAGAGTTATAGATTAGTAATAGAGTTATAGATTAGTAATAGAGTTATAGATTAGTAATAGAGTTATAGATTAGTAATAGAGTTATTGATTAGTAATAGAGTTATAGATTAGTAATAGAGTTATTGATTAGTAATAGAGTTGTAGATTAGTAATAGAGTTATTGATTAGTAATAGAGTTATAGATTAGTAATAGAGTTATTGATTAGTAATAGAGTTATTGATTAGTAATAGAGTTATTGATTAGTAATAGAGTTATAGATTAGTAATAGAGTTATTGATTAGTAATAGAGTTGTAGATTAGTAATAGAGTTATAGATTAGTAATAGAGTTGTAGATTAGTAATAGAGTTATAGATTAGTAATAGAGTTATAGATTAGTAATAGAGATATTGATTAGTAATAGAGTTATAGATTAGTAATAGTTATAGATTAGTAATAGAGTTATAGATTAGTAATAGAGTTATAGATTAGTAATAGTTATAGATTAGTAATAGTTATAGATTAGTAATATAGTTATAGATTATTAATAGAGTCATAGATTAGTAATAGAGTTATAGATTAGTAATAGAGTTATTGATTAGTAATAGAGTTATTGATTAGTAATAGAGTTGTAGATTAGTAATAGAGTTATTGATTAGTAATAGTTATAGATTAGTAATAGAGTTGTAGATTAGTAATAGTTATAGATTAGTAACAGTTATAGTAATTGATTAGTAATAGAGTTATAGTAATAGTTATAGTAATTGATTAGTAATATTGTTATAGTAATTGATTAGTAATAGATTTATAGCAATTGATTAGTAATAGAGTTATAGATTAGTAATAGAGTTATAGATTAGTAATAGAGTTATTGATTAGTAATAGAGTTGTAGATTAGTAATAGAGTTATAGATTAGTAATAGAGTTGTAGATTAGTAATAGAGTTATAGATTAGTAATAGAGATATTGATTAGTAATAGAGTTATAGATTAGTAATAGTTATAGATTAGTAATAGTTATAGATTAGTAATAGAGTTATAGATTAGTAATAGAGTTATAGATTAGTAATAGTTATAGATTAGTAATAGTTATAGATTAGTAATATAGTTATAGATTATTCATAGAGTCATAGATTAGTAATAGAGTTATAGATTAGTAATAGAGTTATTGATTAGTAATAGAGTTATTGATTAGTAATAGAGTTGTAGATTAGTAATAGAGTTATTGATTAGTAATAGTTATAGATTAGTAATAGAGTTGTAGATTAGTAATAGTTATAGATTAGTAACAGTTATAGTAATTGATTAGTAATAGAGTTATAGTAATTGATTAGTAATATTGTTATAGTAATTGATTAGTAATAGAGTTATAGCAATTGATTAGTAATATTGTTATAGTAATTGATTAGTAATAGAGTTATAGATTAGTAACAGTTATAGTAATTGATTAGTAATAGAGTTATAGTAATTGATTAGTAAGAGTTATAGATTGGTAATAGAGTTATAGATTAGTAATAGTTATAGATTAGTAACAGTTATAGTAATTGATTAGTAATAGAGTTATAGATTAGTAATAGAGTTATAGTAATTGATTAGTAATAGAGTTATAGATTAGTAATAGAGTTATAGATTAGTAATAGAGTTATAGATTAGTAACAGTTATAGTAATTGATTAGTAATAGAGTTATAGTAATTGATTAGTAAGAGTTATAGATTAGTAATAGAGTTATAGATTAGTAATAGTTATAGATTAGTAACAGTGTAGTAGTAATGGTAGAGTTAGTAAGTAGAGTTGAGTTAGAGTTGAGTAGATAGAGAGTTGATAGTAGAGTTGATTAGTAATGAGAGTGTAATGAGGATTAGTAATAGAGTTATAGATTAGTAATAGAGTTATTGATTAGTAATAGAGTTGTAGATTAGTAATAGAGTTATTGATTAGTAATAGAGTTATAGATTAGTAATAGAGTTATTGATTAGTAATAGAGTAATTGATTAGTAATATTGTTATAGTAATAGAGTTGTAGTAATTGATTAGTAATATTGTTATAGTAATTGATTAGTAATAGAGTTATAGCAATTCATTATTAATATTGTTATAGTAATTGATTAGTAATAGAGTTATAGATTAGTAACAGTTATAGTAATTGATTAGTAATAGAGTTATAGTAATAGTTATAGTAATTGATTAGTAATAGAGTTATAGCAATTGATTAGTAATATTGTTATAGTAATTGATTAGTAATAGAGTTATAGATTAGTAACAGTTATAGTAATTGATTAGTAATAGAGTTATAGTAATTGATTAGTAAGAGTTATAGATTAGTAATAGAGTTATAGATTAGTAATAGAGTTATTGATTAGTAATAGAGTTATAGATTAGTAATAGAGTTATAGATTAGTAATAGAGTTATTGATTAGTAATAGAGTTATAGATTAGTAATAGAGTTATAGATTAGTAATAGAGTTATTGATTAGTAATAGAGTTATAGATTAGTAATAGAGTTATAGATTAGTAATAGAGATATTGATTAGTAATAGAGTTATAGATTAGTAATAGAGTTATTGATTAGTAATAGAGTTGTAGATTAGTAGTAATATTGTTATAGTAATTGATTAGTAATAGAGTTATAGTAATAGTTATAGTAATTGATTAGTAATATTGTTATAGTAATTGATTAGTAATAGAGTTATAGATTAGTAACAGTTATAGTAATTATTTAGTAATAGAGTTATGGTAATTGATTAGTAAGAGTTATAGAATAGTAATATAGTTATTGATTAGTAATAGAGTTATAGATTAGTAATAGTTATAGATTAGTAACAGTTATAGTAATTGATTAGTAACAGAGTTATTGATTAGTAATAGAGTTATTGATTAGTAATAGAGTTATAGATTAGTAATAGAGTTATAGATTAGTTATAGAGTTATAGATTAGTAATAGAGTTATTGATTAGTAAGAGTTATAGATTAGTAATAGAGTTATTGATTAGTAATAGAGTTATAGATTAGTAATATAGTTATTGATTAGTAAGAGTTATAGATTAGTAATAGAGTTATTGATTAGTAATAGAGTTATAGATTAGTAATAGAGTTATAGATTAGTAATAGAGATATTGATTAGTAATAGAGTTATAGATTAGTAATAGAGTTATTGATTAGTAATAGAGTTGTAGATTAGTAATAGAGTTATTGATTAGTAATAGAGTTATAGATTAGTAATAGAGTTATTGATTAGTAATAGAGTTATTGATTAGTAATAGAGTTATTGATTAGTAATAGAGTTATAGATTAGTAATAGAGTTATTGATTAGTAATAGAGTTGTAGATTAGTAATAGAGTTATAGATTAGTAATAGAGTTGTTGATTAGTAATAGAGTTATAGATTAGTAATAGAGTTATAGATTAGTAATAGAGTTATAGATTAGTAATAGAGATATTGATTAGTAATAGAGTTATAGATTAGTAATAGTTATAGATTAGTAATAGAGTTATAGATTAGTAATAGAGTTATAGATTAGTAATAGTTATAGATTAGTAATAGTTATAGATTAGTAATATAGTTATAGATTATTAATAGAGTCATAGATTAGTAATAGAGTTATAGATTAGTAATAGAGTTATTGATTAGTAATAGAGTTATTGATTAGTAATAGAGTTGTAGATTAGTAATAGAGTTATTGATTAGTAATAGTTATAGATTAGTAATAGAGTTGTAGATTAGTAATAGTTATAGATTAGTAACAGTTATAGTAATTGATTAGTAATAGAGTTATAGTAATAGTTATAGTAATTGATTAGTAATATTGTTATAGTAATTGATTAGTAATAGAGTTATAGCAATTGATTAGTAATAGAGTTATAGATTAGTAATAGAGTTATAGATTAGTAATAGAGTTATTGATTAGTAATAGAGTTGTAGATTAGTAATAGAGTTATAGATTAGTAATAGAGTTGTAGATTAGTAATAGAGTTATAGATTAGTAATAGAGATATTGATTAGTAATAGAGTTATAGATTAGTAATAGTTATAGATTAGTAATAGTTATAGATTAGTAATAGAGTTATAGATTAGTAATAGAGTTATAGATTAGTAATAGTTATAGATTAGTAATAGTTATAGATTAGTAATATAGTTATAGATTATTAATAGAGTCATAGATTAGTAATAGAGTTATAGATTAGTAATAGAGTTATTGATTAGTAATAGAGTTATTGATTAGTAATAGAGTTGTAGATTAGTAATAGAGTTATTGATTAGTAATAGTTATAGATTAGTAATAGAGTTGTAGATTAGTAATAGTTATAGATTAGTAACAGTTATAGTAATTGATTAGTAATAGAGTTATAGTAATTGATTAGTAATATTGTTATAGTAATTGATTAGTAATAGAGTTATAGCAATTGATTAGTAATAGAGTTATAGATTAGTAATAGAGTTATTGATTAGTAATAGAGTTGTAGATTAGTAATAGAGTTATTGATTAGTAATAGAGTTATAGATTAGTAATAGAGTTATTGATTAGTAATAGAGTTATTGATTAGTAATAGAGTTATTGATTAGTAATAGAGTTATAGATTAGTAATAGAGTTATTGATTAGTAATAGAGTTGTAGATTAGTAATAGAGTTATAGATTAGTAATAGAGTTGTTGATTAGTAATAGAGTTATAGATTAGTAATAGAGTTAATTAGTAATAGAGTTATAGATTAGTAATAGAGTTATTGATTAGTAATAGAGTTGTAGATTAGTAATAGAGTTATAGATTAGTAATAGAGTTGTAGATTAGTAATAGAGTTATAGATTAGTAATAGAGATATTGATTAGTAATAGAGTTATAGATTAGTAATAGTTATAGATTAGTAATAGTTATAGATTAGTAATAGAGTTATAGATTAGTAATAGAGTTATAGATTAGTAATAGTTATAGATTAGTAATAGTTATAGATTAGTAATATAGTTATAGATTATTAATAGAGTCATAGATTAGTAATAGAGTTATAGATTAGTAATAGAGTTATTGATTAGTAATAGAGTTATTGATTAGTAATAGAGTTGTAGATTAGTAATAGAGTTATTGATTAGTAATAGTTATAGATTAGTAATAGAGTTGTAGATTAGTAATAGTTATAGATTAGTAACAGTTATAGTAATTGATTAGTAATAGAGTTATAGTAATTGATTAGTAATATTGTTATAGTAATTGATTAGTAATAGAGTTATAGCAATTGATTAGTAATATTGTTATAGTAATTGATTAGTAATAGAGTTATAGATTAGTAACAGTTATAGTAATTGATTAGTAATAGAGTTATAGTAATTGATTAGTAAGAGTTATAGATTGGTAATAGAGTTATAGATTAGTAATAGTTATAGATTAGTAACAGTTATAGTAATTGATTAGTAATAGAGTTATAGATTAGTAATAGAGTTATAGTAATTGATTAGTAATAGAGTTATAGATTAGTAATAGAGTTATAGATTAGTAATAGAGTTATAGATTAGTAACAGTTATAGTAATTGATTAGTAATAGAGTTATAGTAATTGATTAGTAAGAGTTATAGATTAGTAATAGAGTTATAGATTAGTAATAGTTATAGATTAGTAACAGTTATAGTAATTGATTAGTAATAGAGTTATAGATTAGTAATAGAATTATAGTAATTGATTAGTAATAGAGTTATAGATTAGTAATAGAGTTATAGATTAGTAATAGAGTTATAGATTAGTAATAGAGTTATAGATTAGTAATAGAGTTATAGATTAGTAATAGAGATATTGATTAGTAATAGAGTTATAGATTAGTAATAGAGTTATTGATTAGTAATAGAGTTGTAGATTAGTAATAGAGTTATTGATTAGTAATAGAGTTATAGATTAGTAATAGAGTTATTGATTAGTAATAGAGTAATTGATTAGTAATATTGTTATAGTAATAGAGTTGTAGTAATTGATTAGTAATATTGTTATAGTAATTGATTAGTAATAGAGTTATAGCAATTCATTATTAATATTGTTATAGTAATTGATTAGTAATAGAGTTATAGATTAGTAACAGTTATAGTAATTGATTAGTAATAGAGTTATAGTAATAGTTATAGTAATTGATTAGTAATAGAGTTATAGCAATTGATTAGTAATATTGTTATAGTAATTGATTAGTAATAGAGTTATAGATTAGTAACAGTTATAGTAATTGATTAGTAATAGAGTTATAGTAATTGATTAGTAAGAGTTATAGATTAGTAATAGAGTTATAGATTAGTAATAGAGTTATTGATTAGTAATAGAGTTATAGATTAGTAATAGAGTTATAGATTAGTAATAGAGTTATTGATTAGTAATAGAGTTATAGATTAGTAATAGAGTTATAGATTAGTAATAGAGTTATAGATTAGTAATAGAGATATTGATTAGTAATAGAGTTATAGATTAGTAATAGAGTTATTGATTAGTAATAGAGTTGTAGATTAGTAGTAATATTGTTATAGTAATTGATTAGTAATAGAGTTATAGATTAGTAACAGTTATAGTAATTATTTAGTAATAGAGTTATGGTAATTGATTAGTAAGAGTTATAGAATAGTAATATAGTTATTGATTAGTAATAGAGTTATAGATTAGTAATAGTTATAGATTAGTAACAGTTATAGTAATTGATTAGTAACAGAGTTATTGATTAGTAATAGAGTTATTGATTAGTAATAGAGTTATAGATTAGTAATAGAGTTATAGATTAGTTATAGAGTTATAGATTAGTAATAGAGTTATTGATTAGTAAGAGTTATAGATTAGTAATAGAGTTATTGATTAGTAATAGAGTTATAGATTAGTAATATAGTTATTGATTAGTAAGAGTTATAGATTAGTAATAGAGTTATTGATTAGTAATAGAGTTATAGATTAGTAATAGAGTTATAGATTAGTAATAGAGATATTGATTAGTAATAGAGTTATAGATTAGTAATAGAGTTATTGATTAGTAATAGAGTTGTAGATTAGTAATAGAGTTATTGATTAGTAATAGAGTTATAGATTAGTAATAGAGTTATTGATTAGTAATAGAGTTATTGATTAGTAATAGAGTTATTGATTAGTAATAGAGTTATAGATTAGTAATAGAGTTATTGATTAGTAATAGAGTTGTAGATTAGTAATAGAGTTATAGATTAGTAATAGAGTTGTAGATTAGTAATAGAGTTATAGATTAGTAATAGAGTTATAGATTAGTAATAGAGTTATAGATTAGTAATAGAGATATTGATTAGTAATAGAGTTATAGATTAGTAATAGTTATAGATTAGTAATAGAGTTATAGATTAGTAATAGAGTTATAGATTAGTAATAGTTATAGATTAGTAATAGTTATAGATTAGTAATATAGTTATAGATTATTAATAGAGTCATAGATTAGTAATAGAGTTATAGATTAGTAATAGAGTTATTGATTAGTAATAGAGTTATTGATTAGTAATAGAGTTGTAGATTAGTAATAGAGTTATTGATTAGTAATAGTTATAGATTAGTAATAGAGTTGTAGATTAGTAATAGTTATAGATTAGTAATAGTTATAGATTAGTAATATAGTTATAGATTATTAATAGAGTCATAGATTAGTAATAGAGTTATAGATTAGTAATATTGTTATAGTAATTGATTAGTAATAGTTATAGATTAGTAACAGTTATAGTAATTGATTAGTAATAGAGTTATAGTAATAGTTATAGTAATTGATTAGTAATATTGTTATAGTAATTGATTAGTAATAGAGTTATAGCAATTGATTAGTAATAGAGTTATAGATTAGTAATAGAGTTATAGATTAGTAATAGAGTTATTGATTAGTAATAGAGTTGTAGATTAGTAATAGAGTTATAGATTAGTAATAGAGTTGTAGATTAGTAATAGAGTTATAGATTAGTAATAGAGATATTGATTAGTAATAGAGTTATAGATTAGTAATAGTTATAGATTAGTAATAGTTATAGATTAGTAATAGAGTTATAGATTAGTAATAGAGTTATAGATTAGTAATAGTTATAGATTAGTAATAGTTATAGATTAGTAATATAGTTATAGATTATTAATAGAGTCATAGATTAGTAATAGAGTTATAGATTAGTAATAGAGTTATTGATTAGTAATAGAGTTATTGATTAGTAATAGAGTTGTAGATTAGTAATAGAGTTATTGATTAGTAATAGTTATAGATTAGTAATAGAGTTGTAGATTAGTAATAGTTATAGATTAGTAACAGTTATAGTAATTGATTAGTAATAGAGTTATAGTAATTGATTAGTAATATTGTTATAGTAATTGATTAGTAAAAGAGTTATAGCAATTGATTAGTAATATTGTTATAGTAATTGATTAGTAATAGAGTTATAGATTAGTAACAGTTATAGTAATTGATTAGTAATAGAGTTATAGTAATTGATTAGTAAGAGTTATAGATTAGTAATAGAGTTATAGATTAGTAATAGTTATAGATTAGTAACAGTTATAGTAATTGATTAGTAATAGAGTTATAGATTAGTAATAGAGTTATAGTAATTGATTAGTAATAGAGTTATAGATTAGTAATAGAGTTATAGATTAGTAATAGAGTTATAGATTAGTAACAGTTATAGTAATTGATTAGTAATAGAGTTATAGTAATTGATTAGTAAGAGTTATAGATTAGTAATAGAGTTATAGATTAGTAATAGTTATAGATTAGTAACAGTTATAGTAATTGATTAGTAATAGAGTTATAGATTAGTAATAGAGTTATAGATTAGTAATAGAGTTATAGATTAGTAATAGAGTTATAGATTAGTAATAGAGATATTGATTAGTAATAGAGTTATAGATTAGTAATAGAGTTATTGATTAGTAATAGAGTTGTAGATTAGTAATAGAGTTATTGATTAGTAATAGAGTTATAGATTAGTAATAGAGTTATTGATTAGTAATAGAGTAATTGATTAGTAATATTGTTATAGTAATAGAGTTGTAGTAATTGATTAGTAATATTGTTATAGTAATTGATTAGTAATAGAGTTATAGCAATTCATTATTAATATTGTTATAGTAATTGATTAGTAATAGAGTTATAGATTAGTAACAGTTATAGTAATTGATTAGTAATAGAGTTATAGTAATAGTTATAGTAATTGATTAGTAATAGAGTTATAGCAATTGATTAGTAATATTGTTATAGTAATTGATTAGTAATAGAGTTATAGATTAGTAACAGTTATAGTAATTGATTAGTAATAGAGTTATAGTAATTGATTAGTAAGAGTTATAGATTAGTAATAGTTATAGATTAGTAACAGTTATAGTAATTGATTAGTAATAGAGTTATTGATTAGTAATAGAGTTATAGATTAGTAATAGAGTTATTGATTAGTAAGAGTTATAGATTACTAATAGAGTTATTGATTAGTAATAGAGTTATAGATTAGTAATAGAGTTATAGATTAGTAATAGAGTTATAGATTAGTAATATAGTTATTGATTAGTAATAGAGTTGTAGATTAGTAATAGAGTTATTGATTAGTAATAGAGTTATTGATTAGTAATAGAGTTGTAGATTAGTAATATAATTATTGATTAGTAATATAGTTATTGATTAGTAATAGAGTTGTAGATTAGTAATAGTTATAGATTAGTAACAGTTATAGTAATTGATTAGTAATAGAGTTATAGTAATAGTTATAGTAATTGATTAGTAATATTGTTATAGTAATTGATTAGTAATAGAGTTATAGCAATTGATTAGTAATTTTGTTATAGTAATTGATTAGTAATAGAGTTATAGATTAGTAACAGTTATAGTAATTGATTAGTAATAGAGTTATAGCAATTGATTAGTAATATTGTTATAGTAATTGATTAGTAATAGAGTTATAGATTAGTAACAGTTATAGTAATTGATTAGTAATAGAGTTATAGTAATTGATTAGTAAGAGTTATAGATCAGTAATAGAGTTATTGATTAGTAATAGAGTTATAGATTATTAATAGTTATAGATTAGTAACAGTTATAGTAATTGATTAGTAATAGAGCTATTGATTAGTAATAGAGTTATAGATTAGTAATAGAGTTATTGATTAGTAAGAGTTATAGATTAGTAATAGAGTTATAGATTAGTAATAGAGTTGTAGATTAGTAATAGAGTTATTGATTAGTAATAGAGTTATTGATTAGTAATAGAGTTGTAGATTAGTAATAGTTATAGATTAGTAACAGTTATAGTAATTGATTAGTAATAGAGTTATAGTAATAGTTATAGTAATTGATTAGTAATATTGTTATAGTAATTGATTAGTAATAGAGTTATAGATTAGTAATAGAGTTATAGATTAGTAAGAGTTATAGATTAGTAATAGAGTTATTGATTAGTAATAGAGTTATAGATTAGTAATAGAGTTATAGTAATAGTTATAGTAATTGATTAGTAATATTGTTATAGTAATTGATTAGTAATAGAGTTATAGCAATTGATTAGTAATATTGTTATAGTAATTGATTAGTAATAGAGTTATAGATTAGTAACAGTTATAGTAATTGATTAGTAATAGAGTTATAGTAATTGATTAGTAAGAGTTATAGATTAGTAATAGAGTTATAGATTAGTAATAGAGTTATTGATTAGTAATAGAGTTATAGATTAGTAATAGAGTTATAGATTAGTAATAGAGTTATTGATTAGTAATAGAGTTATAGATTAGTAATAGAGTTATAGATTAGTAATAGAGTTATTGATTAGTAATAGAGTTATAGATTAGTAATAGAGATATTGATTAGTAATAGAGTTATAGATTAGTAATAGAGTTATTGATTAGTAATAGAGTTGTAGATTAGTAGTAATATTGTTATAGTAATTGATTAGTAATAGAGTTATAGTAATAGTTATAGTAATTGATTAGTAATATTGTTATAGTAATTGATTAGTAATAGAGTTATAGATTAGTAACAGTTATAGTAATTATTTAGTAATAGAGTTATGGTAATTGATTAGTAAGAGTTATAGAATAGTAATATAGTTATTGATTAGTAATAGAGTTATAGATTAGTAATAGTTATAGATTAGTAACAGTTATAGTAATTGATTAGTAACAGAGTTATTGATTAGTAATAGAGTTATTGATTAGTAATAGAGTTATAGATTAGTAATAGAGTTATAGATTAGTTATAGAGTTATAGATTAGTAATAGAGTTATTGATTAGTAAGAGTTATAGATTAGTAATAGAGTTATTGATTAGTAATAGAGTTATAGATTAGTAATATAGTTATTGATTAGTAAGAGTTATAGATTAGTAATAGAGTTATTGATTAGTAATAGAGTTATAGATTAGTAATAGAGTTATAGATTAGTAATAGAGTTATAGATTAGTAATAGAGTTATAGATTAGTAATAGAGTTATTGATTAGTAATAGAGTTATAGTAATAGTTATAGTAATTGATTAGTAATATTGTTATAGTAATTGATTAGTAATAGAGTTATAGCAATTGATTAGTAATATTGTTATAGTAATTGATTAGTAATAGAGTTATAGATTAGTAACAGTTATAGTAATTGATTAGTAATAGAGTTATAGTAATTGATTAGTAAGAGTTATAGATTAGTAATAGAGTTATAGATTAGTAATAGAGTTATTGATTAGTAATAGAGTTATAGATTAGTAATAGAGTTATAGATTAGTAATAGAGTTATTGATTAGTAATAGAGTTATAGATTAGTAATAGAGTTATAGATTAGTAATAGAGTTATTGATTAGTAATAGAGTTATAGATTAGTAATAGAGTTATAGATTAGTAATAGAGATATTGATTAGTAATAGAGTTATAGATTAGTAATAGAGTTATTGATTAGTAATAGAGTTGTAGATTAGTAGTAATATTGTTATAGTAATTGATTAGTAATAGAGTTATAGTAATAGTTATAGTAATTGATTAGTAATATTGTTATAGTAATTGATTAGTAATAGAGTTATAGATTAGTAACAGTTATAGTAATTATTTAGTAATAGAGTTATGGTAATTGATTAGTAAGAGTTATAGAATAGTAATATAGTTATTGATTAGTAATAGAGTTATAGATTAGTAATAGTTATAGATTAGTAACAGTTATAGTAATTGATTAGTAACAGAGTTATTGATTAGTAATAGAGTTATTGATTAGTAATAGAGTTATAGATTAGTAATAGAGTTATAGATTAGTTATAGAGTTATAGATTAGTAATAGAGTTATTGATTAGTAAGAGTTATAGATTAGTAATAGAGTTATTGATTAGTAATAGAGTTATAGATTAGTAATATAGTTATTGATTAGTAAGAGTTATAGATTAGTAATAGAGTTATTGATTAGTAATAGAGTTATAGATTAGTAATAGAGTTATAGATTAGTAATAGAGTTATAGATTAGTAATAGAGTTATAGATTAGTAATAGAGTTATTGATTAGTAATAGAGTTATAGATTAGTAATAGAGTTATAGATTAGTAATAGAGTTATAGATTAGTAATAGAGTTATAGATTAGTAATAGAGTTGTAGATTAGTAATAGTTATAGATTAGTAACAGTTATACTAATTGATTAGTAATAGAGTTATAGTAATAGTTATAGTAATTGATTAGTAATATTGTTATAGTAATAGAGTTGTAGTAATTGATTAGTAATATTGTTATAGTAATTGATTAGTAATAGAGTTATAGCAATTGATTAGTGATATTGTTATAGTAATTGATTAGTAATAGAGTTATAGATTAGTAACAGTTATAGTAATTGATTAGTAATAGAGTTATAGTAATTGATTAGTAAGAGTTATAGATTAGTAATAGTTATAGATTAGTAACAGTTATAGTAATTGATTAGTAATAGAGTTATTGATTAGTAATAGAGTTATAGATTAGTAATAGAGTTATTGATTAGTAAGAGTTGTAGATTAGTAATAGAGTTATTGATTAGTAATAGAGTTATAGATTAGTAATAGAGTTATAGATTAGTAATAGAGTTATAGATTAGTAATATAGTTATTGATTAGTAATAGAGTTGTAGATTAGTAATAGAGTTATTGATTAGTAATAGAGTTATTGATTAGTAATAGAGTTGTAGATTAGTAATATAATTATTGATTAGTAATATAGTTATTGATTAGTAATAGAGTTGTAGATTAGTAATAGTTATAGATTAGTAACAGTTATAGTAATTGATTAGTAATAGAGTTATAGTAATAGTTATAGTAATTGATTAGTAATATTGTTATAGTAATTGATTAGTAATAGAGTTATAGCAATTGATTAGTAATATTGTTATAGTAATTGATTAGTAAGAGTTATAGATTAGTAATAGAGTTATTGATTAGTAATAGAGTTATAGATTATTAATAGTTATAGATTAGTAACAGTTATAGTAATTGATTAGTAATAGAGCTATTGATTAGTAATAGAGTTATAGATTAGTAATAGAGTTATTGATTAGTAAGAGTTATAGATTAGTAATAGAGTTATAGATTAGTAATATAGTTATTGATTAGTAATAAAGTTGTAGATTAGTAATAGAGTTATTGATTAGTAATAGAGTTATTGATTAGTAATAGAGTTGTAGATTAGTAACATAATTATTGATTAGTAATATAGTTATTGATTAGTAATAGAGTTGTAGATTAGTAATAGTTATAGATTAGTAACAGTTATAGTAATTGATTAGTAATAGAGTTATAGTAATAGTTATAGTAATTGATTAGTAATATTGTTATAGTAATTGATTAGTAATAGAGTTATAGCAATTGATTAGTAATATTGTTATAGTAATTGATTAGTAATAGAGTTATAGATTAGTAACAGTTATAGTAATTGATTAGTAATAGAGTTATAGCAATTGATTAGTAATATTGTTATAGTAATTGATTAGTAATAGAATTATAGATTAGTAACAGTTATAGTAATTGATTAGTAATAGAGTTATAGTAATTGATTAGTAAGAGTTATAGATTAGTAATAGAGTTATTGATTAGTAATAGAGTTATAGATTATTAATAGTTATAGATTAGTAACAGTTATAGTAATTGATTAGTAATAGAGCTATTGATTAGTAATAGAGTTATAGATTAGTAATAGAGTTATTGATTAGTAAGAGTTATAGATTAGTAATAGAGTTATAGATTAGTAATATAGTTATTGATTAGTAATAAAGTTGTAGATTAGTAATAGAGTTATTGATTAGTAATAGAGTTATTGATTAGTAATAGAGTTGTAGATTAGTAACATAATTATTGATTAGTAATATAGTTATTGATTAGTAATAGAGTTGTAGATTAGTAATAGTTATAGATTAGTAACAGTTATAGTAATTGATTAGTAATAGAGTTATAGTAATAGTTATAGTAATTGATTAGTAATATTGTTATAGTAATTGATTAGTAATAGAGTTATAGCAATTGATTAGTAATATTGTTATAGTAATTGATTAGTAATAGAGTTATAGATTAGTAACAGTTATAGTAATTGATTAGTAATAGAGTTATAGCAATTGATTAGTAATATTGTTATAGTAATTGATTAGTAATAGAATTATAGATTAGTAACAGTTATAGTAATTGATTAGTAATAGAGTTATAGTAATTGATTAGTAAGAGTTATAGATTAGTAATAGAGTTATTGATTAGTAATAGAGTTATAGATTATTAATAGTTATAGATTAGTAACAGTTATAGTAATTGATTAGTAATAGAGCTATTGATTAGTAATAGAGTTATAGATTAGTAATAGAGTTATTGATTAGTAAGAGTTATAGATTAGTAATAGAGTTATTGATTAGTAATAGAGTTATAGATTAGTAATAGAGTTATAGATTAGTAATAGAGTTGTAGATTAGTAATAGAGTTATTGATTAGTAATAGAGTTATTGATTAGTAATAGAGTTGTAGATTAGTAATAGTTATAGATTAGTAACAGTTATAGTAATTGATTAGTAATAGAGTTATAGTAATAGTTATAGTAATTGATTAGTAATATTGTTATAGTAATTGATTAGTAATAGAGTTATTGATTAGTAATAGAGTTATAGATTAGTAATAGAGTTATAGTAATAGTTATAGTAATTGATTAGTAATATTGTTATAGTAATTGATTAGTAATAGAGTTATAGCAATTGATTAGTAATATTGTTATAGTAATTGATTAGTAATAGAGTTATAGATTAGTAACAGTTATAGTAATTGATTAGTAATAGAGTTATAGTAATTGATTAGTAAGAGTTATAGATTAGTAATAGAGTTATTGATTAGTAATAGAGTTATAGATTAGTAATAGTTATAGATTAGTAACAGTTATAGTAATTGATTAGTAATAGAGTTATTGATTAGTAATAGAGTTATAGATTAGTAATAGAGTTATTGATTAGTAAGAGTTATAGATTAGTAATAGAGTTATTGATTAGTACTAGAGTTGTAGATTAGTAATAGTTATAGATTAGTAACAGTTATAGTAATTGATTAGTAATAGAGTTATAGATTAGTAATAGAGTTATTGATTAGTAAGAGTTGTAGATTAGTAATAGAGTTATTGATTAGTAATAGAGTTATAGATTAGTAATAGAGTTATAGATTAGTAATAGAGTTATAGATTAGTAATATAGTTATTGATTAGTAATAGAGTTGTAGATTAGTAATAGAGTTATTGATTAGTAATAGAGTTATTGATTAGTAATAGAGTTGTAGATTAGTAATATAATTATTGATTAGTAATATAGTTATTGATTAGTAATAGAGTTGTAGATTAGTAATAGTTATAGATTAGTAACAGTTATAGTAATTGATTAGTAATAGAGTTATAGTAATAGTTATAGTAATTGATTAGTAATATTGTTATAGTAATTGATTAGTAATAGAGTTATAGCAATTGATTAGTAATATTGTTATAGTAATTGATTAGTAAGAGTTATAGATTAGTAATAGAGTTATTGATTAGTAATAGAGTTATAGATTATTAATAGTTATAGATTAGTAACAGTTATAGTAATTGATTAGTAATAGAGCTATTGATTAGTAATAGAGTTATAGATTAGTAATAGAGTTATTGATTAGTAAGAGTTATAGATTAGTAATAGAGTTATAGATTAGTAATATAGTTATTGATTAGTAATAAAGTTGTAGATTAGTAATAGAGTTATTGATTAGTAATAGAGTTATTGATTAGTAATAGAGTTGTAGATTAGTAACATAATTATTGATTAGTAATATAGTTATTGATTAGTAATAGAGTTGTAGATTAGTAATAGTTATAGATTAGTAACAGTTATAGTAATTGATTAGTAATAGAGTTATAGTAATAGTTATAGTAATTGATTAGTAATATTGTTATAGTAATTGATTAGTAATAGAGTTATAGCAATTGATTAGTAATATTGTTATAGTAATTGATTAGTAATAGAGTTATAGATTAGTAACAGTTATAGTAATTGATTAGTAATAGAGTTATAGCAATTGATTAGTAATATTGTTATAGTAATTGATTAGTAATAGAATTATAGATTAGTAACAGTTATAGTAATTGATTAGTAATAGAGTTATAGTAATTGATTAGTAAGAGTTATAGATTAGTAATAGAGTTATTGATTAGTAATAGAGTTATAGATTATTAATAGTTATAGATTAGTAACAGTTATAGTAATTGATTAGTAATAGAGCTATTGATTAGTAATAGAGTTATAGATTAGTAATAGAGTTATTGATTAGTAAGAGTTATAGATTAGTAATAGAGTTATTGATTAGTAATAGAGTTATAGATTAGTAATAGAGTTATAGATTAGTAATAGAGTTGTAGATTAGTAATAGAGTTATTGATTAGTAATAGAGTTATTGATTAGTAATAGAGTTGTAGATTAGTAATAGTTATAGATTAGTAACAGTTATAGTAATTGATTAGTAATAGAGTTATAGTAATAGTTATAGTAATTGATTAGTAATATTGTTATAGTAATTGATTAGTAATAGAGTTATTGATTAGTAATAGAGTTATAGATTAGTAATAGAGTTATAGTAATAGTTATAGTAATTGATTAGTAATATTGTTATAGTAATTGATTAGTAATAGAGTTATAGCAATTGATTAGTAATATTGTTATAGTAATTGATTAGTAATAGAGTTATAGATTAGTAACAGTTATAGTAATTGATTAGTAATAGAGTTATAGTAATTGATTAGTAAGAGTTATAGATTAGTAATAGAGTTATTGATTAGTAATAGAGTTATAGATTAGTAATAGTTATAGATTAGTAACAGTTATAGTAATTGATTAGTAATAGAGTTATTGATTAGTAATAGAGTTATAGATTAGTAATAGAGTTATTGATTAGTAAGAGTTATAGATTAGTAATAGAGTTATTGATTAGTACTAGAGTTGTAGATTAGTAATAGTTATAGATTAGTAACAGTTATAGTAATTGATTAGTAATAGAGTTATAGTAATAGTTATAGTAATTGATTAGTAATATTGTTATAGTAATTGATTAGTAATAGAGTTATAGATTAGTAATAGAGTTATAGATTAGTAAGAGTTATAGATTAGTAATAGAGTTATTGATTAGTAATAGAGTTATAGATTAGTAATAGAGTTATAGTAATAGTTATAGTAATTGATTAGTAATATTGTTATAGTAATTGATTAGTAATAGAATTATAGCAATTGATTAGTAATATAGTTATAGTAATTGATTAGTAATAGAGTTATAGATTAGTAACAGTTATAGTAATTGATTAGTAATAGAGTTATAGTAATTGATTAGTAAGAGTTATAGATTAGTAATAGAGTTATTGATTAGTAATAGAGTTATAGATTAGTAATAGTTATAGATTAGTAACAGTTATAGTAATTGATTAGTAATAGAGTTATTGATTAGTAATAGAGTTATAGATTAGTAATAGAGTTATTGATTAGTAAGAGTTATAGATTAGTAATAGAGTTATTGATTAGTAATAGAGTTATAGATTAGTAATATAGTTATAGATTAGTAATATAGTTATTGATTAGTAATAGAGTTGTAGATTAGTAATAGAGTTATTGATTAGTAATAGAGTTATTGATTAGTAATAGAGTTATTGATTAGTAATAGAGTTGTAGATTAGTAATGTAATAGAGTTATTGATTAGTAATAGAGTTGTAGATTAGTAATAGTTATAGATTAGTAACAGTTATAGTAATTGATTAGTAATAGAGTTATAGTAATAGTTATAGTAATTGATTAGTAATATTGTTATAGTAATTGATTAGTAACAGAGTTATAGCAATTGATTAGTAATATTGTTATAGTAATTGATTAGTAATAGAGTTATAGATTAGTAACAGTTATAGTAATTGATTAGTAATAGAGTTATAGCAATTGATTAGTAATATTGTTATAGTAATTGATTAGTAATAGAGTTATAGATTAGTAACAGTTATTATAATTGATTAGTAATAGAGTTATAGTAAGTGATTAGTAAGTGTTATAGATTAGTAATAGAGTTATTGATTAGTAATAGAGTTATAGATTAGTAATAGAGTTATAGATTAGTAATAGTTATAGATTAGTAACAGTTATAGTAATTGATTAGTAATAGAGTTATTGATTAGTAATAGAGTTATAGATTAGTAATAGAGTTATAGATTAGTAAGAGTTATAGATTAGTAAGAGTTATAGATTAGTAATAGAGTTATAGATTAGTAATAGAGTTATAGATTAGTAATAGAGTTGTAGATTAGTAATAGAGTTATTGATTAGTAATAGAGTTATTGATTAGTAATAGAGTTATTGATTAGTAATAGAGTTGTAGATTAGTAATAGTTATAGATTAGTAACAGTTATAGTAATTGATTATTAATAGAGTTATAGTAATAGTTATAGTAATTGATTAGTAATATTGTTATAGTAATTGATTAGTAATAGAGTTATAGTAATAGTTATAGTAATTGATTAGTAATATTGTTATAGTAATAGAGTTATAGATTAGTAACAGTTATAGTAATTGATTAGTAAACGAGTTATAG
This sequence comes from Salmo salar, assembly GCF_965601325.2. Classification (NCBI taxonomy): domain Eukaryota; kingdom Metazoa; phylum Chordata; class Actinopteri; order Salmoniformes; family Salmonidae; genus Salmo; species Salmo salar. The sequence continues at coordinate 113,155,100 of NC_138305.1, forward strand.
TAATTGATTAGTAAGAGTTATAGATTAGTAATAGAGTTATTGATTAGTAATAGAGTTATTGATTAGTAATAGAGTTATAGATTAGTAATAGTTATAGATTAGTAACAGTTATAGTAATTGATTAGTAATAGAGTTATTGATTAGTAATAGAGTTATAGATTAGTAATAGAGTTATTGATTAGTAATAGAGTTATTGATTAGTAAGAGTTATAGATTAGTAATAGAGTTATAGATTAGTAATAGAGTTATAGATTAGTAATAGAGTTATAGATTAGTAATAGAGTTATAGATTAGTAATAGAGATATTGATTAGTAATAGAGTTATAGATTAGTAATAGAGTTGTAGATTAGTAATAGTTATAGATTAGTAACAGTTATAGTAATTGATTAGTAATAGAGTTATAGATTATTATTCATTCAGTGAGGAGAGAGAGAGAGACGTCATTCATTCAGTGAAGAGAGAGAGAGAGAGAGACGTCATTCATTCAGTGAGGAGAGAGAGAGAGACGTCATTCATTCAGTGAGGAGAGAGAGAGAGAGAGAGAGACGTCATTCATTCAGTGAAGAGAGAGAGAGAGACGTCATTCATTCAGTGAGGAGAGAGAGAGAGACGTCATTCATTCAGTGAGGAGAGAGAGAGAGAGAGAGAGACGTCATTCATTCAGTGAAGAGAGAGAGAGAGACGTTATTCATTCAGTGAGGAGAGAGAGAGAGACGTCATTCATTCAGTGAAGAGAGAGAGAGAGAGAGACGTCATTCATTCAGTGAAGAGAGAGAGAGAGAGGAAGGAGAGAGAGAGAGACGTCATTCATTCAGTGAGGAGAGAGAGAGAGACGTTATTCATTCAGTGAGGAGAGAGAGAGAGAGAGAGAGACGTCATTCATTCATTGAAGAGAGAGAGAGAGACGTCATTCATTCAGTGAGGAGAGAGAGAGAGACGTCATTCATTCAGTGAGGAGAGAGAGAGAGAGAGAGAGACGTCATTCATTCAGTGAGGAGAGAGAGACGTCATTCATTCAGTGAGGAGAGAGAGAGAGACGTTATTCATTCAGTGAAGAGAGAGAGAGAGAGAGACGTCATTCATTCAGTGAAGAGAGAGAGAGAGAGAGACGTCATTCATTCAGTGAGGAGAGAGAGAGAGACGTCATTCATTCAGTGAGGAGAGAGAGAGAGACGTTATTCAGTGAGGAGAGAGAGAGAGAGAGACGTCATTCATTCAGTGATGAGAGAGAGAGAGACGTTATTCAGTGAGGAGAGAGAGAGAGACGTCATTCATTCAGTGAGGAGAGAGAGAGAGACGTTATTCATTCAGTGAGGAGAGAGAGAGAGACGTTATTCATTCAGTGAGGAGAGAGAGAGAGACGTCATTCAGTGAGGAGAGAGAGAGAGAGACGTCATTCATTCAGTGAGGAGAGAGAGAGAGACGTCATTCATTCAGTGAAGAGAGAGAGAGAGACGTCATTCATTCAGTGAGGAGAGAGAGAGACGTTATTCATTCAGTGAGGAGAGAGAGAGAGACGTCATTCATTCAGTGAAGAGAGAGAGAGAAAGAGAGACGTCATTCATTCAGTGAGGAGAGAGAGAGAAAGAGAGACGTCATTCATTCAGTGAGGAGAGAGAGAGAGACTTCATTCATTCAGTGAGGAGAGAGAGAGAGACGTTATTCATTCAGTGAGGAGAGAGAGAGAGAGACGTCATTCATTCAGTGAAGAGAGAGACAGAGAGAGACGTCATTCATTCAGTGAAGAGAGAGAGAGAGAGAGACGTCATTCATTCAGTGAGGAGAGAGAGAGACGTTATTCATTCAGTGAGGAGAGAGAGAGAGAGACGTCATTCATTCAGTGAAGAGAGAGAGAGAGAGAGAGAGAGAGACGTCATTCATTCAGTGAGGAGAGAGAGAGAGACTTCATTCAGTGAAGAGAGAGAGAGAGACGTTATTCATTCAGTGAGGAGAGAGAGAGAGACGTCATTCATTCAGTGAAGAGAGAGAGAGAGACATCATTCATTCAGTGAAGAGAGAGAGAGAGACGTTATTCATTCAGTGAGGAGAGAGAGAGAGAGACGTCATTTATTCAGTGAAGAGAGAGAGAGAGAGAGAGACGTCATTCATTCAGTGAGGAGAGAGAGAGAGACTTCATTCAGTGAAGAGAGAGAGAGAGACGTTATTCATTCAGTGAGGAGAGAGAGAGAGACGTCATTCATTCAGTGAAGAGAGAGAGAGAGACATCATTCATTCAGTGAAGAGAGAGAGAGAGAGACGTCATTCAGTGAAGAGAGAGAGACGTCATTCATTCAGTGAGGAGAGAGAGAGAGAGAGACGTCATTCATTCAGTGAGGAGAGAGAGAGAGAGACGTCATTCATTCAGTGAAGAGAGAGAGAGAGACGTCATTCATTCAGTGAGGAGAGAGAGAGAGACGTTATTCATTCAGTGAGGAGAGAGAGAGAGAGACGTCATTCATTCAGTGAAGAGAGAGAGAGAGAGAGAGAGACGTCATTCATTCAGTGAGGAGAGAGAGAGAGACTTCATTCAGTGAAGAGAGAGAGAGAGACGTCATTCATTCAGTGAAGAGAGAGAGAGAGACATCATTCATTCAGTGAAGAGAGAGAGAGAGACGTTATTCATTCAGTGAAGAGAGAGACAGAGAGAGACGTCATTCATTCAGTGAAGAGAGAGAGAGAGAGAGACGTCATTCATTCAGTGAAGAGAGAGAGAGAGAGAGACGTCATTCATTCAGTGAAGAGAGAGAGAGAGAGAGACGTCATTGATTCAGTGAGGAGAGAGAGAGAGACGTTATTCATTCAGTGAGGAGAGAGAGAGAGACGTTATTCATTCAGTGAGGAGAGAGAGAGAGACGTTTTTCATTCAGTGAGGAGAGAGAGAGAGAGACGTCATTCATTCAGTGAAGAGAGAGAGAGAGAGAGAGAGACGTCATTCATTCAGTGAGGAGAGAGAGAGAGACTTCATTCATTCAGTGAGGAGAGAGAGAGAGACGTTATTCATTCAGTGAGGAGAGAGAGAGAGAGACGTCATTCATTCAGTGAAGAGAGAGAGAGAGAGAGACGTCATTCATTCAGTGAAGAGAGAGAGAGAGACATCATTCATTCAGTGAAGAGAGAGACAGAGAGAGACGTCATTCATTCAGTGAAGAGAGAGAGAGAGACGTTATTCATTCAGTGAGGAGAGAGAGAGAGAGAGAGACGTCATTCATTCAGTGAGGAGAGAGAGAGAGAGAGAGACGTCATTCATTCAGTGAGGAGAGAGAGAGAGACGTTATTCATTCAGTGAGGAGAGAGAGAGAGAGACGTCATTCATTCAGTGAAGAGAGAGAGAGAGAGAGAGACGTCATTCATTCAGTGAGGAGAGAGAGAGAAACTTCATTCAGTGAAGAGAGAGAGAGAGACGTCATTCATTCAGTGAAGAGAGAGAGAGAGACGTTATTCATTCAGTGAGGAGAGAGAGAGAGAGAGACGTCATTCATTCAGTGAAGAGAGAGAGAGAGACGTTATTCATTCAGTGAGGAGAGAGAGAGAGAGACGTCATTCATTCAGTGAAGAGAGAGAGAGAGACGTTATTCAGTGAAGAGAGAGAGAGAGACGTTATTCAGTGAGGAGAGAGAGAGAGAGACGTCATTCATTCAGTGAGGAGAGAGAGAGAGACGTCATTCATTCAGTGAGGAGAGAGAGAGAGACGTCATTCATTCAGTGAAGAGAGAGAGAGAGACGTTATTCAGTGAGGAGAGAGAGAGAGACGTTATTCATTCAGTGAGGAGAGAGAGAGAGACGTTATTCATTCAGTGAGGAGAGAGAGAGAGACGTCATTCATTCAGTGAAGAGAGAGAGAGAGAGAGACGTCATTCATTCAGTGAGGAGAGAGAGAGAGACGTTATTCAGTGAGGAGAGAGAGAGAGACGTTATTCATTCAGTGAGGAGAGAGAGAGAGACGTTATTCATTCAGTGAGGAGAGAGAGAGAGACGTCATTCAGTGAGGAGAGAGAGAGAGAGACGTCATTCATTCAGTGAGGAGAGAGAGAGAGACGTCATTCATTCAGTGAAGAGAGAGAGAGAGAGGAAGGAGAGAGAGAGAGACGTCATTCATTCAGTGAGGAGAGAGAGAGAGACGTTATTCATTCAGTGAGGAGAGAGAGAGAGACGTCATTCATTCATTGAAGAGAGAGAGAGAGACGTCATTCATTCAGTGAGGAGAGAGAGAGAGACGTCATTCATTCAGTGAGGAGAGAGAGAGAGAGAGAGAGACGTCATTCATTCAGTGAGGAGAGAGAGACGTCATTCATTCAGTGAGGAGAGAGAGAGAGACGTTATTCATTCAGTGAAGAGAGAGAGAGAGAGAGACGTCATTCATTCAGTGAAGAGAGAGAGAGAGAGAGACGTCATTCATTCAGTGAGGAGAGAGAGAGAGACGTCATTCATTCAGTGAGGAGAGAGAGAGAGACGTTATTCAGTGAGGAGAGAGAGAGAGAGAGACGTCATTCATTCAGTGATGAGAGAGAGAGAGACGTTATTCAGTGAGGAGAGAGAGAGAGACGTCATTCATTCAGTGAGGAGAGAGAGAGAGACGTTATTCATTCAGTGAGGAGAGAGAGAGAGACGTTATTCATTCAGTGAGGAGAGAGAGAGAGACGTCATTCAGTGAGGAGAGAGAGAGAGAGACGTCATTCATTCAGTGAGGAGAGAGAGAGAGACGTCATTCATTCAGTGAAGAGAGAGAGAGGAAGGAGAGAGAGAGAGACGTTATTCATTCAGTGAGGAGAGAGAGAGAGACGTCATTCATTCAGTGAAGAGAGAGAGAGAGACGTCATTCATTCAGTGAGGAGAGAGAGAGACGTTATTCATTCAGTGAGGAGAGAGAGAGAGACGTTATCCATTCAGTGAGGAGAGAGAGAGAGACGTCATTCATTCAGTGAGGAGAGAGAGAGAGACGTTATTCATTCAGTGAGGAGAGAGAGAGAGAGACGTCATTCATTCAGTGAAGAGAGAGAGAGAAAGAGAGACGTCATTCATTCAGTGAGGAGAGAGAGAGAGAGAGACGTCATTCATTCAGTGAAGAGAGAGACAGAGAGAGACGTCATTCATTCAGTGAAGAGAGAGAGAGAGAGAGACGTCATTCATTCAGTGAGGAGAGAGAGAGACGTTATTCATTCAGTGAGGAGAGAGAGAGAGAGACGTCATTCATTCAGTGAAGAGAGAGAGAGAGAGAGAGAGAGAGACGTCATTCATTCAGTGAGGAGAGAGAGAGAGACTTCATTCAGTGAAGAGAGAGAGAGAGACGTCATTCATTCAGTGAAGAGAGAGAGAGAGACATCATTCATTCAGTGAAGAGAGAGAGAGAGACGTTATTCATTCAGTGAAGAGAGAGACAGAGAGAGACGTCATTCATTCAGTGAAGAGAGAGAGAGAGAGAGACGTCATTCATTCAGTGAAGAGAGAGAGAGAGAGAGACGTCATTCATTCAGTGAGGAGAGAGAGAGAGACGTTATTCATTCAGTGAGGAGAGAGAGAGAGACGTTTTTCATTCAGTGAGGAGAGAGAGAGAGAGACGTCATTCATTCAGTGAAGAGAGAGAGAGAGAGACGTCATTCATTCAGTGAAGAGAGAGAGAGAGAGAGAGACGTCATTCATTCAGTGAGGAGAGACAGAGAGACTTCATTCATTCAGTGAGGAGAGAGAGAGAGACGTTATTCATTCAGTGAGGAGAGAGAGAGAGAGACGTCATTCATTCAGTGAAGAGAGAGAGAGAGAGAGACGTCATTCATTCAGTGAAGAGAGAGAGAGAGACATCATTCATTCAGTGAAGAGAGAGACAGAGAGAGACGTCATTCATTCAGTGAAGAGAGAGAGAGAGACGTTATTCATTCAGTGAGGAGAGAGAGAGAGAGAGACGTCATTCATTCAGTGAAGAGAGAGAGAGAGACGTTATTCATTCAGTGAGGAGAGAGAGAGAGAGACGTCATTCATTCAGTGAAGAGAGAGAGAGAGACGTTATTCAGTGAAGAGAGAGAGAGAGACGTTATTCATTCAGTGAGGAGAGAGAGAGAGAGATGTCATTCATTCAGTGAAGAGAGAGAGAGAGAGAGACGTCATTCATTCAGTGAAGAGAGAGAGAGAGACGTCATTCATTCAGTGAGGAGAGAGAGAGAGACGTCATTCATTCAGTGAAGAGAGAGAGAGAGACGTCATTCATTCAGTGAGGAGAGAGAGAGAGACGTCATTCATTCAGTGAGGAGAGAGAGAGAGACGTCATTCATTCAGTGAGGAGACAGAGAGAGACGTCATTCATTCAGTGAGGAGAGAGAGAGAGACGTTATTCATTCAGTGAGGAGAGAGAGAGAGAGACGTCATTCATTCAGTGAAGAGAGAGAGAGAGACGTTATTCATTCAGTGAGGAGAGAGAGAGAGAGACACGTCATTCATTCAGTGAAGAGAGAGACAGAGAGAGACGTCATTCATTCAGTGAAGAGAGAGAGAGAGAGAGACGTCATTCATTCAGTGAAGAGAGAGAGAGAGACGTTATTCATTCAGTGAGGAGAGAGAGAGAGAGAGACGTCATTCATTCAGTGAAGAGAGAGAGAGAGAGAGACGTCATTCATTCAGTGAAGAGAGAGAGAGAGAGAGATGTCATTCATTCAGTGAGGAGAGAGAGAGAGACTTCATTCAGTGAGGAGAGAGAGAGAGAGACGTCATTCATTCAGTGAAGAGAGAGAGAGAGAGAGACGTCATTCATTCAGTGAAGAGAGAGACAGAGAGAGACGTCATTCATTCAGTGAAGAGAGAGAGAGAGAGAGACGTCATTCATTCAGTGAGGAGAGAGAGAGAGAGAGACTCGTTAGCGCCTGTCTGTATACCAACATCCTACAGCACATTGTCTTGGTTGGTTAAGTCAGGAATTGTTTTGAAAATAACTGCGCTAAATACTTGTCTGTTTGTGATGTCAAAATTGTGACAAATGAGCAGTGTAAAATACAAACGTTTAGGAAGTCTTGGAATTAGAAGGACATCGTTTTTTTTAAATCTCTCTCTCTCTCTCTCTCTCTCTCTCTCTCTCTCTCTCTCTCTCTCTCTCTCTCTCTCTCTCTCTCTCTCTCTCTCTCTCTCTCTCTCTCTCTCTCGCTCTCTCTCAGGATGGGAGTTTTAGGGTTCTGGCTGTGGCAGGATCTACGCCAGATCACCTTCTATTTCATGGACATCCTGGTCTCCAGCCTCCGTAGAAACCTACAGGACAGGTACCAGACAGACAGACAGACAGACAGACACACACACACACACACACACACACACACACACACACACACACACACACACACACACACACACACACACACACACACACTAGGGATTCATATTTGAGTCTGCGTCAGAGCCCAATTTACAGTTTGCACATACTGTATGTATATATCTGGTGTGTGTGTGTGTGTGTGTGTGTGTGTGTGTGTGTGTGTGTGTGTGTGTGTGTGTGTGTGTGTGTGTGTGTGTGCATGGTGTGTGTGGTGTATGTTTTCAGGGTACTACCTCCTCTCTTCCTGCCCGTGATGACAGAGGTGCGGGCGGAGTATGAGGGTCTGGGAAAGACCCCCCAGGGACAGCTGTGTTCCACCCTCCGCCTCCACCTCTCCTCCCTCACCTCTTTCTCATCCCCCTCTTCATCCTCTCCTCCCTCACCAGACTCCAACCAGTACACGATCTTACTCCGCTTGGATCTGGAGCGAGGGGATGTAGAGAGGGAGGGAGAGGAGGAGGTGGAGACGACCCCCACCATACCTCTCTATCCTGGGCTGAAAGAGGGGAGGATGAAGAGAGACCTTGGTTGAACCCTGAAGCACCCCATCCTAATAAAACAAACCTTGGTTGAACCCTGAGGCACCCCATCCTAATAAAACAGACCTTGGTTGAACCCTGAGGCACCCCATCCTAATAAAACAAACCTTGGTTGAACCCTGAGTCACCCCATCCTAATAAAACAGACCTTGGTTGAACCCTGAAGCACCCCATCCTAATAAAACAGACCTTGGTTGAACCCCGAGGCACCCCTTCCTAATAAAACAGACCTTGGTTGAACCCTGAAGCACCCCATCCTAATAAAACAGACCTTGGTTGAACCCTGAGGCACCCCATCCTAATAAAACAGACCTTGGTTGAACCCTGAAGCACCCCATCCTAATAAAACAGACCTTGGTTGAACCCCGAGGCACCCCTTCCTAATAAAACAGACCTTGGTTGAACCCCGAGTCACCCCATCCTAATATAACAGATCTTGGTTGAACCCTGAGTCATCCCATGCTAATATAACAGATCTTGGTTGAACCCACCCTGAAGGCACAACCTTCAGAAATCAGAATTAAAAAAAAAACAATCTGTTTGAGTGGACTAAAATAGTTGTCTACTGACCAAAATATTCAAGGCCAAGCATTAAACTTCCTAGTCTCGAAACAGTTTGCGTATATATTAAGATGTCATATCGTTTCGGTGCTCAGAATAGTTTTTGTTGTTGAGGCTTGTCGAAATTCGGTAGCCGAAGTGTACGCGCCCCTTCGTTGGTTATTGGCCAACAGCAGGGATTCTTCAGTGAAGTGTGTCTTGTCGTTCAACGACAGACGATTCATTTTCATGCACATTTTTCACTTGAGAAATACTGCACCGACATCTTAGTTAGATGTAGAATTGTGTGACTAAGATCTTCTCGGCAAAAAAAAACCGTCAAAATGAATTACCGATTTCTCGTTCTGCTAGGAACAAACCAAACCTACTGTATGTATGCAGACTCCTTGAGTCAATGTCAGCCTAGTCGACTCCCAGGGGTCAAGGAGTCGAGGGAATCGACTCTTTATTGTAGTCGACTCCCAGTGGTCAAGGAGTCGAGGGAATCAACACTTTTGGAGTCAACTCCCAGTGGTCAAGGAGTCGAGGGAATCAACTCTTTTAGAGTCGACTCCCAGTGGTCAAGGAGTCGAGGGAATCAACTCTTTTTGAGTCGACTCTCCACCACTATTATCAACTGCCCCAGTGAATTGCCAACTTTTCAGTCACAATTAGCTTTTTTTCATGTAATTATTTGCATGATATTGATCAAGTGAAGGTAGGCCGGAAAAATAATATAGAAGCTAGCTATTGTTTAGGTAGTGTTGCCTGACGTCAGCATCCAGCTAACTAATTAGCTAACTTAGCTAGTAAGTTAGCTTGTATTTGGGGAGGATGCAGACAATTTGTTTAGCATTGCTACCTAGCTCTGTATAATATGAATGGCACTGTATAATAACGTTACTGTTGTATTCGTATGAGAGGGGTAAACGTTCATTTTTGCGACGCTGAAATTACTTGATGAAGCAAATGTTGTTAGCTAACGTTCGCTAGCTAGCTAACAGCTGAGTGTATAAATGAGAAAATAAACCATTGAAACGTCTGCACATGCTTGTGAATTATTGCCTTATTCAAGAGTGTAATATGGTTTTGTTGTACTAACACAACAGTGAATACTTAGTTGTGTCCTTTTACAGCATATGTTGTGATAATTGTGGTGTTTGCTCTATAACCCCATTCGTTAATATGCCACCGTGATATACAATAAGGCCCGTGACAACAGAGACAACAGTCACACAGTGGCGGAATAAATTCAACCACACGTGTGTTTTATTAAAGTGGCCAGTGATTTCGCAAAAAGTAACTGAACTAAATGACTATCGCTCAGTAGCACTCACTTCTGTCATCATTAAGTGCTTTTTGAGAGACAAGTCAAGGATTATATCACCTCTACCTTACCTGAAACCCTGGACCCACTTCAATTTGCTTAAAACACCCCCAATAGATCCACAGACGATGCAATCACAACCGCACTACACACTGCCCTATCCCATCTGGACAAGAGGAATACCTCTTGTCCAGATGGACAAGAAAGCTGTTCATTGACTATAGTTCAGCCTTCAACACCATAGTATTCTCTAAGCTCATCATTAAGCTCGGGACCCTGGGTCTGAACCCCGCCTTGTGCAACTTGGTCCTGGACTTCCTGATGGGCCGCCCCCCAGGTGGTGAAGGTAGGAAACAACATGTCCACTAAGCTGATCTTTAACACAGGGGTCCGACAAGGGTGCATGCTCAGCCCCCTCCTGTACTCCCTGTTCACCCATCACTATGTTGCCACACACACCTTCAACTCAATCATCAAGTTTGCAGACGACATAACAGTAGTAGGCCTGATTACCAACAATGACGAGACGGCTTTGGAGGTGAGGGCCCTGGCAGAGTGGTGCCGTATGTGCCCTCCGGGACACCTACAGAACCCAATGTCACAGGAAGGCCTAAAAGATCATCAAGGACATCGACCACCCGAGCCGCTGCCTGTTCATCCCGCTACCATCCAGAAGGCGAGGTCAGTACAGGTGCATCAACGCTGGAACCGAGAGACTGAAAAACAACTTCTATCTCCAGGCCATCAGACTGTTAAACAGCTTCTATCTCCAGGCCATCAGACTGTTAAACAGCTTCTATCTCCAGACCATCAGACTGAAAAACAACTTCTATCTCAAGGCCATCAGACTGTTAAATAGCCATCTCTTTCGTATCGTCTGAGATCCCCAAAGATTGGAAAGCTGCCACGGTCATCCCTCTCTTCAAAGCGGGAGACACTCTAGACCCAAACTGTTATAGACCTATATCTATCCTGCCCTGCCTTTCTAAAAACCTTAGAAAGTCAAGTTAATGAACAGATCCCCGACCATTTTGAATCCCACAGTACCTTCTCCACTATGCAATCTGGTTTCCGAGCTGGTCATGGGTGCACCTCAGCCACGCTCAAGGTCCTAAACGATATCATAACCGCCATCGATAAGAGACAGTACTGTGCAGCCGTTTCGACTCTGTCAATCACTGCATTCTTATCGGCAGACTCGACAGCCTTGGTTTCTCAAATGATTGCAAGCCTGGTTCACGAACTACTTCTCTGATAGAGTTCAGTGTGTCAAATCGGACGGCCTGTTGTCCGGACCTCTGGCAGTCTCTATGGGGGTACCACAGGGTTCAAATCTCGGGACGATTCATTTCTCTGTATACATCAATGATGTCGCTCTCGCTGCTGGTGATTCTCTGATCCACCTCTACGCAGACGACACCATTCTGTATACATCTGGCATTTCTTTGGACACTGTGCTAAAACCTCCAAATGAGCTTCAATGCCATACAACTCTCCTTCGGTGGCTTCCAACTGCTCTTAAATGCTAGTAAAGCTAAGTGCATGCTCTTCAACCGATTGCTGCTCGCACCCGCCCGCCCGACTAGCATCACTACTCTGGATGGTTCTGACCTAGAATATGTGGACAACTACAAATACCTAGGTGTCTGGTTAGACTGTAAACCCTCCTTCCAGAGGTGAAATAAACAATACAAACTAAATCCCTAGCACCTTAGAGCCTGCTGCCCTGTATACATAGACTTGAAATCACTGGTCACTTTAATAAATGGATCTCTAGTCATCTAAAATCAGTTCACTGAGACACTGTAACCCAACCCAATCTAACCTTAAATAACCCAACCAACCCAATCTAACCTTAAATAACCCAACCCAACCCAATCTAACCTTAAATAACCCAACCCAACCCAATCTAACCTTAAATAACCCAACCAACCCAATCTAACCTTAAATAACCCAACCAACCCAATCTAACCTTAAATAACCCAATCTAACCTTAAATAACCCAACCTAACCCAACATAACCTAACCTTAAATAACCCAATCTAACCTTAAATAACCCAACCAACCCAATCTAACCTTAAATAACCCAACCCAACCCAATCTAACCTTAACTAACCCAACCCAACCCAATCTAACCTAACATTACCACAGTCTCTTCACCTGAGAGCACACCTTGAGACAACCCTAACCCTGGGTTAGGTTAGGTTAGGTTGGGTTAGGTTGGGTTATTTAAGGTTAGGTTAGGTTAGGTTGGGTTGGGTTATTTAAGGTTAGGTTGGGTTATTTAAGGTTAGGTTATTTAAGGTTAGGTTAGGTTGGGTTGGGTTATTTAAGGTTAGGTTGGGTAGGGTTATTTAAGGTTAGGTTAGGTTAGGTTGGGTTGGGTTATTTAAGGTTAGGTTATTTAAGGTTAGGTTAGGTTGGGTTGGGTTATTTAAGGTTAGGTTGGGTAGGGTTATTTAAGGTTAGGTTGGGTTATTTAAGGTTAGGTTAGGTTGGGTTATTTAAGGTTAGGTTAGGTTAGGTTGGGTTATTTAAGGTTAGGTTGGGTTATTTAAGGTTAGGTTGGGTTATTTAAGGTTAGGTTAGGTTGGGTTAGGTTGGGTTGGGTTGGGTTATTTAAGGTTAGGTTGGGTTAGGTTGGGTTATTTAAGGTTAGGTTGGGTTAGGTTGGGTTGTGTTGGGTTATTTAAGGTTAGGTTGGGTTATTTAAGGTTAGGTTGGGTTAGGTTGGGTTGGGTTGGGTTATTTAAGGTTAGGTTGGGTTAGGTTGGGTTATTTAAGGTTAGGTTGGGTTAGGTTGGGTTGTGTTGGGTTATTTAAGGTTAGGTTGGGTTATTTAAGGTTAGGTTAGGTTGGGTTAGGTTGGGTTGGGTTATTTAAGGTTAGGTTGGGTTGGTTTAGGTTATTTAAGGTTAGGTTAGGTTAGGTTAGGTTGGGTTATTTAAGGTTAGATTATGTTGGGTTATTTAATGTTAGGTTATGTTGGGTTGGGTTGGGTTATTTAAGGTTAGGTTATGTTGGGTTAGGTTGGTTTGGGTTATTTAAGGTTAGGTTGGGTTATTTAAGGTTAGGTTATGTTGGGTTAAGGTATTTTGGTATTTTATTATGGATCCCCATTCGCTGTTGCAAAAGCAGCAGCTACTCTTCCTGGGGTCCAAAGTGTGCTCTCAGGTGAAGCAGTTTTCAGAGATGAAGTTTCACAGATCTAGTATCAGCTTCCCTTCTCCCTCCCCCAATCCTAACCTTACTGGGAAAAAGTTAAACTAACCCCAGAGCAGCGTTTAGGGGCAACTTCCCCTCCCCCAATCCTACCCTTACTGGGGAAAATGCTAAACTAACCCCAGAGCAGCGTTTAGGGGCAACTTCCCCTCCCCCAATCCTACCCTTACTGGGAAAAAGTTAAACTAACCCCAGAGCAGCGTTTAGGGGCAACTTCCCCTCCCCCAATCCTAACCTTACTGGGAAAATGCTAAACTAACCCCAGAGCAGCGTTTAGGGGCAACTTCCCCTCCCCCAATCCTAACCTTACTGGGGAAAATGCTAAACTAACCTCAGAGCAGCGTTTAGGTGGCAACTTCCCCCTGGGTTGGGTGGTGGTGTTGGTTGTAGAATAGGGGTTGTCTCTAGACACTCACCCAAGGCCAGTTTAAATGGGCCAATGTGTGTGAGGCATGCTCATTCCCTCACAATCCACCACGAGCGACACTATTCCAGCTCCTCTGTTGTGCTCAGTGCCCCCACCATGTGGCAGTGTGGTGTTACTGCATGTGTTTATGTCCGCTATGGAGGAGAACGTCTTCCTTATGGGTGGGCCCCAGCGGGAATCGAACCTCAGGATGCTTGGTGTTCGCAAGCACCCTACTCTACCAACTGAAGCGCATAGCACCATTGGGTCAGGATGGTTATCTACAGCACCAGTCAAAAGTTTGGACACACCTACTCAGTCAAGGGTTTTTCTTTCTTTATTTTTTTACTGTTTTCTACATTGTAGAATAAGAGTGAAGACGTCAAAACTATGAAATAAACACTTATGGAATCATGTAGTAACTAAAAAAAGTGTTAAACAAATCAGCTTTGCACACTCTTGGCATTCTATCGTAATCGCTCCTCTTTCACCCCAGCTGCCAATCTAACCCTGATTCAGATGACCATCCTACCCATGCTAGATTACGGAGACATAATTTATAGTTCGGCAGGTAAGGGTGCTCTCGAGCGGCTAGATGTTCTTTACCATTCGGCCATCAGATTTGCCACCAATGCTCCTTATAGGACACATCACTGCACTCTATACTCCTCTGTAAACTGGTCATCTCTGTATACCCGTCGCAAGACCCACTGGTTGATGCTTATTTATAAAACCCTCTTATGCCTCACTCCCCCGTCTGAGATATCTACTGCAGCCCTCATCCTCCACATAAAACACCCGTTCTGCCAGTCACATTCTGTTAAAGGTCCCCAAAGCACACACATCCCTGGGTCGCTCGTCTTTTCAGTTCGCTGCAGCCAGCGACTGGAACGAGCTGCAACAAACACTCAAACTGGACAGTTTTATCTCCATCTCTTCATTCAAAGACTCAAATCATGGACACTCTTACTGACAGTTGTGGCTGCTTTGCATGATGTATTGTTGTCTCTACCTTCTTGCCCTTTGTGCTGTTGTCTGTGGCCAATAATGTTTGTACCATGTTTTGTGCTGATACCATGTTGTGTTGCTGCCATGTTGTTGTCATGTTGTGTTGCTACCATGCTGTGTTGTCATGTGTCGCTGCCTTGCTATGTTGTTGTCTTAGGTCTCTCTTTATGTAGTGTTGTCTCGCTTGTCGTGATGTGTGCTTTGTCCTATATTTATATTTTATTTATTTTAGTATTTTTTTTAATCCCAGCCCCCTGTCCCCGCAGGAGGCCTTTAACCTTTCGGTAGGCCGTTCTAAACTGACTTGCCTAGTTAAATAAAGGTTAAATAAAGGTTAAATAAAGTATATTAAAAAAGAAAATTAAGGCCTGATTTAGCAGTCTCCTCTGAACAGTTGATGTTGAGATGTGTCTGTTACTTGAACTCTGTGAAGCTATTATTCTACAATGTAGAAAATTGTAAAAAATAAAGAAAAACCCTTGACTCAGTAGGTGTATCCAAACCTTTGACTGGTACTGTACATGCCAGAGAAGAGACTGGAGAATAAAAGGCCCAGTGTAATGATAAGCTATACTAGGTCATACTGGGCCCTGGGCCTGGTCATACTGACACCATAGAGGATCACTGACATACAGCATCAACCCATCTTATTAGGGACATGGGAGAGGGGGAGGAGAGGGGGAGGAGAGGAGAGAGAGAGGAGAGGATTAGAAGAAGAGGAGGGGGAAAAGAGGGGGAGGAGGAGGAGAAGAGGGGGAGGAGAGGAGGGAGAGGCGGGGAGGAGAATAAGAGGGGGGAGGAGAAGAGTAGAGGAGGAGGACAAGAGACGGAGGAGAAGCGGGGGAGAGGAGAAGAGGGGGAGGAGAAGACGGGGAGGAGAGGAGGGAGAGGAGAGGAAGGAGAGGGAGGAAAAGAGTAGAGGAGGAGGACAAGAGACGGAGGAGAAGTGGGGGAGAGGAGAAGAGGGGGAGGAGAAGACAGGGAGGAGAAGATGGGGAGGAGAGGAGGAGGACAGGAGGCGGAGGAGAGGGGGAGAAGAGGGGGAGAAGAGGAGGAGGAGAAGAGGGGGGGAGGAGAAGACGGGGAGGAGCAGAGGGGGAGGAGAGGAGGAGGACAGGAGGCGGAGGAGAGGGGGACAAGAGGGGGAGAAGAGGAGGAGGAGAAGAGGGGGAGAGGAGTGAACCAGTGTGTTGTGAGGACAGAGCATCACAGGATTCACCACTGTGACTCCAGAGGAAAACAATTAGCCACACTGATCACTGTGTCGCCTACAGCAGTGTCTCAACCCTCCAGAGCCTAAGTTTCACCTGGCACCTACTGTCCCGTTCAATGGCACTGAAATAGTTTGTCCTACCCATAAACCCTCTGAACGGCACACATTCATACAGTTTCAAGAAAAAGTATGTGAACCCTTTGGAATTACCTGGATTTCTGCATAAATTTGACGTACAATTTGATCTGATTTCATCTAAGTCACAACAATAGACAAACACAGTGTGCTTAAACTAATAACACACAAATTATTGTATTTTTCTCATCTATATTGAATACATCTATTAAACATTCACAGTGTAGGTTGGGAAAAGTATGTGAACCCCTAGGCTAATGACTTCTCCAAAAGCTAATTGGAGTCAGGAGTCAGCTAACCTGGAGTCCAATCAATGAGATGAGATTGGAGATGTTGGTTAGAGATGCTCTGCCCTATAAAAAACACTCACAAAATGTGAGTTTGCTATTCACAAGAAGCATTGCCTGATGTGAACCATGCCTCGAACAAAAGAGATCTCAGAAGACCTAAGATTAAGAATTGTTGCCTTGCATGATCCTGGAAAGGATCTCTAAAAGTCAGTCAACGGTAAGACAAATTGTGTATAAATGGAGAAATTTCAGCACTGTTGCTACTCTCCCTAGGAGTGGCCGTCCTGCAAAGATGACTGCAAGAGCACAGCGCAGAATGCTCACTGAGGTTAAGAAGAATCCTAGAGTGTCAGCTAAAGACTTACAGAAATCTCTGGAACATGCTAACATCTCTGTTGACGAGTCTACAATACGTAAAACACTAAACAATAATGGTGTTCATGGGAGGACACCACGGAAGAAGCCACTGCTGTCCAAAAAAAACCATTACTGCACGTCTGAAGTTTGCAAAAGAGCACCTGGATGTTCCACAGCGCTACTGGCAAAATATTCTGTGGACAGATGAAACTACAGTTGAGTTGTTTGGGAGGAACACACAACACTATGTGTGGAGAAAGAGGCACAGCACACCAACATCAAAACCTCATCCCAACTGTAAAGTATGGTGGAGGGAGCATCATGGTTTGGGTCTGCTTTGCTACCTCAGAGCCTGGACAGCTTGTTATCATCAACGGAAAAATGAATTCCCAAGTTTATCAAGACTTTTTGCAGGAGAATATAAGGCTATCTGTCCGCCAATTGAAGCTCAACAGAAGGAAATACGCCTTCTGGAGTGGCCCAGTCAGAGTCCTGACCTCAACCCGATTGAGATGCTGTGGCATGACCTCAAGAGAGCAGTTCACACCCGACATCCCAAGATTATTGCTGAAATGAAACAGTTTTGTAAATAGGAATGGTCCAGAATTCCTCCTGACCGTTGGTGCAGGTCTGATCCTCGTCTTGTCGTGTCCCATGTATATATCTTTTTAATAGATTTTTCTTCGCATTTTTTTTTTTTTAAACTACAACATACTCTCCTGCAATCCACCTCACCCAATGTGGTATGGATCTGCTATTTCTTTACCTCTGAACCGGAACTCTCAACAGAAGCTAGCCAGAAAACTAGCTACTAGCTAATAGCCAGCTAGCAACTGCTAGCGGTCATCAGCTACCATTAGCCTGGACAACTCTCGCCAGTCTGCACAGCGCGACTCAAACCAGAGCAAATCTGACTTTTTTTTTTTTCTCCATATCTCCGGATTCCTGCCGCAAGCACTGAACCTTTTTACCTGGATCATCGCAGCTAGCTAGCTGCTATCCGAGTGGCCACTCCTGGCTAACGTCTCTGTCCCGAAGCAAGAACCAGTTAGCCTGGAGCTAGCCTTAGCTTGGCCCATCTCCCGGCTAGCCGAAGAGGTCCATCAGCCACTCCTTGGGCTACAATACTTATTCTGCCAATTGGCCTGGACCCCCGCCGACCCTTCACGACTGGACTACCGACGTAATTCGCCCGAGGGGGTTTATCAACTGGCTACTCTGTCACGACGTCCCCTGAATGCCCATCTGCTAGCCTGCTAGCCGCGGCCAACTAGCTGTCTAGAGCATATCGGACTGTTAGCTTAAGAGGCCCATCAGACAAATTCTTTGGCCAATATTCTGCCAATTGGCCTGGACCCTTTTACTACACGGAGCTGATCCACGACGACTGGTCTGTAGACGTAACAGCACAAGGGGGCTGCAACAGACTTCTTCCGTTGCGACGTCCCTCTCAGGCCCTTCTGCTAGCTTGCTAGTCCTGGCCCTCTAGCTGGTTAGGGAAGGTTTTAATAGTCACAGTGGGTAAAACATCTCCTATACACATCCTTACATCCTAGCCCGCTAGCTGTCTAAATCGCTGTGTCTCCGGCCCGCTGAGCTACTCACTGGACCTCTATGATCACTAATGTCAATATGCCTTGTCCATTGCTGTTTTGGTTGTTTTGGTTAGTAATTATTGCCTTATTTTTCTGTAGAGCCTCTAGCCCTGCTCAATACGCCTTAGGTAACCCTTTAGTTCCACCTCCCACACATGAGGTGACCTCACCTGGTTTAACCTGTTAGGGCTAGGGGGCAGTATTTGCACGGCTGGATAAAAAAAAATGTACCCGATTTAATCTGGTTACTAATCCTACCCAGTAACTAGAATATGCATATACTTATTATATATGGATAGAAAACACTCTAAAGTTTCTAAAACTGTTTGAATGGTGTCTGTGAGTATAACAGAACTCATTTGGCAGGCAAAACCCTGAGACATTTTCTGACAGGAAGTGGATACCTGATGTGTTGTATTACCTTTAAACCTATCCCATTGAAAAACACAGGGGCTGAGGAATATTTTGGCACTTCCTATTGCTTCCACTAGATGTCACCAGCCTTTACAAAGTGTTTTGAGTCTTCTGGAGGGAGATCTGACCGAACAAGAGCCATGGAACGATGATGGCTCATTAGACACCTGGCGCGCGAGTTCATGTTGGGTACCCTCGTTCCAATACGTTATAAAAGAGTATGCATTCGTCCACCTTGAATATTATTCATGTTCTGGTTAAAAAAGGCCCTAATGATTTATGCTATACAACGTTTGACATGTTTGAACGAACGTAAATATATTTTTTCCCCTCGTTCATGACGAGAAGTCCGGCTGGCTTAGATCATGTGCTAACAAGACGGAGATTTTTGGACATAAATGATGAGCTTTTTTGAACAAAACTACATTCGTTATGGACCTGTGATACCTGGAAGTGACATCTGATGAAGAGAATCAAAGGTAATGGATTATTTACATAGTATTTTCGATTTTAGATCTCCCCAACATGACGTCTAGTCTGTATCGCAACGCGTATTTTTCTGGGCGCAGTGCTCAGATTATTGCAAAGTGTGATTTCCCAGTAAGGTTATTTTTAAATCTGGCAAGTTGATTGCGTTCAAGAGATGTAAATCTATAATTCTTTAAATGACAATATAATATTTTACCAATGTTTTCTAATTTTAATTATTTAATTTGTGGTGTTGACTTGACTGCCGGTTATTGGAGGGAAACGATTTCCTCAACATCAATGCCATAGTAAAACGCTGTTTTTGGATATAAATATGAACTTGATAGAACTAAAAATGCATGCATTGTCTAACATAATGTCCTAGGAGTGTCATCTGATGGAGATTGTAAAAGGTTAGTGCATCATTTTAGCTGGTTTTATGGTTTTGGTGACCCTGTCTTTGAATTGACAAAACATTACACACAACTCTTGTAAATGTACTGTCCTAACATACTCTAAATTTATGCTTTCGCCGTAAAACCTTTTTGAAATCGTAAAACGTGGTTAGATTAAGGAGATGTTTATCTTTCAAAGGGTGTAAAATAGTTGTATGTTTGAAAAATTTGAATTTTGACATTTATTTGGATTCAAATTTGCCGCTCTTGAAATGCACCTGCTGTTGATGGAGTGCACCACGGGGGGGGACGCTAGCGTCCCACCTAGCCCATAGAGGTTAAACAGATTGGAAAATTCCAGAAAATTATGTCATCAATTTAGAAGCTTCTGATAGGCTAAATGACATCATTTGAGTCAATTGGAGGTGTACCTGTGGATGTATTTCAAGGCCTACCTTCAAACTCAGTGCCTCTTTGCTTGACATCATGGGTAAATCAAAAGAAATCAGTCAAGACCTCAGAAAATAAATTGTAGACCTCCACAAGTTTGGTTCATCATTGGGAGCAATTTCCAAATGCCTGAAGGTACCACGTTCATCTGTACAAACAATAGTACGCAAGTATAAACACCATGGGACCACGCAGCCGTCATAACGCTCAGGATGGAGACGCGTTCTGTCTCCTAGAGATGAACGTACTTTGGTGCGAAAAGTGCAAATCAATCCCAGCACAACAGCAAAGGAGCTTGTGAAGATGCTGGAGGAAACAGGTACAAAAGTATCTATATCCACAGTAAAACGAGTCCTTTATCGACATAACCTGAAAGGCCACTCAGCAAGGAAGAAGCCACTGTTCCAAAACTGCCATAAAAAAGCCAGACTACGGTTTGCAACTGCACATGGGGACAAAGA
Source organism: Salmo salar (assembly GCF_965601325.2). Lineage (NCBI taxonomy): Eukaryota > Metazoa > Chordata > Actinopteri > Salmoniformes > Salmonidae > Salmo > Salmo salar. The sequence continues at coordinate 113,175,212 of NC_138305.1, forward strand.
TCATACTTTTTGGAGAAATGTCCTCTGGTCTGATGAAACAAAAATAGAACTGTAGGGGAGGCTTGCAAGCTGAAGAACACCATCCCAACTGGGAAGCAAGGGGGTGGCAGCATCATGTTTTGGGGGTGCTTTGCTGCAGGAGGGACTGGTGCACTTCCCAAAATAGATGGCATCATGATGCAGGAAAATTATGTGGATATATTGAAGCAACACCTCAAGACATCAGTCAGGAAGTTAAAGCTTGGTCGCAAATGGGTCTTCCAAATGGACAATGACCCCAAGCATACTTCCAAAGTTGTGGCAAAATGGCAACAAAGTCAAGGTATTGGAGTGGCCATCACAAAGCCCTGACCTCAATCCTATAGAAAATTGGGCAGAACTGAAAAAGCGTGTGCGAGCAAAGAGGCCTACAAACCTGACTCAGTTACACCAGCTCTGTCCGGAGGAATGGGACAAAATTCACCCAACTTATTGTGGGAAGCTTGTGGAAGGCAACCCGAAATGTTTGACCAAAGTTAAACAATTTAAAGGCAATGCTACCAAATATTAATTGAGTGTATGTACACTTCTGACCCACTGGGAATGTGATGAAAGAAATAAAAGCTGAAATAAATATTTCTCTCTACAATTATTCTGACATTTCACATTCTTAAAATAAAGTGGTGATCCTAACTGACCTAAGACAGGGAGTTTTTACTAGGATTACATGTCAGGAATTGTGAAAAACTGAGTTTAAATGTATTTGGCTAAGGTGTATGTAAACTTCCGACTTCAACTGTATACCATGCCATCAACTGCGCAGTTGCGCACCAGATTGCTATAACTTATGATGTGGTTAGCTGATACGTAAAATACCTATCCAGGCATTGTAAGATCTGGCATGTGTCAGCAACGCCTGGGCAGAGGAGCACAGCCTTTTTCTAATGTTTGCAAGTATGGAGCAGAAAGCGAAACATCCCACTCCCAAATGTTTCTCTTTCAATGGAAGTCAATGAACTAAGCAGGCTGATATCGCATTATTAAGCAGACAATAGTAAACAGCTTGAGTCATTTATCTTAATAAATATACACCATCTTTGGCCAGCAGCATACCACCCTGCATCCCACTGCTGGCTTGCTTCTGAAGCTAAGCAGGGTTGGTCGCTGGATGGGAGACCAGATGCTGCTGGAAGTGGTGTTGGAGGGCCAGTAGGAGGCACCCTTTCCTCTGGTCTAAAGAAAAAAATATCCCAATGCCACAGGGCAGTGATTGGGGACATTACCCTGTGTAGGGTGCTGTCTTTTGGATGGGATGTTAAATGGGTGTCCTGACTCTCTGAGGTCATTAAAGATCCCATGGCACTTATTGTAAGAGTAGGGGTGTTAACCCTGGTGTCCTGGCTAAATTCCCAATCTGGCCCTCATACCATCACGGCCACCTAATCATCCCCAGCTTACAATTGGCTCATTCATCTCCCCTGTAACTATTCCCCAGGTTGTTGCTGCAAATGAGAATGTGTTCTCAGTCAACTTACCTGGTTAAATAATGGTAAAATATAAATAAAAAAAATCTTTGGTATAGATTTACCTTGTTCACATGCTAGTTTGGGACATTTCCGACTTGTTAAGTGGTAGTAGTTAATCACGTGCCTTGTTCAACTCAGAGCTTCTTAGTTCCAACGAGCAGGTGACATATCCCTTCGTCCTGTAGGCAGAAGCTCATTGTAGATGTCACATGCAGAGTGCTAGTCACTAATCACATTGGGGAAGATCTGAGGTTGGAGCCAATCACTGCCCTAGCAGGGCATCACCTGATCAGGGAGTTATCGGAACTTCCTAATTCCGACTGGGAAGTTTCACTTGAATGACCCTCCAAGACGGAATTACAAGTGGGAAATGTTGTTGACGTAACAGATGTATAATCGTACTCTCCGTGCGTTGTGTTTTCTCCTAATAAATCACACCAGCCAGTGGGCCCAGTTGAGCATCATTTATTATTTGCTGTTAAATGGGAAACAGCACGGTAGTTGTGCAGGGCTTAATGATACTGATGGTTGTCGATGGTAAAATCTGTAGCATGAAGACAACTGTGTTAGCCTGTGTGCTTATGTGACCATTACAACGGTGTATGCTAGCTAACACACTTATTTACAGCAATCATATGCCAAAGCACATCCCAGAAAGCCCCTCAATCCCTAACAGGTACCATATACCCACACATGTATAAATCAGTAACGTACAGCAAACTTGTACACAGCTCTTAAGGGCCATATTTAGTAGGAAACACAGGAGGGACCAGCCAGTGCAGCTCTAGGGCCATATTTAGTAGGAAACACAGGAGGAACCAGCCAGTGCAGCTCTTAAGGGCCATATTTAGTAGGAAACACAGGAGGAACCAGCCAGTGCAGCTCTTAAGGGCCATATTTAGTAGGAAACACAGGAGGAACCAGCCAGTGCAGCTCTTAAGGGCCATATTTAGTAGGAAACACAGGAGGAACCAGCCAGCGCAGCTCTTAAGGGCCATATTTAGTAGGAAACACAGGAGGAACCAGCCAGTGCAGCTCTTAAGGGCCATATTTAGTAGGAAACACAGGAGGAACCAGCCAGCGCAGATCTTAAGGGCCATATTTAGTAGGAAACACAGGAGGAACCAGCCAGCGCAGCTCTTAAGGGCCATATTTAGTAGGAAACACAGGAGGAACCAGCCAGTGCAGCTCTAGGGCCATATTTAGTAGGAAACACAGGAGGAACCAGCCAGTGCAGCTCTTAAGGGCCATATTTAGTAGGAAACACAGGAGGAACCAGCCAGTGCAGCTCTTAAGGGCCATATTTAGTAGGAAACACAGGAGGAACCAGCCAGCGCAGCTCTTAAGGGCCATATTTAGTAGGAAACACAGGAGGAACCAGCCAGTGCAGCTCTTAAGGGCCATATTTAGTAGGAAACACAGGAGGAACCAGCCAGCGCAGCTCTTAAGGGCCATATTTAGTAGGAAACACAGGAGGAACCAGCCAGCGCAGCTCATAAGGGCCATATTTAGTAGGAAACACAGGAGGAACCAGCCAGCGCCGCTCTTAAGGGCCATATTTAGTAGGAAACACAGGAGGAACCAGCCAGCGCCGCTCTTAAGGGCCATATTTAGTAGGAAACACAGGAGGAACCAGCCAGCGCCGCTCTTAAGGGCCATATTTAGTAGGAAACACAGGAGGAACCAGCCAGCGCCGCTCTTAAGGGCCATATTTAGTAGGAAACACAGGAGGAACCAGCCAGCGCCGCTCTTAAGGGCCATATTGTTGCAGATAGAAACACCAACAACAGAGCTGACGTGATTTCCTTATTCTCCCAAAATTATTTGCACCCTTGATAAAGATGAGCAAAAATGACTGTATAAAATAAATAATTCTAATACGGATCTACATTCTATGCAACAACAACAAAAATAATAATATGAAAATTATATTATTATGTACTAACACAATTTCTCAGAGAATTTAGATTAAATTTTTCCCCCCCCCTCTCTTCATCCCTCCATAAACTTTCAAGATCCTTGATATCCTTTGTCTCATGGACCTGCCCTCTTCCATTCAAACACACACACACACCACACACACACACACACACACACACACACACACACACACACACACACACACACACACACACACACACACACACACACACACACACACACACACAGTGCTGTGACCTGTTGTCCAGAGGGCATGGCCAGATCAGAGCAGACCTCCAGGAAGGGGCGTCGTATTTCTCTCTGACCCAGATTTAGAGCCTCTTCTCTAGGTGTACAGTTACCCTGCTGCCTCTTAGAGCCCTCATCACCACCACAGTTGACCACATACAACATACTGGACACGTGACACATGTAGCATGCACACGCCAACCCACAACATGATTCAACTCCACACTGTAAAACTACTGACATTATTGCACAACCATAGATCATCTGTGGGTCAGTGGCAACATTATAGGCCTCACGGAAAAAAAAAACTCACTGTATTATATCTTACAGTAGGATCTTAATTAAAGCCAGTTTGGTAAAGTAGGAAAATAATCCTGCAGCCACAGGAAATGTGGATGATAAAGTAGATTAGGAAGCATCTCAGAAATCATCCACACGGATAAAAAGTTGTGTTTACATCCCTGTTAGTGAGCGTTTCTCCTCTGCCAAGATAATCCATCCACCTGACAGGTGTGGCCATATCAAGAAGCTGATTTAAACAGCATGATCATTACACAGGTACACCTTGTGCTGGGGGACAATAAAATGCCATTCTAAAAATGTGCAGTTTTGTCACACAACACAATGCCACAGATATCTCAAGTTTTGATGAAGTGTGCAATTGGCATGTAGAAATGTCCAGCAGAGCTGTTGCAAGAGAATTGATTGTTCATTTCTCTACCACGAGCCTACTACGTCGTTTTGCAGAATTTTGGCGGTACGTCCAACCGGCCTCACAACCGCAGACCACGTGTATGGCGTCGGGTGGGCGAACGGTTTGCTGATGTCAACATTGTGAACAGAGTGCCCCATGGTGGCGGTGGGGTTATGGTATGAGCAGGCATAAGCTACGGACAATTATTACAATTGCATTTTATCAATGGCAACATGAATGAACAGAGATACCGTGATGAGATCCTGAGGCCCGTTGTCGTGCCATTCATCTGCCGCCATCACCTCATGTATCAGCATGATAATACACGGCCCCATGTCGCAAGGATCTGTACACAATTCCTGGAAGCTGAAAATGTCCCAGTTCTTCCATGGCCTGCATACTCACCAGACATGTCACCCATTGAGCATGTTTGGTATGCTCTGGATTGACGTTGGATTGACATTGAAGAAGAGTGGGACAACATTCCACAAGCCACAATCAACAGCCTGATCCACTCTATGCGAAGGAGATGTGTCGTACTGCATGAGGCAAATGGTGGTCATGTGAAATCCATAGATTAGGGTCTAATGAATTTATTTCAATTGACTGATTTACATATATGAACTGTAACTCAGTAAAACCTTAGAAATTGTTGCATGTTGCGTTTATATTTTTGTACAGTATAATTAAATGGACATATTTGTAGGGATTGATACATTTTTCGTAAGGGAAAATCAAATCTGAAATTCTAAGAGAAAATTTGAAAACTACATTTAAATAAAAAATAAAATAAAAGATCTTTATTACCAGATGTTTCCTGCTATAAACGCAAAGCTTAACATATAAAAACATAGATTAATTCTAGGTCCCAAATGGCACCCTATTCCTTATATAGTGCACTACTTTTGACCAGCGGGCCCATTGGGAATAGGGTACCATTAGGGAATAGGGTCACCTAAAATGGGGGGCTGGGGGGGGGGGGGGGGCTATGTATAAAAAAAAGTGCTGTAATTCCTAAACGGTTCACCCGATGCGGATGAAAATACCCTCAAATTAAATCTGACAGTCTGCACTTTAACCTCTATGGGCTAGGTGGGACGCTAGCGTGCCACCCGTGGTGCACTCCATCAACAGCAGGTGCATTTCAAGAGCGGCAAATTTGAATCCAAATAAATGTCAAAATTCAAATTTTTCAAAAATACAACTATTTTACACCATTTGAAAGATAAACATCTCCTTAATCTAACCACGTTTTACGATTTCAAAAAGGTTTTACGGCGAAAGCATAAATTTAGAGTATGTTAGGACAGTACATTTACAAGAGTTGTGTGTAATGTTTTGTCAAGTCAAAGACAGGGTCACCAAAACCATAAAACCAGCTAAAATGATGCACTAACCTTTTACAATCTCCATCAGATGACACTCCTAGGACATTATGTTAGACAATGCATGCATTTTTAGTTCTATCAAGTTCATATTTATATCCAAAAACAGCGTTTTACTATGGCATTGATGTTGAGGAAATCGTTTCCCTCCAATAACCGGCAGTCAAGTCAGCGTCACAAATTAAATAATTAAAATTAGAAAACATTGGTAAAATATTATATTGTCATTTAAAGAATTATAGATTTACATCTCTTGAACGCAATCAACTTGCCAGATTTAAAAATAACCTTACTGGGAAATCACACTTTGCAATAATCTGAGCACTGCGCCCAGAAAAATACGCGTTGCGATACAGACTAGACGTCATGTTGGGGAGATCTAAAATCGAAAATACTATGTAAATAATCCATTACCTTTGATTCTCTTCATCAGATGTCACTTCCAGGTATCACAGGTCCATAACGAATGTAGTTTTGTTCAAAAAAGCTCATCATTTATGTCCAAAAATCTCCGTCTTGTTAGCACATGATCTAAGCCAGCCGGACTTCTCGTCATGAACGAGGGGAAAAAATATATTTACGTTCGTTCAAACATGTCAAACGTTGTATAGCATAAATCATTAGGGCCTTTTTTAACCAGAACATGAATAATATTCAAGGTGGACGAATGCATACTCTTTTATAACATATTGGAACGAGGGTACCCAACATGAACTCGCGCGCCAGGTGTCTAATGGGACATCATCGTTCCATGGCTCTTGTTCGGTCAGATCTCCCTCCAGAAGACTCAAAACACTTTGTAAAGGCTGGTGACATCTAGTGGAAGCAATAGGAAGTGCCAAAATATTCCTCAGCCCCTGTGTTTTTCAATGGGATAGGTTTAAAGTCAATACAACACATCAGGTATCCACTTCCTGTCAGAAAATGTCTCAGGGTTTTGCCTGCCAAATGAGTTCTGTTATACTCACAGACACCATTCAAACAGTTTTAGAAACTTTAGAGTGTTTCCTATCCATATATAATAAGTATATGCATATTCTAGTTACTGGGTAGGATTAGTAACCAGATTAAATCGGGTACATTTTTTTTATCCAGACGTGCAAATGCTGCCCCCTAGACCCAACAGGTTAATAACGGCATTGTATAATTTCAAATCCAAAGTGCTGGAGTACAGTGCCAAAACAACAACACCTGTGTCACTTTCCCAAACCTTTTGGGCTTTCACTGTACGTACATTACCAGTCAACAGTTCGGACACACCTACTCAGTCAAGGGTTTTTCTTTATTTTTTTTTTTACTGTTTTCTACATTGTAGAATAAGAGTGAAATTGAGATAGTAGTCAATTGTACAACAATGCCTTCAACTGAAATGTGTCTTTCGCATTTAACCCAACCCCTCAAATCAGAGAGACATCAAAACTATGAAATAACACATACAGAATCATGTAGTAAAAAAATCATGTCTTAATTAAAGTAATGATGGACTGTTGCTTCTCTTTGTATATTTGATCTGTTCTTGCCATAATATGGAGTTGGTCTTTTACCAAATAGGGCTATCTTCTGTATACCACCTCTACCTTGTCACAACACAACTGATTGGCTCAAAACGCATTAAGAAGGAAAGAAATTCCACAAATGAACTTTTAATAAGGCACACCTGTTAATTGAAATGCATTCCCAGTGACTACCTCATGAAGCTGGTTGAGAGAATGCCAAGAGTGTGCAAAGCTGTCATCAAGGCAAAGGGTGGCTACTTTGAAGAATCTCAAATATATTTTGGTTTGTTTAACACTTTTTTGGTTTTAGTTACTACATGATTCCATATGTGTAATTTCCAAAGTTTGATGTGAACTATTATTCTACAACGTAGAAAATAGTAAAATAAAGAAAAACCCTTGAATGAGTAGAGGTGTGTCCAAACTGTTGACTGGTGCTGTAAATACATGAAGAACATAGACCGATAGAACACGGGCGGCTGGTGACATCTTTAATTTGGGAGGACGGAATAAACGGAACGTTTCAAGCACATAAAAAAAAAAAAAAAACACACAGATTCAATGTGCTTGATACCCATTCCATTCACTCCATTCCAGACATTACTACGAGCCTCCCCTCACCAGCCTCCTGTGCCGTAGAACGATCGGAAGCGCGTTCAGGTGATGTCATAGCGCGGCCGGACAGGATGTGTCTGGTTGATGTTGGTCTTCGTGCTAGCGGGTTGCGAGCCCTGTGAGCCCGGCTGGGAGGGCACATGGCGGCAGCCGTGATAAGGACTAGAGGGGAATCCTGGGAGATTTAAGGGATTAGGTGGCGAGAATGTTGAGCACGGCCCCCTTCTCTCTCTCAGGTGGAAGACGAACATGTGAGACTTTACCATTACCTAAAGACTGGTTATAACACACTATCCCTGCTGACTGACTGGTTATAACACACTATCCCTGCTGGCTGACTGGTTATAACACACTATCCCTGCTGACTGACAGGTTATAACACACTATCCCTGCTGACAGACAGGTTATAACACACTATCCCTGCTGACTGACAGGTTATAACACACTATCCCTGCTGACTGACTGGTTATAACACACTATCCCTGCTGACTGACTGGTTATAACACACTATCCCTGCTGGCTGACTGACTGGTTATAACACACTATCCCTGCTGACTGACTGGTTATAACACACTATCCCTGCTGGCTGACTGGTTATAACACACTATCCCTGCTGACAGACTGGTTATAACACACTATCCCTGCTGACAGACTGGTTATAACACACTATCCCTGCTGGCTGACTGGTTATAACACACTATCCCTGCTGACTGACTGGTTATAACACACTATCCCTGCTGGCTGACTGGTTATAACACAATATCCCTGCTGGCTGACTGGTTATAACACACTATCCCTGCTGACTGACTGGTTATAACACACTATCCCTGCTGGCTGACTGGTTATAACACACTATCCCTGCTGGCTGACTGGTTATAACACACTATCCCTGCTGGCTGACTGGTTATAACACACTATCCCTGCTGGCTGACAGGTTATAACACACTAACCCTGCTGACTGACTGGTTATAACACACTATCCCTGCTGGCTGACTGGTTAAAACACACTAACCCTGCTGGCTGACTGACTGGTTATAACACACTATCCCTGCTGGTTGACTGGTTATAACACACTATCCCTGCTGACTGACTGGTTATAACACACTATCCCTGCTGACTGACTGACTGGTTCTAACACACTATCCCTGCTGACTGACTGACTGGTTATAACACACTAACCCTGCTGGCTGACTGGTTATAACACACTATCCCTGCTGGCTGACTGGTTATAACACACCATCCCTGCTGACTGACTGGTTCTAACACACTATCCCTGCTGGCTGACTGGTTATAACACACTATCCCTTCTGGCTGACTGGTTATAACACACTATCCCTGCTGACTGACTGGTTATAACACACTATCCCTGCTGACTGACTGGTTATAACACACTATCCCTGCTGACTGACTGGTTATAACACACTAACCCTGCTGACTGACTGGTTATAACACACTAACCCTGCTGGTTGACTAGTTATAACACACTATCCCTGCTGGCTGACTGACTGGTTATAACACACTAACCCTGCTGACTGACTGGTTATAACACACTAACCCTGCTGACTGACTGGTTATAACACACTATCCCTGCTGGCTGACTGGTTATAACACACTAACCCTGCTGGTTGACTGGTTATAACACACTATCCCTGCTGGCTGACTGACTGGTTATAACACTCTAACCCTGCTGACTGACTGGTTATAACACACTAACCCTGCTGACTAACTGGTTATAACACACTAACCCTGCTGACTGACTGGTTATAACACACTAACCCTACTGACTAACTGGTTATAACACACTAACCCTGCTGACTGACTGGTTATAACACACTAACCCTGCTGACTAACTGGTTATAACACAGTAACCCTGCTGACTGACTGACTGGTTATAACACACTAACCCTACTGACTAACTGGTTATAACACACTAACCCTGTTGGTTTACTGGTTATAACACACTATCCCTGCTGGCTGACTGACTGGTTATAACACACTAACCCTGCTGACTGACTGACTGGTTATAACACACTAACCCTGCTGACTGACTGGTTATAACAGACTATCCCTGCTGGCTGACTGGTTATAACACACTAACCCTGCTGGCTGACTGGTTATAACACACTAACCCTGCTGGCTGACTGGTTATAACACACTATCCCTGCTGACTGACTGGTTATAACACACTATCCCTGCTGGCTGACTGGTTATAACACACTATCCCTGCTGGCTGACTGGTTATAACACACTATCCCTGCTGACTGACTGGTTATAACACACTAACCCTGCTGACTGACTGGTTATAACACACTAACCCTGCTGGCTGACTGACTGGTTATAACACACTAACCCTGCTGGCTGACTGACTGGTTATAACACACTAACCCTGCTGGCTGACTGACTGGTTATAACACACTAACCCTGCTGGCTGACTGACTGGTTATAACACACTAACCCTGCTGGCTGACTGACTGGTTATAACACACTAACCCTGCTGGCTGACTGACTGGTTATAACACACTAACCCTGCTGGCTGACTGACTGGTTATAACACACTAACCCTGCTGGCTGACTGACTGGTTATAACACACTAACCCTGCTGACTGACTGGTTATAACACACTAACCCTGCTGACTGACTGGTTATAACACACTATCCCTGCTGACTGACTGGTTATAACACACTAACCCTGCTGACTGACTGTTATAACACACTATCCCTGCTGACTGACTGGTTATAACACACTATCCCTGCTGACTGACTGGTTATAACACACTATCCCTGCTGACTAGAGTCATTAAACTATGCCAGGACGTATCTACGCCTCACCTCACCTTTCTTAGTCACCACATCCTATCCACTACAGAATAGGCTCCTCTTTCCATTGCAGTTTCTGAAGTCCGTTAAAATGTATTTCTAAAAAATGAACATTTGAAAACGTATTTTGATCACCAACTACTTCCCTCGACTACGTGATCAAAAAGTATGTGGACACCTGCTTGTCGAACATCTCATTCCAAAAACCTGGACATTAATATGGAGTTGGTTTCTCCCTTTGCTGCTATAACAGCCTCCACTCTTCTGGGAAGGCTTTCCACTAGATGTTGGAACATTGCTGTGGGGACTTGCTTCCATTCAGCCACAAGAGCATTTGTGAGGTCAGCCAATAATGTTGGGCGACATGTCCTGGCTCGCAGTCAGCGTTCCAATTCATCCCAGTGGTGTTCAGGTCAGGGCTCTGTCAAGGGCAGTCAAGTTCTTCCACACCGCTTTCGACAATCGAATCAAATCAAATTTATTTATATAGCCCTTTGTACATCAGCTGATATCTCAAAGTGCTGTACAGAAACCCAGCCTAAAACCCCAAACAGCAAGCAATGCATGTGAAAGAAGCACGGTGGCTAGGAAAAACTCCCTAGAAAGGCAAAAAACCTAGGAAGAAACCTAGAGAAGAACCAGGCTATGAGGGGTGGCCAGTCCCCTTCTGGCTGTGCCGGGTGGATATTATAACAGAACATGGTCAAGATGTTAAAATGTTCATAAATGACCAGCATGGTCAAATAATAATAATCATAGTAGTTGTCGAGGGTGCAACAAGCACGTCCGGTGAACAGGTCAGGGTTCCATAGCCGCAGGCAGAACAGTTGAAACTGGAGCAGCAGCACAGCCAGGTGGACTGGGGACAGCAAGGAGTCATCATGCCAGGTAGTCCTGAGGCATGGTCCTAGAGCTCAGGTCCTCCGAGAGAAAGAAAGAAAGAGAGAAAGAGAGAATTAGAGAGAGCATATTTAAATTCACACAGGACACCGGATAAGACAAGAGAAATACTCCAGATGTAACAGACTGACCCTAGCCCCCCGACACATAAACTACTGCAGCATAAATACTGGAGGCTGAGACAGGAGGGGTCAGGAGACACTGTGGCCCCATCCGATGAAACCCCCGGACAGGGCCAAACAGGCAGGATATAACCCCACCCACTTTGCCAAAGCACAGCCCCCACACCACTAGAGGGATGTCTCCAACCACCAACTTACCGTCCTTGAACAAGGCCGAGTATAGCCCACAAAGATCTCCGCCACGGCACAACCCAAGGGGGGGCGCCAACCCAGACAGGAAGACCACATCAATGACTCAGCCCACTCAAGTGACGCACCCCTCCCATGGACGGCATGGAAGAACACCAGTATGCCAGTGACTCAGCCCCTGTAATAGGGTTAGAGGCAGAGAATCCCAGTGGAGAGAGGGGAACCGGCAAGGCAGAGACAGCAAGGGTGGTTCGTTGCTCCAGCCTTTCCGTTCACCTTCACACTCCTTCCAATCCATTTCTGTATGGACCTCGCATTGGGCACGGGGGCATTGTCATGCTGAAACAGGAATGGGCCTTCCCCAAACTGTTGCCACAAACTTGGAAGCACAGAATAGTCTGGAATCATCATTATATGCTGTAGCATTAAGATTTTCCTTCACTGGAACTAAGGGGCCCAAACCAAAAACAGCCAAACTTCAGAGTTTGGCACTATGCATTGAGCCCTGGGGGACTGGTGTCCCCCAGGGTTCAGTTCTAGGCCCTCTCCTATTCTCGCTATACACCAAGTCACTTGGCTCTGTCATATCCTCTCACATGGTCTCTCCTATCATTGCTACGCAGACGACACACAGTTAATCTTCTCCTTTCCCCCTTCTGATAACCAGGTGGCGAATCGCATCTCTGCATGTCTGGCAGACATATCAGTGTGGATGACGGATCACCACCTCAAGCTGAACCTCGGCAAGACGGAGCTGCTCTCCCTCCCGGGGAAGGACTGCCCGTTCCATGATCTCGCCATCACGGTTGACAACTCCATTGTGTCCTCCTCCCAGAGTGTTAACCTCTATGGGCTAGGTGGGACGCTAGCGTGCCACCCGTGGTGCACTCCATCAACAGCAGGTGCATTTCAAGAGCGGCAAATTTGAATCCAAATAAATGTCAAAATTCAAATTTTTCAAAAATACAACTATTTTACACCCTTTGAAAGATAAACATCTCCTTAATCTAACCACGTTTTACGATTTCAAAAAGGTTTTACGGCGAAAGCATAAATTTAGAGTATGTTAGGACAGTACATTTACAAGAGTTGTGTGTAATGTTTTGTCAAGTCAAAGACAGGGTCACCAAAACCATAAAACCAGCTAAAATGATGCACTAACCTTTTACAATCTCCATCAGATGACACTCCTAGGACATTATGTTAGACAATGCATGCATTTTTAGTTCTATCAAGTTCATATTTATATCCAAAAACAGCGTTTTACTATGGCATTGATGTTGAGGAAATCGTTTCCCTCCAATAACCGGCAGTCAAGTCAGCGTCACAAATCAAATAATTAAAATTAGAAAACATTGGTAAAATATTATATTGTCATTTAAAGAATTATAGATTTACATCTCTTGAACGCAATCAACTTGCCAGATTTAAAAATAACCTTACTGGGAAATCACACTTTGCAATAATCTGAGCACTGCGCCCAGAAAAATACGCGTTGCGATACAGACTAGACGTCATGTTGGGGAGATCTAAAATCGAAAATACTATGTAAATAATCCATTACCTTTGATTCTCTTCATCAGATGTCACTTCCAGGTATCACAGGTCCATAACGAATGTAGTTTTGTTCAAAAAAGCTCATCATTTATGTCCAAAAATCTCCGTCTTGTTAGCACATGATCTAAGCCAGCCGGACTTCTCGTCATGAACGAGGGGAAAAAATATATTTACGTTCGTTCAAACATGTCAAACGTTGTATAGCATAAATCATTAGGGCCTTTTTTAACCAGAACATGAATAATATTCAAGGTGGACGAATGCATACTCTTTTATAACGTATTGGAACGAGGGTACCCAACATGAACTCGCGCGCCAGGTGTCTAATGGGACATCATCGTTCCATGGCTCTTGTTCGGTCAGATCTCCCTCCAGAAGACTCAAAACACTTTGTAAAGGCTGGTGACATCTAGTGGAAGCAATAGGAAGTGCCAAAATATTCCTCAGCCCCTGTGTTTTTCAATGGGATAGGTTTAAAGTCAATACAACACATCAGGTATCCACTTCCTGTCAGAAAATGTCTCAGGGTTTTGCCTGCCAAATGAGTTCTGTTATACTCACAGACACCATTCAAACAGTTTTAGAAACTTTAGAGTGTTTTCTATCCATATATAATAAGTATATGCATATTCTAGTTACTGGGTAGGATTAGTAACCAGATTAAATCGGGTAAATTTTTTTATCCAGACGTGCAAATGCTGCCCCCTAGCCCTAACAGGTTAAGAGCCTTGGCGGGACCCTGGACAACACCCTGTCATTCTCCGCTAACATCAAGGCGGTGACCCGATCCCGTAGGTTCATGCTCTACAACATTCGCAGAGTACGACCCTGCCTTACACAGGAAGCGGCGCAGGTCCTAATCCAGGCACTTGTCATCTCCCGTCTGGATTACTGCAACTTGCTGTTGGCTGGGCTCCCTGCCTGTGCCATTAAATCCCTACAACTCATCCAGAATGCCGCAGCCCGTCTGGTGTTCAACCTTCCCAAGTTCTCTCACGTCACCCCGCTCCTCCGCACACTCCACTGGCTTCTAGTTGAAGCTCGCATCTGCTACAAGACCATGGTGCTTGCCTACGGAGCTGTGAGGGGAACGGCACCTCCGTACCTTCAGGCTCTGATCAGTCCCTACACCCAAACAAGGGCACTGCGTTCATCCACCTCTGACCTGCTGGCCCCCCTACCTCTGCGGAAGCACAGTTCCTGCTCAGCCCAGTCAAAACTGTTCGCTGCTCTGGCACCCCAATGGTGGAACAAGCTCCCTCACGACGCCAGGACAGCGGAGTCAATCACCACCTTCCGGAGACACCTGAAACCCCACCTCTTTAAGAAATACCTGGGATAGGATAAAGTAATCCTTCTAACCCCCCCCCAATGTAAAAAAAATAAAATACTATTGTAAAGTGGTTGTTCCACTGGATATCATAAGGTGAATGCAGCAATTTGTAAGTCACTCTGGATAAGAGCGTCTGCTAAATGACGTAAATGTAAATGTAAATGTCCTCCTGGCATCCGCCAAACCCAGATTCGTCCGTCTGACTGCCAGATGGTGAAGAGTGATTCACACGTTTACACTGCTCCAGAGTCCAATGACAGTGAGCCATTCCAGGGTTGTGTGCTCGGCCATGGAAACCAATTTCATTAAACTACCGCCTAACAGTTTTTGTGCTGATGTTTCTGCCAGAGGTAGTTAGGAACTCGGTAGGGAGTGTTGCATCCGAGGACAGACGATATTTACGCGTTACGAGCTTCAGCACTTGGCGGTCCCATTCTGTGCGCTTGTGTGGCCTACCACTTCACGGCTTAGCCGTTGTTACTCCTAGACATTTCCACTTCATAATAACAGCACTTACAGTTGACCGAGGCAGCTCTAGCAGGGCAGAAATTTGACAAACTGACTAGTTGGAAAGGTGGCATTCTGTGACGGTGCCACGTTGAAAGTCACTCAGCTCTTCGGTAAGACCATTCTACTGCCAATGTTTGTCTGTGGAGATTGCTTGGCCGTGTGCTCAATTTTATACACCTGTCAGCAACGGGTGTGGCTGAAATAGCCAAATCCCCTAATTTGAAGGGGTGTGCACATTTTGTTTATAAAGTGTATATCATACACACTCTAGACTTAAACTGTTATAGACTATATCCATCCTGCCCTGCCTTTCTAAAACCTTAGAAAGTCAAGTTAACAAACAGATCACCGACCATTTCGAATCCCACTGTCCCTTCTCCACTATGCAATCTGGTTTTCGAGCTGGTCATGGGTGCACCTCAGCCACGCTCAAGGTCCTAAACGATATCATAACCGCCATTGATAAAGGACAAAACTGTGCAGCCATCTTCATCGACCTGGCCAAGGCTTTCGACTCTGTCAATCACCACATTCTTATCGGCAGACTCAATAGCCTTGGTTTCTCAAATGACGGCCTCGCCTGGTTCACCAACTGCTTCTCTGATAGAGTTCAGTGTGTCAAATCGGACGGCCTGTTGTCCGGACCTCTGGCAGTCTCTATGGGGGTGCCACAGGGTTCAATTCTCGGGCCGACTCTTTTCTCTGTATACATCAATGATGTCGCTCTTTGCTGCTGGTGATTCTTTTATCCACCTCTACGCAGACGACACCATTCTGTATACTTCTGGCCCTTCTTTGGACACTGTGTTAACAACCCTCCAGACGAGCTTCAATGCCATACAACTCTCCTTCCGAGGCCTCCAATTGCTTTTAAATGCAAGTAAAACTAAATGCATGCTCTTCAACCGATCGCTGCCTGCACCCGCCCAACCGTCCAGCATCATTACTCTGGACGGCTCTGACTTAGAATATGTGGACAACTACAAATACCTAGATGTCTGGTTAGACTGTAAACTCTCCTTCCAGACTCACATTAAGCATCTCCAATCCAAAATTAAATCTACAATCGGCTTCCTATTTCGCAACAAAGCCTCCTTCACTCATGCTGCCAAACATACCCTCGTAAAACTGACTATCCTACCAATCCTTGACTTCGGCGATGTCATTTACAAAATAGCCTCCAACACTCTACTCAGCAAATTGGATGCTGTCTATCACAGTGCCATCCGTTTTGTTACTAAAGCCCCATATACTACCGACCACTGCGACCTGTATGCTCTAGTCGGCTGGCCCTCGCTACATATTTGTCGCCAAACCCACTGGCTCCAGGTCATCTACAAGTCTCTGCTAGGTAAAGTCCCCCCTTATCTCCGCTCACTGATCA
This sequence comes from Salmo salar, assembly GCF_965601325.2. Classification (NCBI taxonomy): domain Eukaryota; kingdom Metazoa; phylum Chordata; class Actinopteri; order Salmoniformes; family Salmonidae; genus Salmo; species Salmo salar. The sequence continues at coordinate 113,191,888 of NC_138305.1, forward strand.
CCATAGCAGCACCCACCCGTAGCACGCGCTCCAGCAGGTATATTTCACTGGTCATCCCCAAAGCCAAGCCTTTCCTTCCAGTTCTCTGCTGCCAATGACTGGAGCGAATTGCAAAAATCACTGAAGCTGGAGTCTTATATTCCGCTCACTAACTTTAAGCATCAGCTGTCAGAGCAGCTCACAGATCACTGTACCTGTACACAGCCCATCTGTAAATAGCCCATCCAACTACCTCATCCCCATATTGTTATTTATCCTCTTGCTCTTTTGCACCCCAGTATCTCTACTTGCACATCATCATCTGCACATTTATCACTCTAGTGTTAATGCTAAATTGTAATTACTTCGCCTCTATGGCCTATTTATTGCCCTACCTCCCTACTCTTCTACATTTGCACACACTGTACATAGATTTTTCTATTTTTCTTTCCTTTTGTGTTATTGACTGTACGTTTGTTTATTCCATGTGTAACTCTGTGTTGTTGTTTGTGTCGAACTGCTTTGCTTTATTCTTGGCCAGGTCTCAGTTGTAAATGAGAACTTGTTCTCAACTGGACTAACTGGTTATTAAATAAAGGTGGAATAAAATAAAATAAAATAAAAACACACACACACACACACACACACACACACACACACACTGTACATATTCATGTTGTGATCTCACGGGTTATCCGTCCTACATACTGAAGCCTTCTGAACAGTTGTTATGCAGGCAGATGTACGTAATAAGTAACCTGGTCAGTTGTACCAGAAGGAACCAGTAGAACTAAGACTATCTGTTGTATAAGGCTAGTTGTATAACCAACATGTGGCTGTTTATTTTAACATTAGAGTTGGAATCCAATCCGGCAGAGATAAAGGCTGTTGTTGTTGTTGTGGTGATGGTTGTACAATAAAGCCTGTCTCCCCCCCACCACCACTCCGCTGAGTCCTTACCTAACAACAACGTCCCCCCATCACTCTGCTGAGTCCTTACCTATCAACAATGTCCCCCCACCACACCGCTGAGTCCTTACCAAATAACAACGTCCCCCCACCACTCCGCTGAGTCCTTACCTAACAACAACGTCCCCCCACCACTCCGCTGAGTCCTTACCTAACAACAACGTCCCCCCACCACACCGCTGAGTCCTTACCAAACAACAATGTCCCCCCACCACACCGCTGAGTCCTTACCTAACAACAACGTCCCCCCACCACTCCGCTGAGTCCTTACCTAACAACAACGTCCCCCCACCACTCCGCTGAGTCCTTACCTAACAACAACGTCCCCCCACCACACCGCTGAGTCCTTACCTAACAACAACGTCCCCACACCACACCACTGAGTCCTTACCTAACAACAATGTCCCCCCACCACACCGCTGAGTCCTTACCTAACAACAACGTCCCCCCACAACTCCGCTGAGTCCTTACCTAACAACAACGTCCCCACACCACACCGCTGAGTCCTTACCTAACAACAACGTCCCCCCCACCACACCGCTGAGTCCTTACCTATCAGCAACGTCCCCCCACCACACCGCTGAGTCCTTACCTAACAACAACGTCCCCCCACCACACCGCTGAGTCTTTACCTAACAACAACGTCCCCCCACCACTCCGCTGAGTCCTTACCTAACAACAACGTCCCCACACCACACCGCTGTCCTTACCTATCAACAACGTCCCCCCCACCACACCGCTGAGTCCTTACCTATCAGCAACGTCCCCCCCACCACACCGCTGAGTCCTTACCTAACAACAACGTCCCCCCACCACACCGCTGAGTCCTTACCTAACAACAATGTCCCCCCACCACACCGCTGAGTCCTTACCTAACAACAATGTCCCCCCACCACACCGCTGAGTCCTTACCTAACAACAACGTCCCCCACCACACCGCTGAGTCCTTACCTAACAACAATGTCCCCCCACCACACCGCTGAGTCCTTACCTAACAACAACGTCCCCCCACCACTCCGCTGAGTCCTTACCTAACAACAACGTCCCCCCACCACACCACTGAGTCCTTACCTAACAACAACGTCCCCCCCACCACACCGCTGAGTCCTTACCTAACAACAACGTCCCCCCACACCACACCACTGAGTCCTTACCTAACAACAATGTCCCCCCACCACACCGCTGAGTCCTTACCTAACAACAACGTCCCCCCACCACTCCGCTGAGTCCTTACCTAACAACAACGTCCCCCCACCACTCCGCTGAGTCCTTACCTAACAACAACGTCCCCCCACCACACCGCTGAGTCCTTACCTAACAACAACGTCCCCCCACCACTCCGCTGAGTCCTTACCTAACAACAACGTCCCCACACCACACCGCTGAGTCCTTACCTATCAACAACGTCCCCCCCACCACACCGCTGAGTCCTTACCTATCAGCAACGTCCCCCCCACCACACCGCTGAGTCCTTACCTAACAACAACGTCCCCCCACCACACCACTGAGTCCTTACCTAACAACAATGTCCCCCCACCACACCGCTGAGTCCTTACCTAACAACAATGTCCCCCCACCACACCGCTGAGTCCTTACCTAACAACAACGTCCCCCACCACACCGCTGAGTCCTTACCTAACAACAACGTCCCCCCACCACTCCGCTGAGTCCTTACCTAACAACAACGTCCCCCCACCACACCGCTGAGTCTTTACCTAACAACAACGTCCCCCCACCACACCGCTGAGTCCTTACCTAACAACAACGTCCCCCCACCACACCTCTGAGTCCTTACCTAACAACAATGTCCCCCCACCACACCGCTGAGTCCTTACCTAACAACAATGTCCCCCCACCACACCGCTGAGTCCTTACCTAACAACAACGTCCCCCACCACACCGCTGAGTCCTTACCTAACAACAATGTCCCCCCACCACACCGCTGAGTCCTTACCTAACAACAACGTCCCCCCACCACTCCGCTGAGTCCTTACCTAACAACAACGTCCCCCCACCACACCACTGAGTCCTTACCTAACAACAACGTCCCCCCACCACACCGCTGAGTCCTTACCTAACAACAACGTCCCCACACCACACCACTGAGTCCTTACCTAACAACAATGTCCCCCACCACACCGCTGAGTCCTTACCTAACAACAACATCCCCCCACCACTCCGCTGAGTCCTTACCTAACAACAACGTCCCCCCACCACTCCGCTGAGTCCTTACCTAACAACAACGTCCCCCCACCACTCCGCTGAGTCCTTACCTAACAACAACGTCCCCCCACCACACCGCTGAGTCCTTACCTAACAACAACGTCCCCCCACCACTCCGCTGAGTCCTTACCTAACAACAACGTCCCCACACCACACCGCTGAGTCCTTACCTATCAACAACGTCCCCCCCACCACACTGCTGAGTCCTTACCTATCAGCAACGTCCCCCCCACCACACCGCTGAGTCCTTACCTAACAACAACATCCCCCACCACACCACTGAGTCCTTACCTAACAACAATGTCCCCCCACCACACCGCTGAGTCCTTACCTAACAACAATGTCCCCCACCACACCGCTGAGTCCTTACCTAACAACAACGTCCCCCCACCACTCCGCTGAGTCCTTACCTAACAACAACGTCCCCCCACCACACCGCTGAGTCTTTACCTAACAACAACGTCCCCCCACCACACCGCTGAGTCCTTACCTAACAACAACGTCCCCCATCACTCCGTTGAGTCCTTACCTAACAACAATGTCCCCCCACCACACCACTGAGTCCTTACCTAACAACAACGTCCCCCCACCACTCCGCTGAGTCCTTACCTAACAACAACGTCCCCCCCACCACTCCGCTGAGTCCTTACCTAACAACAATGTCCCCCACACCACTCCGCTGAGTCCTTACCTAACAACAACGTCCCCCCCACCACTCTGCTGAGTCCTTACCTAACAACAACGTCCCCCCCACCACTCCGCTGAGTCCTTACCTAACAACAAATGTAACAACCTTGTCACTACCTCTGTGATCTTCCTGTTAACACTCAGACTCAATCCCTGAGCTTATATCGACCCCCGGCACACCCTCGTGTCCGCCGTGTGAGCACGTTGTCTGTGTGCAGGGCAGGTGGTTGTGTCTGGGAGGGCAGTGAGAGGACCCTTCTGGCTGTCTGCTGGGGCTGATAACACACCCAGAAGATCAAGGTGGATTCAGGAGGATTAAGTGGGAGGGAGGGACCGGCCCCTAACAGAGCCTATCAGGACACTACAAGACCCTCTCAGGACCCTAACAGAGTCTATCAGCACCACTCAAAGATTATCCACTGACATAAGATCCACAGATGAGAGAGCAAACAAACGCTGGAACAGAAAGAGGAGAGAAGAGAGTTCCCCATCACTGCAGAGAAACAGAGAGAGAAAGAGAGAGAGAGAGAGAGAGAGAGAGAGAGAAAGAGAGAAAGATGTTAGAGTCAATTCATATTGGAGAGACACGGTACGACTAAATTAGCTTCTAGTGTACGAGTTGTGTTCCAGTATGTATGTGTTGGCGTGGGTGCTGCTGTTTGTGTGGCTGGGTGGAGGTGTGTGCGTGTGTATGATGGAAAACTACACGCTACTGATAGAGAAGAGAGGTTGTTCTCAGTGTATTGCCGTCAACACCACCATCTGCAGTGGCTTCTGCCACACACAGGTTAGATATCTCAATATTCCTTCATACCTTCATTTCTCTCTCTCTCATTCATTCATTCATTCATACCTTCATTTCTCTCTTTCTTTTCATTCATTCATTCATTCATTCATTCATTCATTTCTACCTTCATTTCTCTCTCTCTTTCCTTCATTCATTCATTCTTACCTTCATTTCTCTCTCTCTCATTCATTCATTCATTCATTCATTCTTTCATTCATTCATTCATTCATACCTTCATTTCTCTCTTTCATTCATCCCTACCTTCATTTCTCTCTCTCTTTCATTCATTCATTCATTCATTCATTCATTCATTCATTCATTCATTCATTCATACCTTCATTTTCTCTTTCATTCATTCATTCATTCATTCATTCATTCATTCATTCCTACCTTCATCTCTCTCTCTCTTTCGTTCATTCATACCTTCATTTCTCTCTTTCATTCATTCATTCATTCATTCATTCATTCATTCCCTCATTTCTCTCTTTAATTAATTAATTCATTCATTCATTAATTCATACCTTCATTTCTCTCTCTTTCATTCATTCATTCATTCATTCATTCATTCATTCATTCATTCATTCATACCTTCATTCATACCTTCATTGATTAATTTCTCTCCTTCCTTCCTTCCTTCCTTCCTTCCTTCGTATTTAAACAAGACCTGTGGGTGAGAACAGAGTGAGATATGCTGGGGGATGAGTCTCTCTCTCTTGACCCTTTTCCCTGATCTCTAACCTTTGACCCCTTCCCGTGTCAGGACACCAATGTGAAGGGGCGTGTGGGTAAGAGTTACCTGATCCAACGTGGCTGCATGCCCCACTCCCTGGTCTATCATCCCGCCCGCGTGCCAGGCTGCCCGCTGCATGCCAACAACGTGCTCTACTACCCAGAGTCCCGCCGCTGCCACTGCACCCGCTGTGACGGACACGCCCACCGCTGTGTCCACGTGACCCAGGTCACACCCACCCCTTGCACCAGGAAGAACCCTGCCACCCACAGGACCAGCTCCTCAACCCGCAGGACCTGGAAACGCCCACCTGTCAAGAAAAACAGCGACCAGGAAACCTAACCAACTGCCTATCCACACAGCGACCAGAAAACCTGACCAACTGCCCATCGACACAGCGACCAGGAAACCTGGCCAACTGCCCATCCACACAGCGACCAGGAAACCTGCCCAACTGCCCATCCACACAGCGACCAGAAAACCTGACCAACTGCCCATCCACACAGCGACCAGGAAACCTGACCAACTGCCCATCCACACAGCGACCAGGAAACCTGCCCAACTGCCCATCCACACAGCGACCAGGAAACCTGCCCAACTGCCCATCCACACAGCGACCAGGAAACCTGCCCAACTGCCCATCCACACAGCGACCAGGAAACCTGCCCAACTGCCCATCCACACAGCGACCAGGAAACCTGCCCAACTGCCCAACCACACAGCGACCAGGAAACCTGCCCAACTGCCCATCCACACAGCGACCAGGAAACCTGCCCAACTGCCCATCCACACAGCGACCAGGAAACCTGACCAACTGCCCATCCACACAGCGACCAGGAAACCTGCCCAACTGCCCAACCACACAGCGACCAGGAAACCTGCCCAACTGCCCATCCACACAGCGACCAGGAAACCTGCCCAACTGCCCATCCACACAGCGACCAGGAAACCTGACCAACTGCCCAACCACACAGCGACCAGGAAACCTGCCCATCCACACAGCGACCAGGAAACCTGACCAACTGCCCAAGTGCCCATCCACACAGCGACCAGGAAACCTGCCAAACTGCCCATCCACACAGCGACCAGGAAACCTGCCCAACTTCCCATCCACACAGCGACCAGGAAACCTGCCAAACTGCACATCCACACAGCGACCAGGAAACCTGACCAACTGCCCATCCACACAGCGACCAGGAAAATTGCCCAACTGCCCATCCACACAGCGACCAGGAAACCTGACCAACTGCCCATCCACACAGCGACCAGGAAACCTGACCAACTGCCCAACCACACAGCGACCAGGAAACCTGCACATCCACACAGCGACCAGGAAACCTGACCAACTTCCCATCCACACAGCGACCAGGAAACCTGACCAACTGCCCATCCACACAGCGACCAGGAAACCTGCCCAACTGCCCATCCACACAGCGACCAGGAAACCTGGCCAACTGCCCATCCACACAGCGACCAGGAAACCTGGCCAACTGCCCATCCACACAGCGACCAGGAAACCTGACCAACTGCCCAACTGCCCATCCACACAGCGACCAGGAAACCTGGCCAACTGCCCATCCACACAGCGACCAGGAAACCTGACCAACTGCCCATCCACACAGCGACCAGGAAACCTGACCAACTGCCCATCCACACAGCGACCAGGAAACCTGGCCAACTGCCCATCCACACAGCGACCAGGAAACCTGGCCAACTGCCCATCCACACAGCGACCAGGAAACCTGACCAACTGCCCATCCACACAGCGACCCAGTATAGGCCTGATGTTTATACATTGTACGTTGTGTGGAAAATGTTCAAATCAAAAGAGAATGTTTTGGTAAAGATGGAATGTGAAGTTAGTTGTCTAAAATTGGATTTGAGTAAAATCTAGACCTTGCCTCTTAACTAATTAAATCTAGACCTTGCCTCTTAACTAGTTAAATCTAGACCTTGCCTCTTAACTAGATAAATCTAGACCTTGCCTCTTAACTAGATAAATCTAGACCTTGCCTCTTAACTACACTGCTCAACAAAATAAAGGGAACACTTAAACAACACAATGTAACTCCAAGTCAATCATACTTCTGTGAAATCAAACTGTCCACTTAGGAAGCAACACTGATTGAAAATAAATTTCACATGCTGTTGTGCAAATGGAATAGACAACAAGTGGAAATTATAGGCAATAGTAGTGTCCAGAGCATGGAGGCGCTACCAGGAGACAGGCCAGTACATCAGGAGACGTGGAGGAGGCCGTAGGAGGGCAACAACCCAGCAGCAGGACCGCTACCTCCGCCTTTGTGCAAGGAGGAGCAGGAGGAGCACTGCCAGAGCCCTGCAAAATGACCTCCAGCAGGCCACAAATGTGCATGTTTCTGCTCAAACGGTCAGAAACAGACTCCATGAGGGTGGTATGAGGGGCCGTCGTCCACAAGTGGGGGTTGTGCTTACAGCCCAACACCGTGCAGGACGTTTGTCATTTGCCAGAGAACACCAAGATTGGCAAATTCGCCACTGGCGCCCTGTGCTCTTCACAGATGAAAGCAGGTTCACACTGAGCACATGTGACAGACGTGACAGAGTCTGGAGACGCCGTGGAGAACGTTCTGCTGCCTGCAACATCCTCCAGCATGACCGGTTTGGCGGTGGGTCAGTCATGGTGTGGGGTGGCATTTCTTTGGGGGGCCGCACAGCCCTCCATGTGCTCGACAGAGGTAGCCTGACTGCCATTAGGTACCGAGATGAGATCCTCAGACCCCTTGTGAGACCATATGCTGGTGCGCTTGGCCCTGGGTAACTCCTAATGCAAGACAATGCTAGACCTCATGTGGCTGGAGTGTGTCAGCAGTTCCTGCAAGAGGAAGGCATTGATGCTATGGACTGGCCCGCCCGTTCCCCAGACCTGAATCCAATTGAGCACATCTGGGACATCATGTCTCGCTCCATCCACCAACGCCACGTTGCACCACAGACTGTCCAGGAGTTGGCGGATGCTTTAGTCCAGGTCTGGGAGGAGATCCCTCAGGAGACCATCCGCCACCTCATCAGGAGCATGCCCAGGCGTTGTAGGGAGGTCATACAGGCACGTGGAGGCCACACACACTACTGAGCCTCATTTTGACATGTTTTAAGGACATTACATCAAAGTTGGATCAGCCTGTAGTGTGGTTTTCCACTTTAATTTTGAGTGTGACTCCAAATCCAGACCTCCATGGGTTGATAAATTGGATTTCCATTGATTATTTTTGTGTGATTTTGTTGTCAGCACATTCAACTATGTAAAGAAAAAAGAAAAAAGTATTTAATAAGATTATTTCATTCATTCAGATCTAGGATGTGTTATTTTAGTGTTCCCTTTATTTTTTTCAGCAGGTGCTAGCCGCCCTGTAAATCTAGACCTCCAGCCTCTTAACTAGTTAAATCCAGACCTTGCCTCAATTTGGTTGTCCCGAGACGCCCAAAGGTGGTTACGCCCACTTCTGACCCAAGGGTATAAAACATGGGGGTTAAGAACGAACAGGACAGACTAAGTGACCCCAAGCTGCAGCCAAGGTCTAAAAAAAAAGTAAACGAACCCCAAAACGCAACGCAAGGAAGAAGACAAAGAAATGTTTTTCTACACGAGCTACGAACGAGTAGCCGTGTCTAAGCGGGTGAATTTAAGCCGAAACACCCAGCCTCCACTCTCCATCGAATCGTGGTATCTACTTCTGTGAGCTCTGAGCTACAGAGCTGTCTGTCCTCAGACGACCCCTATCAGAGCAAGGGCGAGGAATCGGACCACTAAGCCAAAAGGGACACTGACATCGTGAGGACAACCAGAGGGTTGCGCCGGAGAAGTGCGTCATTGAGAAGCCTAAACGAGCCACGCGGAGCTTCCCATCTGAGAAGACGTAATTACATCATTATATTCTGACCCATAAGAGCGGCAGTTCGGGGCAAGGCTAGGGGTTAAAATAAGCATGGCTGACGAATGCACCCAAATGTATATTTCTCTCATGTACTTTCTCTTTTTCCTCTCTCTTTTAAATCCCCATTTTGGGTAACACGCCTCATAGTGTGTTGGCCCGTTATACTAAGTCCTAATCAATAGCCTAGACTGTGTTTTTGTGTATGTGTATCTTTTATCATCATTTTAGCTTGCTAGTAAATAAATAATCAACTAAGATTGGTGTGGTACGAAGTCATTGGTGGGACCCGGGTCCGTGCAGATTCCCGGATTATGCGACGTTCAGAATTGAGAGTGTAGAGGAAATTGATTAATTAGCGACTGTTGTAAAAATTGATATTCTGATATTCGTTGAGTTAATTTGGGAAATAGAAACTCAATAAAACAAATGTTTCCCATGGTGCCCCCAGGTTAATGAGTTAATATTTGTTTGATTCATTTAACTAATACAACGTCACGACAACAGGCTGGACTGTTCTGTAAGAGTCCATCTCTAAATCACATCCAAAAACGTATGGCGAGATCTGGAAACAGCAGTTGCTGAAGGGCACGTCTCAAACATTAAAGAATTGAAGCAGTTTGATGCTGAAAAGTGAGCCAAATTGGCAGTGGGAAAAGTACAGCAAGCTAAATGGCTACATGAAGCGTTTGGCTCTTGGGAGTTTTGGCCAAAGGCGGTACAAACAAGTATTAGCTACGGGGTGCCAATTATTTTGTCTTTTAAAATTGGTTCTGCAATGTTGAAAATCAAAAAAAGTTGTATTTAAAATGTCAACACATTTTTAGAAGAAACAGGAAGGATGACAATATATTTAACTGTATATGTCTAGAAATTGTAGACTCTGTGTGAAATAACTTTTAATATAATAAAAGTTTGTGTTGATTGTACTGCTAAATCATGATGGGTTTTTTTTTTTGAAGGAGGGTGTGAATACCGTGTTAGTATCTGAGGAATTGTAAAGACATATTCTGTTTAACGATCACACATTTCATGTCTTTAAGTGTGTTTATTACGTAGAGCTGAAGCAGACTCACCTGGATAAAGGTTTATACAAGACTGAGGCAGAGAACAGAGATCAGCCGAGATATCTACTATTATTACAATATCTCTGCCTGAACCCGTTAACCCATGTGCTGTGGAGCTTGTTCTGCACACACACACACACACACACACACACACACACACACACACAGACATTAGTTGCTGAGTCGCCCATTACAGTAGTAACCATACGTTAGTTATATAATACTGTTGCTGGAGCAACCATCACCAGCACTACTTAATCAGCAGATGTTGTACCTCTCTGGCCGTGTCCGAAATCTGTCGTGCCCACTAGGCTACTCACTGAAACTACACACTGGGTACTGGTCATACTACACACTGGGTACTGGTCATACTACACACTGTGTACTAGTCACACTACACACTGTGTACTGGTCACACTACACACTGTGTACTGGTCACACTACACACTGTGTACTGGTCACACTACACACTGTGTACTGGTCACACTACACACTGTGTACTGGTCACACTCCACACTGTGTACTGGTCACACTCCACACTGTGTACTGGTCATACTCCACACTGTGTACTGGTCATACTACACACTGTGTACTGGTCATACTACACACTGTGTACTAGTCATACTACACACTGTGTACTGGTCACACTACACACTGTGTACTGGTCACACTACACACTGTGTACTGGTCATACTACACACTGTGTACTGGTCATACTACACACTGTGTACTGGTCATACTACACACTGTGTACTAGTCATACTACACACTGTGTACTGGTCATACTCCACACTGTGTACTGGTCTTACTACACACTGTGTACTGGTCATACTACACACTACACTGTGTACTAGGTCATACTACACACTACACTGTGTACTGGTCATACTACACACACACTGTGTACTGGTCATACTACACACTACACTGTGTACTGGTCATACTACACACTGTGTACTAGTCATACTACACACTGTGTACTGTCATACTACACACTGTGTACTGTCATACTACACACTGTGTACTGGTCACACTACACGCTGTGTACTAGTCCCACTACACACTGTGTACTAGTCATACTACACACTGAACTAGTCATACTACACACTGTGTACTGGTCATACTACACACTGTGTACTGGTCATACTACACACTGTGTACTGGTCATACTACACACTGTGTACTGGTCACACTACACACTGTGTACTAGTCACACTACACACTGTGTACTAGTCATACTACACACTGTGTACTGGTCAAATTACACACTGTGTACTGGTCACACTACACACTGTGTACTAGTCCACTACACACTGGACTAGTCATACTACACACTGGACTGGTCAACACACACTGTGTACTGGTCATACTACACACTGTGTACTGGTCATACTACACACTGTGTACTGGTCATACTACACACTGTGTACTGTCATACTACACACTGTGTACTGGTCATACTACACACTGTGTACTGGTCATACTACACACTCTGTACTGGTCATACTACACACTGTGTACTGGTCATACTACACTCTGTGTACTGGTCATACTACACTCTGTGTACTGGTCATACTACACACTGTGTACTAGTCATACTACACACTTTTTAGAATGTACTGTTTAGTAACCTTAACCACTGTTTATTTTCCTTTAACAAAAAAACTGGCTTCTGGAAAGCAGTTGTGGCAAACCTTTGGCCAATTTGCCGCAAATTTGCGTCAACTTAATATTTTGATATTATTATATACATGCAAATTAGTTTAGTGGCAAACTGTTGCGGTAAATTTGCAGCAAATTATGACCTTCTAGCAAACAATTCTGGGAAACATTTTGTTTGCAGCAAACTCAGTATAAATACACAAATTAGATCAGGTTTTTGGTTACTGTGATAAACAACATTGAAATGTACAGTACATTCAGGAAGTATTTAGACCCCTTTACTTTTTCAACATTTTGTTACGTTACAGCCTTAATATAAAATGAATTAAATTAAAATATCCTCAAATCTACACACAATACCCCATAATGACAAAGTGAAAAAAGGTTTTTAGAAATGTTTGCAAATTTATTACAAATAAAAAACAGAAATAGCTTATTTCCATAAGTATTCAGACCCTTTGCTATGAGACTCAAAATTGAGCTCAGGTGCATCCTGTTTCCATTGATCATCCTTGAGATGTTTCTACAACTTGATTGGTGTCCACCTGTGGTAAATTCAATTGCTTGGACATGATTTGAAAAGGCACACACACCTGTCTATATAAGGTCCCACAGTTGACAGGTAGAGCAAAAACCAAGCCATGAGGTTGAAGGAATTGTCCGTAGAGCTCCGAGACAGGATTGTGTCGAGGCACAGATCTGGGGAAGGGTACCAAAAAATGTCTGCAGCATTTTAGGTTGGCAAGAACACAGTGGCTTCCGTCATTCTTACATGGAAGAAGTTTGGAACCACCAAGACTCTTCCTAGAGCTGGACTCCCGGCCAAACTGAGCATTCAGGGGAGAAGGGCCTTGGTCAGGGAGGTGTCAGAGAACCCGATGGTCACTCTGAAGGAGCTCCAGAGTTCCTCTGTGTAGATGGGAGAACCTTCCAGAAGGACAACCATCTCTGCAGCACTCCACCAATCAGGACCTGTAGATTGATGAGGATTTTTAATTATTTAATCCATTTTAAAATAAGGCTGTAACGTAACACAATGTGGAAAAGGTCAAGGGGTCTAAACACTTTCCAAATACTAATAATAATACTAAATACTAATAGTAATACTAATAATAATACAAATACTAAATACTACTAATACTAATACTAAATACTAATAATAGTACTAAATACTAATAATAGTACTAAATACTAATACTAAATACTAATAATAGTACTAATGCTAATACTAAATACTAATAATAGTACTAAATACTAATAGTACTAAATACTAATAATAATACTAATACTAATACTAAATACTAATACTAAATACTACTACTAATACTAATACTAAATACTAATAAGAATACTAATAATAGTACTAAATACTAATAATAGTACTAAATACTAATACTAAATACTAATAATAGTACTAATACTAATACTAAATACTAATAATAGTACTAAATACTAATAATAGTACTAAATACTAATAATAATACTAATACTAAATACTAATACTAAATACTAATAATAATACTAAATACTAATACTAAATACTACTAATAATACTAATACTAAATACTAATACTAATAATAAATACTAATAATAATAATAATACTAATAATGTATCTGTTTTTTTGCATTGGATGTGTCTCAATCCACCACATCCGTCAGTGTCGCTGGAAGATGAGAGCGTTAGAAACCACGAGATGAAAATCGGTCTTCTCACGTAAATGTCTGTAGCGTCCGAACCGTTTGGGGGCTACAAACCAAATGGGACGCCATGGAAAGGGGAGATTCTCACGGACATGATGGTGTTCTCTGTTTTGCTCTACGACCCCCCACCACAAGTGTCAGTCATGGCTCATTCATCCATCCATTGATCTATTAATTCACAGGAACACATCAGCCAGAGAACTGTCACTTCCTGTCACTTCCTGTACTTACCCACTATTGTTCATTGGAAAACAAGACATGCTCGCAACAGTCTTACCGCAGGGGTATGCTGTTCCAGCGAATACACCGTGGTCTGTAGGAATTCCCATGCTGCGGGGGTATGCTGTTCCAGCGAATACACCGTGGTCTGTAGGAATTCCCATGCTGCGGGGGTATGCTGTTCCAGCAAATACACCGTGGTCTGTAGGAATTCCCATGCTGCGGGGGTATGCTGTTCCAGCGAATACACCGTGGTCTGTAGGAATTCCCATGCTGCGGGGGTATGCTGTTCCAGCAAATACACCGTGGTCTGTAGGAATTCCCATGCTGCGGGGGTATGCTGTTCCAGCGAATACACCGTGGTCTGTAGGAATTCCCATGCTGCGGGGGTATGCTGTTCCAGCGAATACACCGTGGTCTGTAGGAATTCCCATGCTGCGGGGGTATGCTGTTCCAGCGAATACACCGTGGTCTGTAGGAATTCCCATGCTGCGGGGGTATGCTGTTCCAGCGAATACACCGTGGTCTGTAGGAATTCCCATGCTGCGGGGGTATGCTGTTCCAGCGAAGTACCGATGCTCCAACGCCGGTCCACTAACAAAGGCTCCAATAAAGATAAAGGAACTGTGCTTCTGCGGAAGAAGATCATGATCAGCACCTCCGTACCTTCAGGCTCTGATCAGTCCCTACACCCAAAGAAGGGCACTGCGTTCATCCACCTCTGGCCTGCTCGCCTTCCCTACCTCTGCGGAAGCACAGTTTCCCGCTCAGCCCAGTCAAAACTGTTCGCTGCTCTGGCACCCCAATGGTGGAACAAGCTCCCTCACGACGCCAGGACAGCGGAGTCAATCACCACCTTCCGGAGACACCTGAAACCCCACCTCTTTAAGGAATACCTGGGATAGGATAAAGTAATCCTTCTAACCCCCCCCCCCCCCCCCTTTAAAAGATTTAGATGCACTATTGTAAAGTGGTTGTTCCACTGGATATCATAAGGTGAATGCAGCAATTTGTAAGTCGCTCTGGATACGAGCGTCTGCTAAATGACGTCAATGTAAATAACACCTGAGGACTTGTGCAAAGCATCGAGGCACATGGACAATACATGCCTACAGAAAATGTGTTGTTCGTTCGACAAAGTGGGATATTTTTTTTTTGTGTCGTTAAAATTAATTATGTGAGAAATGGCGGTGAAAAGAGTGAGATAATTTTATTTTATTTATTTATTTATTTATTTCACCTTTATTTAACCAGGTAGGCAAGTTGAGAGCAAGTTCTCATTTACAATTGCGACCTGGCCAAGATAAAGCAAAGCAGTTCGACAACATACAACAACACAGAGTTACACATGGAGTAAAACAATTACATTTACGTTTACGTCATTTAGCAGACGCTCTTATCCAGAGCGACTTACAGTAGTGAATGCATACATTTCAATTCATTTCATCCCTTTTTATTTTTTTTCCTCGTAAAACAACATACAATCAATGATGCAGTAGAAAAAAATAAGACTATATACAACGTGAGCAAATGATGTGAGATAAGGGAGGTAAAGGCAATAAAGGCCATGGTGGCAAAGTAAATAAAGTATAGCAAGTAAAACACTGGAATGATAGATTTGTAGTTTGAAGAAAGTTCAAAGTTAAAATATAAATAATATGGTGCAAAGGAGCAAAATAAATAAAATAAATAAAATAAATAAATACAGTAGAGGAAGAGGTAGTAGTTTGGGCTAAATTATAGATGGGCTATGTACAGGTGCAGTGATCTGGGAGCTGCTCTGACAGCTGGTGCTTAAAGCTAGTGAGGGAGATAAGTGTTTCCAGTTTCAGAGATTTTTGTAGTTCGTTCCAGTCATTGGCAGCAGAGAACTGGAAGGAGAGACGACGAAAGGAGGAGTTGGCTTTAGGGGTGACCAGAGAGATATAGCTGCTGGAGCGTGTGTTACAGGTGGGTGCTGCTATGGTGACCAGTGAGCGGAGATAAGGGGGGACTTTACCTAGTAGGGTCTTGTAGATGACCTGGAGCCAATGTGTTTGGCGATGAGTATGAAGCGAAGGCCAGCCAACGAGAGCGTACAGGTCGCAGTGGTGGGTAGTATATGGGGCTTTGGTGACAAAACGGATGGCACTGTGATAGACAGCATCCAGCTTAATGCCAAGATTGTAATAATGCCAAGAGTGTGCAAAGCTGTCATCAAGGCAAAGGGTGGCTTGAATAATATAACGTTTGGTTAATAGATGATTCTATATATGTGTCACACACATCATCCCCAATCCACTGGCTCCCAGTTCAACAGAGGATCACCTTCAAAATCCCCCAAATGGTCCTACTGACCTCCTTCACACTCCTACAATCCAACACCTTTACTGCTGTTACCTTCCCCAGTTCCTCTGTTGTGGGTTTTGTTTGTATGTGTGTGTTTCAGGAAAATGGCTTCCTGAAATTCCCCCAAGCAGCTGATTGGTCGGCCACATCGATGATTGGAGAGCTGACCCCGCCCCCCTCGTCAGGATACAGCTGAATCACATTAGACTCCTCCTCCAGCTGTATCCCATTAGACTCCTCCTCCAGCTGTATCCCATTAGACTCCTCCTCCAGCTGTATCCCATTAGACTCCTCCTCCAGCTGTATCCCATTAGACTCCTCCTCCAGCTGTATCCCATTAGACTCCTCCTCCAGCTGTATCCCATTAGACTCCTCCTCCAGCTGTATGACTCCTCCTCCAGCTGTATGACTCCTCCTCCAGCTGTATGACTCCTCCTCCAGCTGTATCCCATTAGACTCCTCCTCCAGCTGTAGAAGCCAGTGTTCTGTTGCTCAGTAGAGAGATGATTAGTATGTCCTGTGTTGGTGGTTGTTAAGAGAGATTTGGTATGTCGGTTGTTGCTGAGAGACAGGTTTTGTTAAGTATTTTTGTAACTGCTGATCTGAGGTATGTGTGCCAATAGGATGCAGTGTCTTTGATTCTTGAAATGGATTACTTATGTTTGTATTATTCTGTTTCATTTGTTCCCAGGGGGGAAGGAGAAGGCACCTAGGGAGTGTTTAGGCAAGAGGCCTGCGGGCATACATAACCCGTAGTATTTACTGTCGATACACACTAGGTAAGACCAGGGTGGACCATCCCCTGTATTTTACTTACTGCATCAGGTTGTGCTAGTTAGGTCAATAGTGGGTAGGTCACCAGGCGGTGCTAGTTAGGTCAGTAGTGGGTAGGTCACCAGGCGGTAATAGTTAGGTCAGTAGTGGGTAGGTCACCAGGCGGTGCTAGTTAGGTCAGTAGTGGGTAGGTCACTAGGCGGTGCTAGTTAGGTCTGTAGTGGGTAGGTCACCAGGCGGTGCTAGTTAGGTCAGTAGTGGGTAGGTCACCAGGTGGTGCTAGTTAGGTCAGTAGTGGGAAGGTCACCAGGTGGTGCTAGTTAGGTCAGTAGTGGGTAGGTCACCAGGTGGTGCTAGATAGGTCAGTAGTGGGTAGGTCACCAGGCGGTGCTACTTAGGTTAGTAGTGGGTAGGTCACCAGGCGGTGCTAGTTAGGTCAGTAGTGGGTAGGTCACCAGGCGGTGCTAGTTAGGTCAGTAGTGGGTACGTCACCAGGCGGTGCTAGTTAGGTCAGTAGTGGGTAGGTCACCAGGTGGTGCTAGTTAGGTCAGTAGTGGGTAGGTCACCAGGCGGTGCTAGTTAGGTCAGTAGTGGGTTGGTCACCAGGTGGTGCTAGTTAGGTCAGTAGTGGGTAGGTCACCAGGCGGTGCTAGTTAGGTCAGTAGTGGGTAGGTCACCAGGCGGTGCTAGTTAGGTCAGTAGTGGGTAGGTCACCAGGCGGTGCTAGTTAGGTCAGTAGTGGGTAGGTCACCAGGTGGTGCTAGTTAGGTCAGTAGTGGGTAGGTCACCAGGCGGTGCTAGTTAGGTCAGTAGTGGGTTGGTCACCAGGTGGTGCTAGTTAGGTCAGTAGTGGGTAGGTCACCAGGCGGTGCTAGTTAGGTCAGTAGTGGGTTGGTCAACAGGTGGTGCTAGTTAGGTCAGTAGTGGGTTGGTCACCAGGTGGTGCTAGTTAGGTCAGTAGTGGGTAGGTCACCAGGCGGTGCTAGTTAGGTCAGTAGTGGGTAGGTCACCAGGCGGTGCTAGTTAGGTCAGTAGTGGGTAGGTCACCAGGCGGTGCTAGTTAGGTCAGTAGTGGGTAGGTCACCAGGCGGTGCTAGTTAGGTCAGTAGTGGGTAGGTCACCAGGTGGTGCTAGTTAGGTCAGTACTGGGTAGGTCACCAGGCGGTGCTAGTTAGGTCAGTAGTGGGTAGGTCACCAGGCGGTGCTAGTTAGGTCAGTAGTGGGTAGGTCACCAGGCGGTGCTAGTTAGGTCAGTAGTGGGTAGGTCACCAGGCGGTGCTAGTTAGGTCAGTAGTGGGTAGGTCACTAGGCGGTGCTAGTTAGGTCAGTAGTGGGTAGGTCACCAGGTGGTGCTAGTTAGGTCAGTAGTGGGTAGGTCACCAGGCGGTGCGGGCGTAGGGTGGTCCCAGGGGTGCGAGGCGTAGTGGGTAGGTCACCAGGTGGTGCTAGTTAGGTCAGTAGTGGGTAGGTCACCAGGTGGTGCTAGTTAGGTCAGTAGTGGGTAGGTCACCAGGCGGTGCTAGTTAGGTCAGTAGTGGGTAGGTCACCAGGTGGTGCTAGTTAGGTCAGTAGTGGGTAGGTCACCAGGTGGTGCTAGTTAGGTCAGTAGTGGGTAGGTCACCAGGCGGTGCTAGTTAGGTCAGTAGTGGGTAGGTCACCAGGTGGTGCTAGTTAGGTCAGTAGTGGGTAGGTCACCAGGCGGTGCTAGTTAGGTCAGTAGTGGGTAGGTCACCAGGTGGTGCTAGTTAGGTCAGTAGTGGGTAGGTCACCAGGCGGTGCTAGTTAGGTCAGTAGTGGGTTGGTCACCAGGTGGTGCTAGTTAGGTCAGTAGTGGGTAGGTCACCAGGTGGTGCTAGTTAGGTCAGTAGTGGGTAGGTCACCAGGCGGTGCTAGTTAGGTCAGTAGTGGGTAGGTCACCAGGTGGTGCTAGTTAGGTCAGTAGTGGGTAGGTCACCAGGCGGTGCTAGTTAGGTCAGTAGTGGGTAGGTCACCAGGTGGTGCTAGTTAGGTCAGTAGTGGGTAGGTCACCAGGCGGTGCTAGTTAGGTCAGTACTGGGTAGGTCACCAGGCGGTGCTAGTTAGGTCAGTAGTGGGTAGGTCACCAGGCGGTGCTAGTTAGGTCAGTAGTGGGTAGGTCACCAGGCGGTGCTAGTTAGGTCAGTAGTGGGTAGGTCACCAGGTGGTGCTAGTTAGGTCAGTAGTGGGTAGGTCACCAGGCGGTGCTAGTTAGGTCAGTAGTGGGTAGGTCACCAGGAGGTGCTAGTTAGGTCAGTAGTGGGTAGGTCACCAGGTGGTGCTAGTTAGGTCAGTAGTGGGTAGGTCACCAGGCGGTGCTAGTTAGGTCAGTAGTGGGTAGGTCACCAGGCGGTGCTAGTTAGGTCAGTAGTGGGTAGGTCACCAGGCGGTGCTAGTTAGGTCAGTAGTGGGTAGGCAGGTAAGAAAGGGGGCTTTGATATTTACTTTCTTTGCTTTGGTTCCGTTCAGCCTCTTTTCCCCAAAATTACCGTGTGACGGAATAAATTCCCTGTAAACGGTACAAATTCTCTGCCTTTTGTCATCCTTACTCGCACCTACAGTCCCATACCTCTATACCTCCACCTACAGTCCCATACCTCTATACCTCCACCTACAGTCCCATACCTCTATACCTCCACCTACAGTCGCATACCTCTATACCTCCACCTACAGTCCTATACCTCTATACCTCCACCTACAGTCCCATACCTCTATACCTCCACCTACAGTCCCATACCTCTATACCTCCACCTACAGTCCCATACCTCCACCTACAGTCCCATACCTCTATACCTCCACCTACAGTCCCATACCTCTATACCTCCACCTACAGTTCTATACCTCCACCTACAGTTCTATACCTCTACCTACAGTCCCATACCTCTATACCTCCACCTACAGTCCCATACCTCCACCTACAGTCCCATACCTCTATACCTCCACCTACAGTCCCATACCTCTATACCTCCACCTACAGTCCCATACCTCTATACCTCCACCTACAGTCCCATACCTCTATACCTCCACCTACAGTCCCATACCTCTATACCTCCACCTACAGTCCCATACCTCTATACCTCCACCTACAGTCCCATACCTCTATACCTCCACCTACAGTCCCATACCTCTATACCTCCACCTACAGTCCCATACCTCCACCTACAGTCCCATACCTCTATACCTCCACCTACAGTCCCATACCTCTATACCTCCACCTACAGTTCTATACCTCCACCTACAGTTCTATACCTCTACCTACAGTCCCATACCTCTATACCTCCACCTACAGTCCCATACCTCTATACCTCCACCTACAGTCCCATACCTCCACCTACAGTCCCATACCTCTATACCTCCACCTACAGTCCCATACCTCTATACCTCCACCTACAGTTCTATACCTCCACCTACAGTTCTATACCTCTACCTACAGTCCCATACCTCTATACCTCCACCTACAGTCCCATACCTCTATACCTCCACCTACAGTCCCATACCTCCACCTACAGTCCCATACCTCTATACCTCCACCTACAGTCCCATACCTCTATACCTCCACCTACAGTCCCATACCTCTATACCTCCACCTACAGTCCCATACCTCTATACCTCCACCTACAGTCGCATACCTCTATACCTCCACCTACAGTCCCATACCTCTATACCTCCACCTACAGTCCCATACCTCCACCTACAGTCCCATACCTCTATACCTCCACCTACAGTCCCATACCTCTATACCTCCACCTACAGTCGCATACCTCTATACCTCCACCTACAGTCCCATACCTCTATACCTCCACCTACAGTCCCATACCTCTATACCTCCACCTACAGTCCCATACCTCTATACCTCCACCTACAGTCCCATACTTCTACACCTCCACCTACAGTCCCATACCTCTATACCTCCACCTACAGTCCCATACCTCTATACCTCCACCTACAGTCCCATACCTCTATACCTCCACCTACAGTCCCATACCTCCACCTACAGTCCCATACCTCTATACCTCCCCCTACAGTCCCATACCTCTATACCTCCACCTACAGTTCTATACCTCCACCTACAGTTCTATACCTCTACCTACAGTCCCATACCTCTATACCTCCACCTACAGTCCCATACCTCTATACCTCCACCTACAGTCCCATACCTCCACCTACAGTCCCATACCTCTATACCTCCACCTACAGTCCCATACCTCTATACCTCCACCTACAGTTCTATACCTCCACCTACAGTTCTATACCTCTACCTACAGTCCCATACCTCTATACCTCCACCTACAGTCCCATACCTCTATACCTCCACCTACAGTCCCATACATCCACCTACAGTCCCATACCTCTATACCTCCACCTACAGTCCCATACCTCTATACCTCCACCTACAGTCCCATACCTCTATACCTCCACCTACAGTCCCATACCTCTATACCTCCACCTACAGTTCTATACCTCCACCTACAGTTCTATACCTCTACCTACAGTCCCATACCTCTATACCTCCACCTACAGTCCCATACCTCTATACCTCCACCTACAGTCCCATACCTCCACCTACAGTCCCATACCTCTATACCTCCACCTACAGTCCCATACCTCTATACCTCCACCTACAGTCCCATACCTCTATACCTCCACCTACAGTCCCATACCTCTATACCTCCACCTACAGTCCCATACCTCCACCTACAGTCCCATACCTCTATACCTCCACCTACAGTCCCATACCTCTATACCTCCACCTACAGTCGCATACCTCTATACCTCCACCTACAGTCCCATACCTCTATACCTGCACCTACAGTCCCATACCTCTATACCTCCACCTACAGTCCCATACCTCTATACCTCCACCTACAGTCCCATACTTCTATACCTCCACCTACAGTCCCATACCTCTATACCTCCACCTACAGTCCCATACCTCTATACCTCCACCTACAGTCCCATACCTCTATACCTCCACCTACAGTCCCATACCTCCACCTACAGTCCCATACTTCTATACCTCCACCTACAGTCCCATACCTCTATACCTCAACCTACAGTCCCATACCTCTATACCTCCACCTACAGTTCTATACCTCCACCTACAGTTCTATACCTCTACCTACAGTCCCATACCTCTATACCTCCACCTACAGTCCCATACCTCTATACCTCCACCTACAGTCCCATACCTCCACCTACAGTCCCATACCTCTATACCTCCACCTACAGTCCCATACCTCTATACCTCCACCTACAGTTCTATACCTCCACCTACAGTTCTATACCTCTACCTACAGTCCCATACCTCTATACCTCCACCTACAGTCCCATACCTCTATACCTCCACCTACAGTCCCATACCTCTATACCTCCACCTACAGTCCCATACCTCTATACCTCCACCTACAGTCCCATACCTCTATACCTCCACCTACAGTCGCATACCTCTATACCTCCACCTACAGTCCCATACCTGTATACCTCCACCTACAGTCCCATACCTCCACCTACAGTCCCATACCTCTATACCTCCACCTACAGTCCCATACCTCTATACCTCCACCTACAGTCCCATACCTCTATACCTCCACCTACAGTCGCATACCTCTATACCTCCACCTACAGTCCCATACCTCTATACCTCCACCTACAGTCCCATACCTCTATACCTCCACCTACAGTCCCATACCTCTATACCTCCACCTACAGTCCCATACTTCTATACCTCCACCTACAGTCCCATACCTCTATACCTCCACCTACAGTCCCATACCTCTATACCTCCACCTACAGTCCCATACCTCTATACCTCCACCTACAGTCCCATACTTCTATACCTCCACCTACAGTCCCATACCTCTATACCTCCACCTACAGTCCCATACCTCTAAACCTCTAGTTGTACTTTAGATATTACTGTATGAAGCACAAGCATTTCGCTACACTCGCGTTAACATCTGCTAACCATGTGTATGTGACATAAGACTTAATTTACGTATGTTTTCTTTCAGTATAGTTATTAATAGAGCTGTCCAAACTTGCTCAACATTTCAATTTTCACATATTTCCATTTTTCCTATTCATTATTCCACTCCCTTGACATGTTTGTACTGCAACGTTTATGGTTGATGGAAAGTTCCATCCACTAGGTGGCGATGGACATGTGGGAGTAGAATGAACTTTAGTTTCACCATAGAAGAAGAAGAAACAGGAAACAGAACTAAAAGAGCATTCATATTTAACGTTTTTGTTTCAACTTCCAGAGCGGATCGACGTTTCGTGTCTATTTTATACGTAAAGTAAGTAAATATGACTATTGGTTTGATTATTTTAAATGCATTATTAAGGTTTGATTAATCACATACATTTGATATGCTGCGAAAACTGGCTAATTTTTAATAACTGACCCTCCGATTTACACGATGCTAAAAATATTAACTGGCTACTAATGCAGGCTGGACAGGCTGCCATTTTTAATAATGATTTTTTTTTCTGATTAAAACCTAGTTGATTGCATCCGCCGTGGAGCCGTTTCATAATATCACCATATGTCCCAGATGCTTGCAGTAGTTTGAGTAATCACTAAATAAACAGTCTATTTTAGGGCGTTTTTCAACCTGCCAACTTCTATTAGTTCTAATTAGCAACGTGGCACCAATTGTAACTACCTCGCTACTATGGCCTGTTTTTTAGTAATTTTTGTAAAACATTTTGTTGCCTTACCTCCTCACCTCATTTGCTCACATTGTATATAGACTTATTTTTCTACCGTATTAATTGACTGTATGTTTGTTTTACTCCATGTGTAACTCTGTTGTTGTTGTTTGTGTCAAACTGCTTTGCTTTATCTTGGCCAGGTAGCTGTTGTAAATTAGAACTGGTTCTCCACTGGTCTACCTGGTTAAATAAAGGTGGAATAAGAACTCTCCTTCTGAACGGTCTATTCCCAGCCCATAGTTCTGCGTCTCAATGCCTGCTTTGCTATTGTTGTCAATGAGACCTGCTCATGTTGTTTTATAGTTAATAACCTTTATAATAACTAGGCAGGTCAGTTAAGAACACATTCTTATTTACAATGACAGCCTAGGAACAGTGGGTTAACACCCTACCTAAATAGCCCTACCTACACCTGGTAAACAGGTGACTCCATAATAACATGTTAAATAGTCCTACCTACACCTGGTAAACAGGTGTCATAATAACATGTTAAATAGTCCTACCTATACCTGGTAAACAGGTGACTCCATAATGACATGTTAAATAGCCCTACCTACACCTGGTAAACAGGTGACTCCATAATGACATGTTAAATAGCCCTACCTACACCTGGTAAACAGGTGACTCCATAATAACATGTTAAATAGTCCTACAAACACCTGGTAAACAGGTGTCATAATAACATGTTAAATAGTCCTACCTATACCTGGTAAACAGGTGACTCCATAATGACATGTTAAATAGCCCTACCTACACCTGGTAAACAGGTGACTCCATAATGACATGTTAAATAGTCCTACCTACACCTGGTAAACAGGTGACTCCATAATGACATGTTAAATAGTCCTACCTACACCTGGTAAACAGGTGTCTCCATAATGACATGTTAAATAGTCCTACCTACACCTGGTAAACAGGTGACTCCATAATGACATGTTAAATAGTTCTACCTACACCTGGTAAACAGGTGACTCCATAATGACATGTTAAATAGTCCTACCTACACCTGGTAAACAGGTGACTCCATAATGACATGTTAAATAGTCCTACCTACACCTGGTAAACAGGCGACTCCATAATGACATGTTAAATAGTCCTACCTACACCTGGTAAACAGGTGACTCCATAATGACATGTTAAATAGCCCTACCTACACCTGGTAAACAGGTGACTCCATAATGACATGTTAAATAGCCTACCTACACCTGGTAAACAGGTGTCATAATGACATGTTAAATAGTTCTACCTACACCTGGTAAACAGGTGTCATAATGACATGTTAAATAGCCCTACCTACACCTGGTAAACAGGTGTCATAATGACATGTTAAATAGCCCTACCTACACCTGGTAAACAGGTGACTCCATAATAACATGTTAAATAGTCCTGCCTACACCTGGTAAACAGGTGTCATAATGACATGTTAAATAGTCCTACCTACACCTGGTAAACAGGTGACTCCATAATGACATGTTAAATAGTCCTACCTACACCTGGTAAACAGGTGACTCCATAATGACATGTTAAATAGTCCTACCTACACCTGGTAAACAGGTGTCATAATGACATGTTAAATAGTCCTACCTACACCTGGTAAACAGGTGACTCCATAATGACATGTTAAATAGTCCTACCTACACCTGGTAAACAGGTGCTCCATAATGACATGTTAAATAGTCCTACCTACACCTGGTAAACAGGTGACTCCATAATGACATGTTAAATAGTCCTACCTACACCTGGTAAACAGGTGTCATAATGACATGTTAAATAGTCCTACCTACACCTGGTAAACAGGTGACTCCATAATGACATGTTAAATAGCCCTACCTACACCTGGTAAACAGGTGACTCCATAATAACATGTTAAATAGTCCTGCCTACACCTGGTAAACAGGTGTCATAATGACATGTTAAATAGTCCTACCTACACCTGGTAAACAGGTGACTCCATAATGACATGTTAAATAGTCCTACCTACACCTGGTAAACAGGTGACTCCATAATGACATGTTAAATAGTCCTACCTACACCTGGTAAACAGGTGTCATAATGACATGTTAAATAGTCCTACCTACACCTGGTAAACAGGTGACTCCATAATGACATGTTAAATAGTCCTACCTACACCTGGTAAACAGGTGTCATAATGACATGTTAAATAGTCCTACCTACACCTGGTAAACAGGTGACTCCATAATGACATGTTAAATAGTCCTACCTACACCTGGTAAACAGGTGTCATAATGACATGTTAAATAGTCCTACCTACACCTGGTAAACAGGTGACTCCATAATGACATGTTAAATAGCTCTACCTACACCTGGTAAACAGGTGACTCCATAATGACATGTTAAATAGTCCTACCTACACCTGGTAAACAGGTGACTCCATAATGACATGTTAAATAGTCCTACCTACACCTGGTAAACAGGTGACTCCATAATGACATGTTAAATAGTCCTACCTACACCTGGTAAACAGGTGTCATAATAACATGTTAAATAGTCCTACCTACACCTGGTAAACAGGTGTCATAATGACATGTTAAATATCCCTACCTACACCTGGTAAACAGGTGACTCCATAATGACATGTTAAATAGTCCTACCTACACCTGGTAAACAGGTGACTCCATAATGACATGTTAAATAGTCCTACCTACACCTGGTAAACAGGTGACTCCATAATGACATGTTAAATAGTCCTAACTACACCTGGTAAACAGGTGACTCCATAATGACATATTAAATAGTCCTACCTACACCTGGTAAACAGGTGTCATAATGACATGTTAAATAGTCCTACCTACACCTGGTAAACAGGTGACTCCATAATGACATGTTAAATAGTCCTACCTACACCTGGTAAACAGGTGTCATAATGACATGTTAAATAGTCCTACCTACACCTGGTAAACAGGTGACTCCATAATGACATGTTAAATAGTCCTACCTACACCTGGTAAACAGGTGTCATAATGACATGTTAAATAGTCCTACCTACACCTGGTAAACAGGTGACTCCATAATGACATGTTAAATAGTCCTACCTACACCTGGTAAACAGGTGACTCCATAATGACATGTTAAATAGTCCTACCTACACCTGGTAAACAGGTGACTCCATAATGACATGTTAAATAGTCCTACCTACACCTGGTAAACAGGTGTCATAATGACATGTTAAATAGTCCTACCTACACCTGGTAAACAGGTGTCATAATGACATGTTAAATAGTCCTACCTACACCTGGTAAACAGGTGACTCCATAATGACATGTTAAATAGTCCTACCTACACCTGGTAAACAGGTGACTCCATAATGACATGTTAAATAGCCCTACCTACACCTGGTAAACAGGTGTCATAATAACATGTTAAATAGTCCTACCTACACCTGGTAAACAGGTGACTCCATAATGACATGTTAAATAGCCCTACCTACACCTGGTAAACAGGTGACTCCATAATGACATGTTAAATAGCCTACCTACACCTGGTAAACAGATGTCATAATGACATGTTAAATAGTCCTACCTACACCTGGTAAACAGGTGTCATAATGACATGTTAAATAGCCCTACCTACACCTGGTAAACAGGTGACTCCATAATGACATGTTAAATAGCCTACCTACACCTGGTAAACAGGTGACTCCATAATGACATGTTAAATAGTCCTACCTACACCTGGTAAACAGGTGACTCCATAATGACATGTTAAATAGTCCTACCTACACCTGGTAAACAGGTGACTCCATAATGACATGTTAAATAGTTCTACCTACACCTGGTAAACAGGTGACTCCATAATAACATGTTAAATAGTCTACCTACACCTGGTAAACAGGTGACTCCATAATAACATGTTAAATAGCCCTACCTACAACTGGTAAACAGGTGACTCCATAATGACATGTTAAATAGCCTACCTACACCTGGTAAACAGGTGACTCCATAATGACATGTTAAATAGTCCTACCTACACCTGGT
The DNA here is from genome assembly GCF_965601325.2 of Salmo salar. Lineage (NCBI taxonomy): Eukaryota > Metazoa > Chordata > Actinopteri > Salmoniformes > Salmonidae > Salmo > Salmo salar. The sequence goes on from NC_138305.1 coordinate 113,219,653, forward strand.
AAACAGGTGACTCCATAATGACATGTTAAATAGCCCTACCTACACCTGGTAAACAGGTGTCATAATGACATGTTAAATAGTCCTACCTACACCTGGTAAACAGGTGACTCCATAATGACATGTTAAATAGTCCTACCTACACCTGGTAAACAGGTGACTCCATAATGACATGTTAAATAGTCCTACCTACACCTGGTAAACAGGTGACTCCATAATGACATGTTAAATAGTCCTACCTACACCTGGTAAACAGGTGTCATAATGACATGTTAAATAGTCCTACCTACACCTGGTAAACAGGTGACTCCATAATGACATGTTAAATAGTCCTACCTACACCTGGTAAACAGGTGTCATAATGACATGTTAAATAGTCCTACCTACACCTGGTAAACAGGTGACTCCATAATGACATGTTAAATAGTCCTACCTACACCTGGTAAACAGGTGTCATAATGACATGTTAAATAGTCCTACCTACACCTGGTAAACAGGTGACTCCATAATGACATGTTAAATAGTCCTACCTACACCTGGTAAACAGGTGACTCCATAATGACATGTTAAATAGTCCTACCTACACCTGGTAAACAGGTGACTCCATAATGACATGTTAAATAGTCCTACCTACACCTGGTAAACAGGTGTCATAATGACATGTTAAATAGTCCTACCTACACCTGGTAAACAGGTGTCATAATGACATGTTAAATAGTCCTACCTACATGTTAAATAGCCCTACCTACACCTGGTAAACAGGTGACTCCATAATGACATGTTAAATAGTCCTACCTACACCTGGTAAACAGGTGTCATAATGACATGTTAAATAGTCCTACCTACACCTGGTAAACAGGTGACTCCATAATGACATGTTAAATAGTCCTACCTACACCTGGTAAACAGGTGTCTCCATAATGACATGTTAAATAGTCCTACCTACACCTGGTAAACAGGTGTCATAATGACATGTTAAATAGTCCTACCTACACCTGGTAAACAGGTGACTCCATAATGACATGTTAAATAGCCCTACCTACACCTGGTAAACAGGTGTCATAATGACATGTTAAATAGTCCTACCTACACCTGGTAAACAGGTGTCATAATGACATGTTAAATAGCCCTACCTACACCTGGTAAACAGGTGACTCCATAATGACATGTTAAATAGTCCTACCTACACCTGGTAAACAGGTGACTCCATAATGACATGTTAAATAGTCCTACCTACACCTGGTAAACAGGTGACTCCATAATGACATGTTAAATAGTCCTACCTACACCTGGTAAACAGGTGACTCCATAATGACATGTTAAATAGTCCTACCTACACCTGGTAAACAGGTGTCATAATGACATGTTATATAGTCCTACCTACACCTGGTAAACAGGTGTCATAATGACATGTTAAATAGTCCTACCTACACCTGGTAAACAGGTGTCATAATGACATGTTAAATAGTCCTACCTACACCTGGTAAACAGGTGACTCCATAATGACATGTTAAATAGCCCTACCTACACCTGGTAAACAGGTGTCATAATGACATGTTAAATAGCCCTACCCATAATGACATGTTAAATAGTCCTACCTACACCTGGTAAACAGGTGACTCCATAATGACATGTTAAATAGTCCTACCTACACCTGGTAAACAGGTGACTCCATAATGACATGTTAAATAGTCCTACCTACACCTGGTAAACAGGTGACTCCATAATAACATGTTAAATAGTCCTACCTACACCTGGTAAACAGGTGTCATAATGACATGTTAAATAGTCCTACCGACACCTGGTAAACAGGTGTCATAATGACATGTTAAATAGTCCCACCTATACCTGGTAAACAGGTGTCATAATGACATGTTAAATAGTCCTACCTACACCTGGTAAACAGGTGACTACATAATGACATGTTAAATAGTCCTACCTACACCTGGTAAACAGGTGTCATAATGACATGTTAAATAGTCCTACCTACACCTGGTAAACAGGTGTCATAATGACATGTTAAATAGCCCTACCTACACCTGGTAAACAGGTGACTCCATAATGACATGTTAAATAGCCCTACCTACACCTGGTAAACAGGTGACTCCATAATGACATGTTAAATAGTCCTACCTACACCTGGTAAACAGGTGTCATAATGACATGTTAAATAGCCCTACCTACACCTGGTAAACTGGTGACTCCATAATGACATGTTAAATAGCCCTACCTACACCTGGTAAGCAGGTGTCATAATGACATGTTAAATAGTCCTACCTACACCTGGTAAACAGGTGTCTCCATAATGACATGTTAAATAGTCCTACCTACACCTGGTAAACAGGTGACTCCATAATGACATGTTAAATAGTCCTACCTACACCTGGTAAACAGGTGACTCCATAATGACATGTTAAATAGTCCTACCTACACCTGGTAAACAGGTGACTCCATAATAACATGTTAAATAGTCCTACCTACACCTGGTAAACAGGTGACTCCATAATGACATGTTAAATAGTCCTACCTACACCTGGTAAACAGGTGACTCCATAATGACATGTTAAATAGCCCTACCTACACCTGGTAAACAGGTGACTCCATAATGACATGTTAAATAGTCCTACCTACACCTGGTAAACAGGTGTCATAATGACATGTTAAATAGTCCTACCTACACCTGGTAAACAGGTGACTCCATAATGACATGTTAAATAGCCCTACCTACACCTGGTAAACAGGTGTCATAATGACATGTTAAATAGTCCTACCTACACCTGGTAAACAGGTGACTACATAATGACATGTTAAATTGCCCTACCTACACCTGGTAAACAGGTGTCATAATGACATGTTAAATAGCCCTACCTACACCTGGTAAACAGGTGACTCCATAATGACATGTTAAATAGTCCTACCTACACCTGGTAAACAGGTGACTCCATAATGACATGTTAAATAGTCCTACCTACACCTGGTAAACAGGTGTCATAATGACATGTTAAATAGTCCTACCTACACCTGGTAAACAGGTGTCATAATGACATGTTAAATAGCCCTACCTACACCTGGTAAACAGGTGACTCCATAATGACATGTTAAATAGCTCTACCTACACCTGGTAAACAGGTGACTCCATAATGACATGTTAAATAGTCCTACCTACACCTGGTAAACAGGTGACTCCATAATGACATGTTAAATAGTCCTACCTACACCTGGTAAACAGGTGACTCCATAATGACATGTTAAATAGTCCTACCTACACCTGGTAAACAGGTGTCATAATAACATGTTAAATAGTCCTACCTACACCTGGTAAACAGGTGACTCCATAATGACATGTTAAATATCCCTACCTACACCTGGTAAACAGGTGACTCCATAATGACATGTTAAATAGTCCTACCTACACCTGGTAAACAGGTGACTCCATAATGACATGTTAAATAGTCCTACCTACACCTGGTAAACAGGTGACTCCATAATGACATGTTAAATAGTCCTAACTACACCTGGTAAACAGGTGACTCCATAATGACATGTTAAATAGTCCTACCTACACCTGGTAAACAGGTGCTCCATAATGACATGTTAAATAGTCCTACCTACACCTGGTAAACAGGTGACTCCATAATGACATGTTAAATAGTCCTACCTACACCTGGTAAACAGGTGTCATAATGACATGTTAAATAGTCCTACCTACACCTGGTAAACAGGTGACTCCATAATGACATGTTAAATAGTCCTACCTACACCTGGTAAACAGGTGTCATAATGACATGTTAAATAGTCCTACCTACACCTGGTAAACAGGTGACTCCATAATGACATGTTAAATAGTCCTACCTACACCTGGTAAACAGGTGACTCCATAATGACATGTTAAATAGTCCTACCTACACCTGGTAAACAGGTGACTCCATAATGACATGTTAAATAGTCCTACCTACACCTGGTAAACAGGTGTCATAATGACATGTTAAATAGTCCTACCTACACCTGGTAAACAGGTGTCATAATGACATGTTAAATAGTCCTACCTACATGTTAAATAGCCCTACCTACACCTGGTAAACAGGTGACTCCATAATGACATGTTAAATAGTCCTACCTACACCTGGTAAACAGGTGTCATAATGACATGTTAAATCCCACCTATACCTGGTAAACAGGTGTCATAATGACAAGTTAAATAGTCCTACCTACACCTGGTAAACAGGTGACTACATAATGACATGTTAAATAGTCCTACCTACACCTGGTAAACAGGTGTCATAATGACATGTTAAATAGTCCTACCTACACCTGGTAAACAGGTGTCATAATGACATGTTAAATAGCCCTACCTACACCTGGTAAACAGGTGACTCCATAATGACATGTTAAATAGTCCTACCTACACCTGGTAAACAGGTGACTCCATAATGACATGTTAAATAGTCCTACCTACACCTGGTAAACAGGTGACTCCATAATGACATGTTAAATAGTCCTACCTACACCTGGTAAACAGGTGTCTCCATAATGACATGTTAAATAGTCCTACCTACACCTGGTAAACAGGTGTCATAATGACATGTTAAATAGTCCTACCTACACCTGGTAAACAGGTGACTCCATAATGACATGTTAAATAGCCCTACCTACACCTGGTAAACAGGTGTCATAATGACATGTTAAATAGTCCTACCTACACCTGGTAAACAGGTGACTACATAATGACATGTTAAATTGCCCTACCTACACCTGGTAAACAGGTGTCATAATGACATGTTAAATAGCTTAAATAGTCCTACCGACACCTGGTAAACAGGTGTCATAATGACATGTTAAATAGTCACACCTATACCTGGTAAACAGGTGTCATAATGACAAGTTAAATAGTCCTACCTACACCTGGTAAACAGGTGACTACATAATGACATGTTAAATAGTCCTACCTACACCTGGTAAACAGGTGTCATAATGACATGTTAAATAGTCCTACCTACACCTGGTAAACAGGTGTCATAATGACATGTTAAATAGCCCTACCTACACCTGGTAAACAGGTGACTCCATAATGACATGTTAAATAGCCCTACCTACACCTGGTAAACAGGTGACTCCATAATGACATGTTAAATAGTCCTACCTACACCTGGTAAACAGGTGTCATAATGACATGTTAAATAGCCCTACCTACACCTGGTAAACTGGTGACTCCATAATGACATGTTAAATAGCCCTACCTACACCTGGTAAGCAGGTGTCATAATGACATGTTAAATAGTCCTACCTACACCTGGTAAACAGGTGTCTCCATAATGACATGTTAAATAGTCCTACCTACACCTGGTAAACAGGTGACTCCATAATGACATGTTAAATAGTCCTACCTACACCTGGTAAACAGGTGACTCCATAATGACATGTTAAATAGTCCTACCTACACCTGGTAAACAGGTGACTCCATAATAACATGTTAAATAGTCCTACCTACACCTGGTAAACAGGTGACTCCATAATGACATGTTAAATAGTCCTACCTACACCTGGTAAACAGGTGACTCCATAATGACATGTTAAATAGCCCTACCTACACCTGGTAAACAGGTGTCATAATGACATGTTAAATAGTCCTACCTACACCTGGTAAACAGGTGTCATAATGACATGTTAAATAGTCCTACCTACACCTGGTAAACAGGTGACTCCATAATGACATGTTAAATAGCCCTACCTACACCTGGTAAACAGGTGTCATAATGACATGTTAAATAGCCCTACCCATAATGACATGTTAAATAGTCCTACCTACACCTGGTAAACAGGTGACTCCATAATGACATGTTAAATAGTCCTACCTACACCTGGTAAACAGGTGACTCCATAATGACATGTTAAATAGTCCTACCTACACCTGGTAAACAGGTGACTCCATAATAACATGTTAAATAGTCCTACCTACACCTGGTAAACAGGTGTCATAATGACATGTTAAATAGTCCTACCGACACCTGGTAAACAGGTGTCATAATGACATGTTAAATAGTCCCACCTATACCTGGTAAACAGGTGTCATAATGACAAGTTAAATAGTCCTACCTACACCTGGTAAACAGGTGACTACATAATGACATGTTAAATAGTCCTACCTACACCTGGTAAACAGGTGTCATAATGACATGTTAAATAGTCCTACCTACACCTGGTAAACAGGTGTCATAATGACATGTTAAATAGCCCTACCTACACCTGGTAAACAGGTGACTCCATAATGACATGTTAAATAGCCCTACCTACACCTGGTAAACAGGTGACTCCATAATGACATGTTAAATAGTCCTACCTACACCTGGTAAACAGGTGTCATAATGACATGTTAAATAGCCCTACCTACACCTGGTAAACTGGTGACTCCATAATGACATGTTAAATAGCCCTACCTACACCTGGTAAGCAGGTGTCATAATGACATGTTAAATAGTCCTACCTACACCTGGTAAACAGGTGTCTCCATAATGACATGTTAAATAGTCCTACCTACACCTGGTAAACAGGTGACTCCATAATGACATGTTAAATAGTCCTACCTACACCTGGTAAACAGGTGACTCCATAATGACATGTTAAATAGTCCTACCTACACCTGGTAAACAGGTGACTCCATAATAACATGTTAAATAGTCCTACCTACACCTGGTAAACAGGTGACTCCATAATGACATGTTAAATAGTCCTACCTACACCTGGTAAACAGGTGACTCCATAATGACATGTTAAATAGCCCTACCTACACCTGGTAAACAGGTGACTCCATAATGACATGTTAAATAGCCCTACCTACACCTGGTAAACAGGTGTCATAATGACATGTTAAATAGACCTACCTACACCTGGTAAACAGGTGACTCCATAATAACATGTTAAATAGTCCTACCTACACCTGGTAAACAGGTGTCATAATGACATGTTAAATAGCCCTACCTACACCTGGTAAACAGGTGACTCCATAATGACATGTTAAATAGTCCTACCTACACCTGGTAAACAGGTGACTCCATAATGACATGTTAAATAGTCCTACCTACACCTGGTAAACAGGTGACTCCATAATGACATGTTAAATAGTCCTACCTACACCTGGTAAACAGGTGACTCCATAATAACATGTTAAATAGTCCTACCTACACCTGGTAAACAGGTGTCATAATGACATGTTAAATAGTCCTACCTACACCTGGTAAACAGGTGACTCCATAATGACATGTTAAATAGTCCTACCTACACCTGGTAAACAGGTGACTCCATAATGACATGTTAAATAGCCCTACCTACACCTGGTAAACAGGTGTCATAATAACATGTTAAATAGTTCTACCTACACCTGGTAAACAGGTGTCATAATGACATGTTAAATAGCCCTACCTACACCTGGTAAACAGGTGACTCCATAATGACATGTTAAATAGTCCTACCTACACCTGGTAAACAGGTGACTCCATAATGACATGTTAAATAGTCCTACCTACACCTGGTAAACAGGTGTCATAATGACATGTTAAATAGTCCTACCTACACCTGGTAAACAGGTGTCATAATGACATGTTAAATAGCCCTACCTACACCTGGTAAACAGGTGACTCCATAATGACATGTTAAATAGCCTACCTACACCTGGTAAACAGGTGACTCCATAATGACATGTTAAATAGTCCTACCTACACCTGGTAAACAGGTGACTCCATAATGACATGTTAAATAGTTCTACCTACACCTGGTAAACAGGTGACTCCATAATAACATGTTAAATAGTCTACCTACACCTGGTAAACAGGTGACTCCATAATAACATGTTAAATAGCCCTACCTACACCTGGTAAACAGGTGACTCCATAATGACATGTTAAATAGCCTACCTACACCTGGTAAACAGGTGACTCCATAATGACATGTTAAATAGTCCTACCTACACCTGGTAAACAGGTGACTCCATAATGACATGTTAAATAGCCCTACCTACACCTGGTAAACAGGTGTCATAATGACATGTTAAATAGTCCTACCTACACCTGGTAAACAGGTGACTCCATAATGACATGTTAAATAGTCCTACCTACACCTGGTAAACAGGTGACTCCATAATGACATGTTAAATAGTCCTACCTACACCTGGTAAACAGGTGACTCCATAATGACATGTTAAATAGTCCTACCTACACCTGGTAAACAGGTGTCATAATGACATGTTAAATAGTCCTACCTACACCTGGTAAACAGGTGACTCCATAATGACATGTTAAATAGTCCTACCTACACCTGGTAAACAGGTGTCATAATGACATGTTAAATAGTCCTACCTACACCTGGTAAACAGGTGACTCCATAATGACATGTTAAATAGTCCTACCTACACCTGGTAAACAGGTGTCATAATGACATGTTAAATAGTCCTACCTACACCTGGTAAACAGGTGACTCCATAATGACATGTTAAATAGTCCTACCTACACCTGGTAAACAGGTGACTCCATAATGACATGTTAAATAGTCCTACCTACACCTGGTAAACAGGTGTCATAATGACATGTTAAATAGTCCTACCTACACCTGGTAAACAGGTGACTCCATAATGACATGTTAAATAGTCCTACCTACACCTGGTAAACAGGTGACTCCATAATAACATGTTAAATAGCCCTACCTACACCTGGTAAACAGGTGTCATAATGACATGTTAAATAGCCCTACCTACACCTGGTAAACAGGTGTCATAATAACATGTTAAATAGTCCTACCTACACCTGGTAAACAGGTGTCATAATGACATGTTAAATAGTCCTACCTACACCTGGTAAACAGGTGTCTCCATAAAGACATGTTAAATAGTCCTACCTACACCTGGTAAACAGGTGACTCCATAATGACATGTTAAATAGTCCTACCTACACCTGGTAAACAGGTGTCATAATGACATGTTAAATAGCCCTACCTACACCTGGTAAACAGGTGTCATAATGACATGTTAAATAGTCCTACCTACACCTGGTAAACAGGTGACTCCATAATGACATGTTAAATAGTCCTACCTACACCTGGTAAACAGGTGACTCCATAATGACATGTTAAATAGTCCTACCTACACCTGGTAAACAGGTGTCATAATGACATGTTAAATAGTCCTACCTACACCTGGTAAACAGGTGTCATAATGACATGTTAAATAGTCCTACCTACATGTTAAATAGCCCTACCTACACCTGGTAAACAGGTGACTCCATAATGACATGTTAAATAGTCCTACCTACACCTGGTAAACAGGTGTCATAATGACATGTTAAATAGTCCTACCTACACCTGGTAAACAGGTGACTCCATAATGACATGTTAAATAGCCCTACCTACACCTGGTAAACAGGTGTCATAATGACATGTTAAATAGTCCTACCTACACCTGGTAAACAGGTGACTCCATAATGACATGTTAAATAGTCCTACCTACACCTGGTAAACAGGTGACTCCATAATGACATGTTAAATAGCCCTACCTACACCTGGTAAACAGGTGTCATAATAACATGTTAAATAGTTCTACCTACACCTGGTAAACAGGTGTCATAATGACATGTTAAATAGCCCTACCTACACCTGGTAAACAGGTGACTCCATAATGACATGTTAAATAGCCTACCTACACCTGGTAAACAGATGTCATAATGACATGTTAAATAGTCCTACCTACACCTGGTAAACAGGTGTCATAATGACATGTTAAATAGCCCTACCTACACCTGGTAAACAGGTGACTCCATAATGACATGTTAAATAGCCTACCTACACCTGGTAAACAGGTGACTCCATAATGACATGTTAAATAGTCCTACCTACACCTGGTAAACAGGTGACTCCATAATGACATGTTAAATAGTCCTACCTACACCTGGTAAACAGGTGACTCCATAATGACATGTTAAATAGTCCTACCTACACCTGGTAAACAGGTGACTCCATAATGACATGTTAAATAGTCCTACCTACACCTGGTAAACAGGTGTCATAATGACATGTTAAATAGTCCTACCTACACCTGGTAAACAGGTGACTCCATAATGACATGTTAAATAGTCCTACCTACACCTGGTAAACAGGTGTCATAATGACATGTTAAATAGTCCTACCTACACCTGGTAAACAGGTGACTCCATAATGACATGTTAAATAGTCCTACCTACACCTGGTAAACAGGTGTCATAATGACATGTTAAATAGTCCTACCTACACCTGGTAAACAGGTGACTCCATAATGACATGTTAAATAGTCCTACCTACACCTGGTAAACAGGTGACTCCATAATGACATGTTAAATAGTCCTACCTACACCTGGTAAACAGGTGTCATAATAACATGTTAAATAGTCCTACCTACACGTGGTAAACAGGTGACTCCATAATGACATGTTAAATAGTCCTACCTACACCTGGTAAACAGGTGACTCCATAATAACATGTTAAATAGCCCTACCTACACCTGGTAAACAGGTGTCATAATGACATGTTAAATAGCCCTACCTACACCTGGTAAACAGGTGTCATAATAACATGTTAAATAGTCCTACCTACACCTGGTAAACAGGTGTCATAATGACATGTTAAATAGTCCTACCTACACCTGGTAAACAGGTGTCTCCATAAAGACATGTTAAATAGTCCTACCTACACCTGGTAAACAGGTGACTCCATAATGACATGTTAAATAGTCCTACCTACACCTGGTAAACAGGTGTCATAATGACATGTTAAATAGACCCTACCTACACCTGGTAAACAGGTGTCATAATGACATGTTAAATAGTCCTACCTACACCTGGTAAACAGGTGACTCCATAATGACATGTTAAATAGTCCTACCTACACCTGGTAAACAGGTGACTCCATAATGACATGTTAAATAGTCCTACCTACACCTGGTAAACAGGTGTCATAATGACATGTTAAATAGTCCTACCTACACCTGGTAAACAGGTGTCATAATGACATGTTAAATAGTCCTACCTACATGTTAAATAGCCCTACCTACACCTGGTAAACAGGTGACTCCATAATGACATGTTAAATAGTCCTACCTACACCTGGTAAACAGGTGTCATAATGACATGTTAAATAGTCCTACCTACACCTGGTAAACAGGTGACTCCATAATGACATGTTAAATAGCCCTACCTACACCTGGTAAACAGGTGACTCCATAATGACATGTTAAATAGCCCTACCTACACCTGGTAAACAGGTGACTCCATAATGACATGTTAAATAGTCCTACCTACACCTGGTAAACAGGTGTCATAATGACATGTTAAATAGTCCTACCTACACCTGGTAAACAGGTGACTACATAATGACATGTTAAATAGCCCTACCTACACCTGGTAAACAGGTGTCATAATGACATGTTAAATAGTCCTACCTACACCTGGTAAACAGGTGACTCCATAATGACATGTTAAATAGTCCTACCTACACCTGGTAAACAGGTGTCATAATGACATGTTAAATAGTCCTACCTACACCTGGTAAACAGGTGTCATAATGACATGTTAAATAGTCCTACCTACATGTTAAATAGCCCTACCTACACCTGGTAAACAGGTGACTCCATAATGACATGTTAAATAGTCCTACCTACACCTGGTAAACAGGTGACTCCATAATGACATGTTAAATAGTCCTACCTACACCTGGTAAACAGGTGACTACATAATGACATGTTAAATAGCCCTACCTACACCTGGTAAACAGGTGTCATAATGACATGTTAAATAGTCCTACCTACACCTGGTAAACAGGTGACTCCATAATGACATGTTAAATAGTCCTACCTACACCTGGTAAACAGGTGACTCCATAATGACATGTTAAATAGTCCTACCTACACCTGGTAAACAGGTGTCATAATGACATGTTAAATAGTCCTACCTACACCTGGTAAACAGGTGTCATAATGACATGTTAAATAGTCCTACCTACATGTTAAATAGCCCTACCTACACCTGGTAAACAGGTGACTCCATAATGACATGTTAAATAGTCCTACCTACACCTGGTAAACAGGTGTCATAATGACATGTTAAATAGTCCTACCTACACCTGGTAAACAGGTGACTACATAATGACATGTTAAATAGCCCTACCTACACCTGGTAAACAGGTGTCATAATGACATGTTAAATAGTCCTACCTACACCTGGTAAACAGGTGACTCCATAATGACATGTTAAATAGTCCTACCTACACCTGGTAAACAGGTGACTCCATAATGACATGTTAAATAGTCCTACCTACACCTGGTAAACAGGTGTCATAATGACATGTTAAATAGTCCTACCTACACCTGGTAAACAGGTGTCATAATGACATGTTAAATAGTCCTACCTACATGTTAAATAGCCCTACCTACACCTGGTAAACAGGTGACTCCATAATGACATGTTAAATAGTCCTACCTACACCTGGTAAACAGGTGACTCCATAATAACATGTTAAATAGTCCTACCTACACCTGGTAAACAGGTGTCATAATGACATGTTAAATAGTCCTACCGACACCTGGTAAACAGGTGTCATAATGACATGTTAAATAGTCCCACCTATACCTGGTAAACAGGTTTCATAATGACATGTTAAATAGTCCTACCTACACCTGGTAAACAGGTGACTCCATAATGACATGTTAAATAGCCCTACCTACACCTGGTAAACAGGTGACTCCATAATGACATGTTAAATAGTCCTACCTACACCTGGTAAACAGGTGACTCCATAATAACATGTTAAATAGTCCTACCTACACCTGGTAAACAGGTGACTCCATAATGACATGTTAAATAGCCCTACCTACACCTGGTAAACAGGTGACTCCATAATGACATGTTAAATAGCCCTACCTACACCTGGTAAACAGGTGTCATAATAACATATTAAATAGCCCTACCTACACCTGGTAAACAGGTGACTCCATAATAACATGTTAAATAGTCCTACCTACACCTGGTAAACAGGTGTCATAATGACATGTTAAATAGCCCTACCTACACCTGGTAAACAGGTGACTCCATAATGACATGTTAAATAGCCCTACCTACACCTGGTAAACAGGTGACTCCATAATGACATGTTAAATAGTCCTACCTACACCTGGTAAACAGGTGTCATAATGACATGTTAAATAGTCCTACCTACACCTGGTAAACAGGTGACTCCATAATGACATGTTAAATAGTCCTACCTACACCTGGTAAACAGGTGACTCCATAATGACATGTTAAATAGTCCTACCTACACCTGGTAAACAGGTGTCATAATGACATGTTAAATAGTCCTACCTACACCTGGTAAACAGGTGTCATAATGACATGTTAAATAGTCCTACCTACATGTTAAATAGCCCTACCTACACCTGGTAAACAGGTGACTCCATAATGACATGTTAAATAGTCCTACCTACACCTGGTAAACAGGTGACTCCATAATAACATGTTAAATAGTCCTACCTACACCTGGTAAACAGGTGTCATAATGACATGTTAAATAGTCCCTACCGACACCTGGTAAACAGGTGTCATAATGACATGTTAAATAGTCCCACCTATACCTGGTAAACAGGTTTCATAATGACATGTTAAATAGTCCTACCTACACCTGGTAAACAGGTGACTCCATAATGACATGTTAAATAGCCCTACCTACACCTGGTAAACAGGTGACTCCATAATGACATGTTAAATAGTCCTACCTACACCTGGTAAACAGGTGACTCCATAATAACATGTTAAATAGTCCTACCTACACCTGGTAAACAGGTGACTCCATAATGACATGTTAAATAGCCCTACCTACACCTGGTAAACAGGTGACTCCATAATGACATGTTAAATAGCCCTACCTACACCTGGTAAACAGGTGTCATAATGACATATTAAATAGCCCTACCTACACCTGGTAAACAGGTGACTCCATAATAACATGTTAAATAGTCCTACCTACACCTGGTAAACAGGTGTCATAATGACATGTTAAATAGCCCTACCTACACCTGGTAAACAGGTGACTCCATAATGACATGTTAAATAGCCCTACCTACACCTGGTAAACAGGTGACTCCATAATGACATGTTAAATAGTCCTACCTACACCTGGTAAACAGGTGTCATAATGACATGTTAAATAGTCCTACCTACACCTGGTAAACAGGTGACTCCATAATGACATGTTAAATAGTCCTACCTACACCTGGTAAACAGGTGTCTCCATAATGACATGTTAAATAGTCCTACCTACACCTGGTAAACAGGTGTCATAATGACATGTTAAATAGCCCTACCTACACCTGGTAAACAGGTGACTCCATAATGACATGTTAAATAGCCCTACCTACACCTGGTAAACAGGTGTCATAATAACACGTTAAATAGTTCTACCTACACCTGGTAAACAGGTGTCATAATGACATGTTAAATAGCCCTACCTACACCTGGTAAACAGGTGACTCCATAATGACATGTTAAATAGCCTACCTACACCTGGTAAACAGGTGTCATAATGACATGTTAAATAGTCCTACCTACACCTGGTAAACAGGTGACTCCATAATGACATGTTAAATAGCCCCTACCTACACCTGGTAAACAGGTGACTCCATAATGACATGTTAAATAGTCCTACCTACACCTGGTAAACAGGTGTCTCCACAATGACATGTTAAATAGTCCTACCTACACCTGGTAAACAGGTGTCATAATGACATGTTAAATAGCCCTACCTACACCTGGTAAACAGGTGACTCCATCATGACATGTTAAATAGCCCTACCTACACCTGGTAAACAGGTGACTCCATAATGACATGTTAAATAGTCCTACCTACACCTGGTAAACAGGTGACTCCATAATGACATGTTAAATAGTCCTACCTACACCTGGTAAACAGGTGACTCCATAATAACATGTTAAATAGTCCTACCTACACCTGGTAAACAGGTGACTCCATAATAACATGTTAAATAGCCCTACCTACACCTGGTAAACAGGTGACTCCATAATGACATGTTAAATAGATCTACCTACACCTGGTAAACAGGTGACTCCATAATGACATGTTAAAATAGCCCTACCTACACCTGGTAAACAGGTGACTCCATAATGACATGTTAAATAGTCCTACCTACACCTGGTAAACAGGTGTCATAATGACATGTTAAATAGTCCTACCTACACCTGGTAAACAGGTGTCATAATAACATGTTAAATAGTCCTACCTACACCTGGTAAACAGGTGACTCCATAATGACATGTTAAATAGTCCTACCTACACCTGGTAAACAGGTGTCATAATGACATGTTAAATAGTCCTACCTACACCTGGTAAACAGGTGACTCCATAATGACATGTTAAATAGTCTACCTACACCTGGTAAACAGGTGTCATAATGACATGTTAAATAGTCCTACCTACACCTGGTAAACAGGTGACTCCATAATGACATGTTAAATAGCCCTACCTACACCTGGTAAACAGGTGTCACAATGACATGTTAAATAGTCCTACCTACACCTGGTAAACAGGTGTCATAATGACATGTTAAATAGTCCTACCTACACCTGGTAAACAGGTGACTCCATAATAACATGTTAAATAGTCCTACCTACACCTGGTAAACAGGTGACTCCATAATGACATGTTAAATAGTCCTACCTACACCTGGTAAACAGGTGACTCCATAATAACATGTTAAATAGTCCTACCTACACCTGGTAAACAGGTGACTCCATAATAACATGTTAAATAGTCCTACCTACACCTGGTAAACAGGTGTCATAATGACATGTTAAATACTGGGGAGGGTTGTTGTGGGTGTGGAGACTGGGGAGGGTTGGCGTGGGGAGGGTTGGCGTGGGGACTGGGAGGGTTGTTGTGGGTGTGGAGACTGGGGAGGGTTGGCGTGGGGACTGGGGAGGGTTGGTGGGGGGACTGGGGACGGTGGCTGTGGGGATTGGGGACGGTGGCTGTGGGGATTGGGGAGGGTTGGTGTGGGGACGTTTGGACTGGGGAGGGTTGGCGTGGTGACTGGGGAGGGTTGTTGTGGGTGTGGAGACTGGGGAGGGTTGGCGTGGGGACTGGGGAGGGTTGGTTTGGGGACTGGGGAGGGTTGGTGGGGGACTGGGGACGGTGGCTGTGGGGATTGGGGAGGGTTGGTGTGGGGACTGGGGAGGGTTGGTGTGGGGGACGTTTGGACTGGGGAGGGTTGGCGTGGGGACTGGGGAGGGTTGATGTGGGGACTGGTCACAGTTGGTGTGAGAACAGGGAAGGGTTGGTGTGGGGACTGGGGAGGGTGGGACTGTGGGGACTGGGGAGGGTTGATGTGGGGACTGGGCACAGTTGGTGTGAGGACAGGGGAGGGTTGGTGTGGGTGTGGGGACTGGGGAGGGTGGGCGTGGGGACTGGGGAGGGTTGGTGTGGGTGTGGGGACTGGGGAGGGATGATGTGGGGACTGGGGACGGTGGGTGTGGGGACTGGGGACGGTGGGGACTGGGGCCGGTGGGTGTGGGGACTGGGGAGGGTTGGTCTGGGGACTGGGGAGGGTTGGTCTGGGGACTGGGGAGGGTTGGCGTGGGGACTGGGGAGGGTTGGTCTGGGGACTGGGGACGGTTGGTGTCGTTGTGGGGACTAGGGAGGGTTGGTGATGGGGACTGGGGAGGGTTGGTGTGGGGATGTTTGGACTAGGGACGGTGGGTGTGGGGACTGGGGAGGGTTGGTCTGGGGACTGTGGAGGGTTGGTCTGGGGACTGTGGAGGGTTGGTGTGGGGACTGGGGAGGGTTGGTCTGGGGACTGGGGAGGGGTTGGTGTGGGTGTGGGGACTGGGCAGGGTTGGCATGGGGGACTGGGGAGGGTTGGTGTGGGGACTGGGCACAGGTTGGTGTGGGGACAGGGGAGGGTTGGTGTGGGGTGTGGGGACGGTGGGTGTGGGGACTGGGGAGGGTGGGTGTGGAGACTGGGGAGGGTGGGCGTGGGGACTGGGGAGGGTTGGTGTGGGTGTGGGGACTGGGTACGGTGGGTGTGGGGGACGGTGGTTGTGGGGACTGGGGAGGGTTGGTGTGGGGATGTTTGGACTGGGGAGGGTTGGTCTGGGGACTGGGGAGGGTTGGTCTGGGGACTGGGGACTGTTGTTGTGGGGGACTGGGGAGGGTTGGCGTGGGGACTGGGGAGGGTTGGTCTGGGGACTGGGGACGGTTGGTGTGGTTGTGGGGACTAGGGAGGGTTGGTGTGGGGACTGGGGAGGGTTGGTGTGGGGACCGGGGAGGGTTGGTTTGGTTGTGGGGACTGGGGAGGGTTGGTGTGGGGACTGGGGAGGGTTGGTGTGGGGACGTTTGGACTGTGGACGGTGGGTGTGGGGACTGGGGACGGTTGGTGTGGGTGTGGGGACTGGGGAGGGTTGGTGTGGGGACTGGGGAGGGTTGGTGTGGGGACTGGGGAGGGTTGGCGTGGGGACTGGGGAGGGTTGGTGTGGGGATGTTTGGACTGGGGATGGTGGGTGTGGGGACTGGGGAGGGTTGGTCTGAGGACTGGGGAGGGTTGGTGTGGGGACTGGGGAGGGTTGGTCTGGGGACTAGGGAGGGTTGGTGTGGGGACTGGGGAGGGTTGGCGTGGGGACTGGGGAGGGTTGGCGTGGGGACTGGGGAGGGTTGGTGTGGGGACCGTGGAGGGTTGTTTTGGTTGTGGGGACTGGGGAGGGTTGGGGTGGGGACGTTTAGACTGGGGACGGTGGGTATGGGGACTGGGGAGGGTTGGTGTGGGGACGTTTGGACTGGGGACGGTGGGTGTGGGGACTGGGGGGTTGGTGTGGTTGTGGGGACTTGGGAGGATTGGTGTGGGGACCGGGGAGGGTTGGTGTGGGGACCGGGGAGGGTTGGTTTGGTTGTGGGGACTGGGGAGGGTTGGTGTGGGGACGTTTGGACTGGGGACGGTGGGTATGGGGACTGGGGAGGGTTGGTCTTGGGACTGGGGACGGTTGGTGTGGTTGTGGGGACTAGGGAGGGTTGGTGTGGGGACTGGGGAGGGTTGGTGTGGGGATGTTTGGACTGGGGACGTTGGGTGTGGGGACTGGGGAGGGTTGGTCTGGGGGACTGTGGAGGGTTGGTCTGGGGACTGGGGAGGGTTGGTGTGGGTGTGGGGACAGGGCAGGGTTGGCGTGGGTGTGGGGACTGTGCAGGGTTGGCGTGGGGACTGGGGAGGGTTGGTGTGGGTGTGGGGACCCGGGGACCGGGGAGGGTTGGTGTGGGGACTGGGCACAGTTGGTGTGGGGACCGGGGAGGGTTGGTGTGGGTGTGGGGACAGGGGAGGGTTGGTGTGGGTGTGGGGACTGGGGAGGGAGGGTGGGTGTGGGGACTGGGGAGGGTTGGGGTGGGGACTGGGGAGGGTTGGTGTGGGGATGTTTGGACTGGGGACGGTGGGTGTGGGGACTGGGGAGGGTTGGTCTGGGGACTGGGGAGGGTTGTGTTGGGGACTGGGGATCGTGGCTGTGGGGATTGGGGAGGGTTGGTGTGGGGACGTTTGGACTGGAGACGGTTGGTGTGGGGGCTGGGGAGGGTTGGCGTGGGGACTGGGGAGGGTTGGCGTGGGGACTGGGGAGGGTTGATGTGGGGACTGGGCACAGTTGGTGTGGGGACAGGGGAGGGTTGGTGTGGTTGTGGGGACTGGGGGTGTGGGGACTGGGGAGGGTGGGTGTGGGGACTGGGGAGGTTTGGCGTGGGGACTGGGGAGGGTGGGTGTGGGGACTGGGGAGGGTGGGTGTGGGTGTGGGGACTGGGGTGGGTTGGTGTGGGGACTGGGGAGGGTTGGTCTGGGGACTGGGGATGGTTGGTGTGGTTGTGGGGACTGGGGAGGGTTGGTGTGGGGACTGGGGATGGTTGGTGTGGTTGTGGGGACTGGGGAGGGTTGGTGTGGGGACTGGGGATGGTTGGTGTGGGTGTGGGGACTGGGGAGGGTTGGCGTGGGGACTGGGGAGGGTTGTTGTGGGTGTGGAGACTGGGGAGGGTTGGTTTGGGGACTGGGGAGGGTTGGTGGGTGGACTGGGGACGGTGGCTGTGGGGATTGGGGAGGGTTGGTGTGGGGATGTTTGGACTGGGGACGGTGGGTGTGGGGACTGGGGAGGGTTGGTCTGGGGACTGGGGAGGGTTGTTGTGGGGACTGGGGACGGTGGCTGTGGGGATTGGGGAGGGTTGGTGTGGGGACTGGGGAGGGTTGGTGTGGGAACGGTGGTTGTGGGGACTAGGGAGTGTTGGTTAGGGGACTGGGGAGGGTTGGCGTGGGGACTGGGGAGGGTTGATGTGGGGACTGGGGAGGGTTGGTGTGGGGACTGGGGAGGGTTGGTGTGGTTGTGGGGACTGGGGGTGTGTGGACTGGGGAGGGTGGGTGTGGGGACTGGGGAGGTTTGGCGTGGGGACTGGGGAGGGTGGGTGTGGGGACGGTGGGTGTGGGTGTGGGGACTGGGGAGGGTGGGTGTGGGGACTGGGGAGGGTGGGTGTGGGTGTGGGGACTGGGGTGGGGACTGGGGTGGGTTGGTCTGGGGACTGGGGATGGTTTGTGTGGTTGTGGGGACGGTTGGTGTGGGGACTGGGGAGGGTTGGTGTGGGTGTGGGGACTGGGGAGGGTTGGCGTGGGGACTGGGGAGGGTTGTTGTGGGTGTGGAGACTGGGGAGGGTTGGTTTGGGGACTGGGGAGGGTTGGTGGGGGGGACTGGGGACGGTGGCTGTGGGGATTGGGGAGGGTTGGTGTGGGGACTGGGGAGGGTTGGTGTGGGGACGGTGGTTGTGGGGACTAGGGAGTGTTGGTTAGGGGACTGGGGAGGGTTGGTGGTGGGGACTGGGGAGGGTTGGTGTGGGGACTGGGGAGGGTTGGTTTGGGGACTGGGGACGGTTGGTTTGGGGACTGGGGACTGGGGAGGGTTGGCGTGGGGACTGGGCAGGGTTGGCGTGGGTACTGGGGACTAGGGAGGGTTGGTGTGGGGACTGGGGAGAGTTGGTGTGGGGACTGGGTACTGGGGAGGGTTGGTGTGGGGACTGGGTACTGGGGAGGGTTGGTGTGGGGACTAGGGAGTGTTGGTTAGGGGACTGGGGAGGGTTGGTGTGGGGACTGGGGAGGGTTGGTGGGGGGACTGGGGACGGTGGCTGTGGGGATTGGGGAATGTTGGTGTGGGGACTGGGGAGGGTTGTTGTGGGGACGGTGGTTGTGGGGACTAGGGAGTGTTGGTTAGGGGACTGGGGAGGGTTGGTGTGGGGACTGGGGAGGGTTGGCGTGGGGACTGGGGAGGGTTGGTTTGGGGACTGGGGACGGTTGGTGTGGTTGTGGGGACTGGGGAGGGTTGGCGTGGGGACTGGGCAGGGTTGGCGTGGGTACTGGGGACTAGGGAGGGTTGGTGTGGGGACTGGGGAGAGTTGGTGTGGGGACTGGGTACTGGGGAGGGTTGGTGTGGGGACTGGGGACGGTTGGTGTGGTTGTGGGGACTAGGGAGTGTTGGTTAGGGGACTGGGGAGGGTTGGTGTGGGGACTGGGGAGGGTTGGTGTGGGGACTGGGGAGGGTTGGCGTGGTGACTGGGGAGGGTTGGTCTGGGGACGGTTGGCTTGGGGACCAGGAAGGGGTGGTGTGGGCACGGTTGGCGTGGGGACTGGGGAGGGTGGGTGTGGGGACCAGGGACGGTTGGTGTGACAGGACCACTCTGAATGTCTCTACTCTATTTCTCTACTGTAGGAGGTTTGATGGTGACCACTTTGAGACTGAGCAGAGTGATCAGCTTTGCATCCAGGCGGGAGTTCCCTGGAGAGAACTGGCAACCCGAGGCCTACATGGCAGCTCTGAGAGCCTCTGGGTTTAACCAGGTCACAATGCAGGATCTACAACACAGACACATCACCTACCAGGCCATATACGCTACTGCTGATAAGTGATGAACACACGCGTTTCATCACCATCATCATGCCTATTAGGGCAGCAATAAGATATAGGCCAGTCTCTCTCTCCAGACTGGCTCAGTAGGGCAGGGGGGTGTGGTGAAGATATAGCCCAGTCTCTCTCCAGACTGGCTCAGTAGGGCAGGGGGGGGTGTGGTGAAGATATAGCCCAGTCTCTCTCTCCAGACTGGCTCAGTAGGGCAGGGGGGGTGTGGTGAAGATATAGCCCAGTCTCTCTCTCCAGACTGGCTCAGTAGGGCAGGGGGGTGTGTGGTGAAGATATAGCCCAGTCTCTCTCCAGACTGGCTCAGTAGGGCAGGGGGGTGTGGTGAAGATATAGCCCAGTCTCTCTCTCCAGACTGGCTCAGTAGGGCAGGGGGGTGTGGTGAAGATATAGCCCAGTCTCTCTCCAGACTGGCTCAGTAGGGCAGGGGTGTGTGGTGAAGATATAGCCCAGTCTCTCTCCAGACTGGCTCAGTAGGGCAGGGGGGTGTGGTGAAGATATAGCCCAGTCTCTCTCTCCAGACTGGCTCAGTAGGGCAGGGGGGTGTGGTGAAGATATAGCCCAGTCTCTCTCCAGACTGGCTCAGTAGGGCAGGGGTGTGTGGTGAAGATATAGCCCAGTCTCTCTCTCCAGACTGGCTCAGCAGGGCAGGGGTGTGTGGTGAAGATATAGCCCAGTCTCTCTCTCCAGACTGGCTCAGCTTTCTCCTGTTAATTCTAGTACATTCATTGGTTCTTTATTTGAATTGTTTGCCCTGAGAATTAAAAAAAAAAATTTCCCCATTACTTGTCACCAGTAGTAAATGTACCTTTAATCCCTGCCATTTGTATACATTTCAGTTTATGCATGTATTAATTAGTATGTTACAGTTCTCAGAGTGGAAACGTTGTTTGCAGCAGTCACAACCTGCTACACTTGTGAGAAACATGTTTTGGGTTCACTTCATAAAAATAAAGAGTTACGCACTCCACTGTGCCGTCTTCAGTGTAATGTCTTTATTAATGTCCTCAGGGTAGGGTAATGTCATGAATACTTGAACCAGGTTAAGTAGACACACAGTGAAATTAGTGTAACCAATGACAAAAGTGATGGTTTGTGTCATAATTATTAAGTTAATCAGAATGAATTGAGTGAAAATGCTACAGTAGTTTATGGCATATTAAATATGAGGCTATTATCATATGCAAATAATTGAATGCTGTACATAATATATGCCTCAATGTACATTAATAATATTTCAAATATTTACTTGTTTCATTTTTATTACATTTAATATTTTGGTTCAACCTTAATGCATCATAATCAACAGGGGAAATAGACTAGGTGGGTTCAACCTTAATGCATCATAATCAACAGGGGGAAATAGACTAGGTGGGTTCAACCTTAATGCATCATAATCAACAGGGGGAAATAGACTAGGTGGGTTCAACCTTAATGCATCATAATCAACAGGGGGAATATACTAGGTGGGTTCAACCTTAATGCATCATAATCAACAGGGGGAATAGACTAGGTGGGTTCAACCTTAATGCAACATCATCAACAGGGGAAATAGACTAGGTGGGTTCAACCTTAATGCATCATAATCAACAGGGGGAATAGACTAGGTGGGTTCAACCTTAATGCATCATAATCAACAGGGGGAATAGACTAGGTGGGTTCAACCTTAATGCAACATCATCAACAGGGGGAAATAGACTAGTTTGTGATCTGTGGAGGGAGCTGAAGGTTCGAGTTGCCAAACGTCAGCCTCGAGACCTTAATGACTTGGAGAAGATCTGCAAAGAGGAGTGGGACAAAATCCCTCCTGAGATGTGTGCAAACCTGGTGGCCAACTACAAGAAACCTCTGACCTCTGAGATTGCCAACAAGGGTTTTGCCACCAAGTACTAAGTCATGTTTTGCAGAGGGGGTCAAATACTTATTTCCCTCATTAAAATGCAAATCATTATATAACATTTTTGACATGGATTTTTTTTGTTGTTATTCTGTCTCTCACTGTTCAAATAAACCTACCATTAAAATTATAGACTGATAATTTCTTTGTAAGTGGGCAAATGTACAAAATCAGCAGGGGATCAAATACTTTTTTCCCCCACTGTACATATATATATTTTTTTTAAATGTTATGTTCAAATACCTCTCCTGTGGAGTAGGGGATGTGCATCATACACCCATCTTTCTGTAACATTTCTCTAATGGTCATACATTTGGCAGGAGGTTAGGAAGTGCAGCTCAGTTTCCACCTCATTTTGTGGGCAGTGTTGCACATAGCCTGTCTTCTCTTGAGAGCCAGGTCTGCCTACGGCGGCATTTCTCAATAGCAAGGCTATGCTCACTGAGTCTGTACATAGTCAAAGCTTTCCTTAAGTTTGGGTCAGTCACAGTGGTCAGGTATTCTGCCACTGTGTTCTCTCTGTTTAGGGCCAAATAGCATTCTAGTTTGCTCTGTTTTTTTGTTAATTCTTTCCAATGTGTCAAGTAATTATCTTTTTGTTTTCTCATGATTTGGTTGGGTCTAATTGTGTTGCTGACCTGGGGCTCTGTGGGGTGTGTTTGTGTTTGTGAGCAGAGCCCCAGGACCAGCTTGCTTAGGGGACTCTTCTCCAGGTTCATCTCTCTGTAGGTGATGGCTTTGTTATGGAAGGTTTGGGAATCGCTTCCTTTTGGGTGGTTGTAGAATTGAATGGCTCTTTTCTGGATTTTGATAATTACTGGGTTTCAGCCTAATTCTGGTCTGCATGCATTATTCTGTGTTTTACGTTGTACACAGAGGATATTTTTGTATAATTCTGCATTCAGAGTCTCAATTTGGTGTTTGTCCCATTTTGTGAGTTCTTGGTTGGTGAGCGGACCCCAGACCTCACAACCATAAAGGGCAAAGGCAAAGGGTTCTATTACTGACTCAATTATTTTTAGCTAGATCCTAATTAGGATGTTGAATTATGTTCCTTTTTATGGATTCCCAGATCGTTTACATCTTTGTGGAAGTTAACTGTGGCGCTGATGTTTAGGCCGAGGTATGTATAGTTTGTGTGCTTTAGGGCAACGGTGTCTAGAAGGAATTTGTATTTGTGGTCCTGGCAACTGGACCTTTTTTGGAACACCATTATTTTTCTCGTACTGAGATTTACTGTCAGGGCCCAGGTCTGTCAGGGCCCAGGTCTGACAGAATATGTGCAGAAGATCTAGGTGCTGCTGTAGGCCCTCCTTGGTTGGGGACAGAAGCACCAGATCATCAGCAACCAGTAGACATTTGACTTCAGATTATAGTAGGGTGAGGCCGGGTGCTGCAGACTGTTCTAGTGCCTGTCAGGCCAAATAATGTCACCCGGCCAAAAAGTGTCACAATGGGGTTCGATAAACTATTATCATCTGTTGCTATATCAACGGTGTGATGACCTAATGATTAGAATTTTGGAGATCATTACGGACTAAATGACGGTATTTTTATCATCATCGTCGCTATGCAAACGATGTTGATTTCCCGCGACAAATTTAGCTGTTTAAACAAGTTTTGTTAAGCTAATAAAATGACAACATTACTACATAGTACTTTTGGGTACCTTGTTGCAACATTACAACATGAAATCCATGGCAAAGAAAATGTGTTAATCTGCTTGATACATACTGGGAGAAAATTTGATGGATTGGTGCAGTGTTATAAAATGGGAGATATGTACTTTTCAATACTTTTGGAAGGTATAGCCTCACCTCAAGCTGGTCCCCATCCGACTCAGAGCACAGAGAATCAGACTGATCCGAACTCACTGGTTCTGGTGGATGGGATGCCTCCTGGGGGGGCTCGGACAGTCCATGGTCCTAAAGTCATTTGGAGAGGTAAAGAGGTAAATAACAACCATTTCTTGTTTTCTCAAATGTCAACCAAAGCTTAATATACTTTGTCTATTGGGCTTCACTGAAGTGTAGGGCGTCAGGGCTTTCAGTGGTCGACCGTCCAACTGCTCCACCTGGAGAAGATTGTTGGCTTCCACCGAGGTAACCCTAGGAAGACAAAGAGAGAAAAATATCAGTGTTAGGGAAACTAAAACTAGATTCAGGTTATTTTGTGTACAAATGCAAATAGTTAATATCTGAGATGTTTTTATATTCACCTTAACAGATGGTGACCCCAGCTAGGAGTGAAAGAGCAGCGAGGTTTCCCAGGTCTCGCCTTCCTTTCGACCTTCTTCCGAAACCAAGTAATTCACCCAGATGTCGTAGCACATGGTCCCCTTCTTGATTCTCCTCAGGTAGCTCTCCTTCCGTTTCTCCTGCTCCTTGTCCATGTTCAGTCTCACCTTGATTCTCCTCAGGTAGCTCTCCTTCCGTTTCTCCTGCTCCTTGTCCATGTTCAGTCTCACATCATGTTTACCTGGTCAAAAAGCTCCACGTCCTTCTCAGTCTGAAGGTGGTCCTGGAAGAGGTTCTGATCTGGTTGGGCAACTTCCACCACAGCAGGTGGGGTTTCAGTGATCTGTAACGGCCGTTGCAGGGAGTAGCCCAAGGCGCAGCGTGGTTTGTGCTCGTCATGAAATTTATTTGATCCGCACACTGAAACCAACAGCCAAACAGTTCTGTCAGGTACGTAATACAAAACAGAAATTAACCACTCACAAAACCCAAAGGAAAACAGGCTACCTAAGTATGGCTCCCAATCAGCGACAACGATGTACAGCTGTCCCTGATTGAGAGCCATACCAGGCCAAAACAAAGAAATACAAAAACATAGAAAAAAGGACATAGAATGCCCACCCTAGTCACACCCTGGCCTAACCAAAATAGAGAATAAAACCCTCTCTATGGCCAGGGCGTGACATGATCTGAAAGTACCTTATACTAAAATAGCAATAGACAAACAACAACACTAAAAGTCAATCGCACATTTGAAAGACTACAGTATATGAGATAATTGAAGACTACAGTATATGAGATAATTTAAGACTACAGTATATGAGATAATTGAAGACTACAGTATATGAGATAATTGAAGACTACAGTATATGAGATAATTGAAGACTACAGTATATGAGATAATTGAAGACTACAGTATATGAGATAATTGTATATTCAAGATTACTTTATTCTTACCCGTATCTGTGTCATACAGTATGCAGATGTTCATATTTGTAAGCATACTGCACACACACACACACACACACACACACACACACACACACACACACACACACACACACACACACACACACACACACTCTATAATATTGAACTCTGCTGTGGTCAAATAAAACAACTTATCAGGGCAGAATGTGAATTAGGACACTAACAGATCATATGCCCTGGTGAAACTACTTTGATGGACTTCAACTCTGGTGCCACAGTCTTCACCCTCTCAAACCTCTGTCAGGCTAGACAGAGTAATGACCTTTAAGCACAAAGTGACACATTGAAACATTGTGTGCTCTCTGATATGACATTCATTGAAATCACAATCATTTCAGATATACTAGAATGTGATTGATAAACAGAAGGTTATTTCACTTGCCCAGCTGTCCACCTCCTTGACAATTTCCCATCAGAAGAAGCGTAGGTTGATTTTTGGGAAATCATGTCCTTCACCTCCGAAATGTCCAGCATGCATCTCGGTCAGCACTACCTCTTCCTCCTCCTTAGTAAAAATCACCCTCCTGTGTGGCTGGCCCGTAGGTACATGAGGACACTATTTGACATGACAGGCCCTCGCCAATTCGTTGATATATATGTTGAAGCGGGTGGGGCTTAAGCTGCATCCCTGTTTCACCCCACGGCCCTGTGGAATGAAATGTGTGGTTTTTAACCTCACAGTTGCTGTTTGTGTATGTTTTTCCCACCACCGACACCGCTTTCCATCAATTTATATAGCAGACCCTCATGCCAATTTATATAGCAGACCCTCATGCCAATTTATATAGCAGACCTTCATGCCAATTTATATAGCAGACCCTCATGCCAATTTATATAGCAGACCCTCATGCCAATTTATATAGCAGACCCTCATGCCAATTTATATAGCAGACCCTCATGCCAATTTATATAGCAGACCCTCATGCCAATTTATATAGCAGACCCTCATGCCAATTTATATAGCAGACCCTCATGCCAATTTTTATAGCAGATCCTCATGCCAATTTATATAGCAGACCCTCATGCCAATTTATATAGCAGACCCTCATGCCAAATTATATAGCAGACCCTCATGCCAATTTATATAGCAGACCCTCATGCCAAATTATATAGCAGACCCTCATGCCAAATTATATAGCAGACCCTCATGCCAATTTATATAGCAGACCCTCATGCCAATTTATATAGCAGACCCTCATGCCAATTTATATAGCAGACCCTCATGCCAAATTATATAGCAGACCCTCATGCCAATTTATATAGCAGACCCTCATGCCAATTTATATAGCAGACCCTCATGCCAATTTATATAGCAGACCTTCATGCCAATTTATATAGCAGACCCTCATGCCAATTTATATAGCAGACCCTCATGCCAATTTATATAGCAGACCCTCATGCCAATTTATATAGCAGACCATCATGCCAATTTATATAGCAGACCCTCATGCCAATTTATATAGCAGACCCTCATGCCAAATTGAGTCTCAAGCTTCGTTGAAATGTTTGTCAGTAATGGGGTGAATAGGTGGTCTGTCGTACGGTAGTTTGGTCCAAAGCCAATTTGACATTTGCTCAGTACTATGTTTTCACTGAGGAAATGTACGAGTCTGCTGTTAATGATACTGCAGAGGATTTTCCCAAGGTTGCTGTTGACTGCATATCCCATTGTAGTTATTGGGGTCAAATCTGTCTGCACTTTCTCTCTCTCTCTGCCCCCCCCCATCTCTCTCTTTCCATCTATTGCTCTCTCTATGCCCCCTCTCTCTCTCTCTCTCTCTCTTTCCATCTCTCTCTGCCCCTCTCTCTCTCTCTCTTTCCATCTCTCTGCCCCCCCTCTCTCTCTCTCTTTCCATCTATTGCTCTCTCTATGCCCTCTCTCTCTCTTTCCATCTCTCTGCCCCCCTCTCTTTCTTTCCATCTATTGCTCTCTCTATGCCCCCTCTCTCTCTCTTTCCATCTCTCTGCCCCCCCTCTCTCTCTCGCTTTCCATCTATTGCTCTCTCTATGCCCTCTCTCTCTCTCTATTTCCATCTCTCTGCCCCCCCCTCTCTTTCTTTCCATCTATTGCTCTCTCTATGCCCCCTCTCTCTCTCTTTCCATCTCTCTCTGCCCCTCTCTCTCTCTCTCTCTCTTTCCATCTCTCTGCCCCCCTCTCTCTCTCTTTCCATCTATTGCTCTCTCTATGCCCCCTCTCTCTCTCTTTCCATCTCTCTGCCCCCCTCTCTCTCTCCCACATCTGTAGATTCTCCACATTAATGACATTCCTCCGGCCAGCCCAGAGAGAATTCTTGCTTTACGAGACTCAGCGTTGTTCAGGTTTACAGTAGAGTAACAAAACATTCAGTTGAAGTTGGAAGTTTACATACACTTAGATTTGAGTCATTAAAACTTGTTTTTCAACTGCTCCACAAATTTCTTGTTATCAAACTATAGTTTGGCAAGTCGGTTAGGACATCTACTTTGTGCATGACACAAGTCATTTGTCCATTAATTGTTTACAGACAGATTATTTCACTTATAATTCACTGTGTCAGAAGTATACATACACTAAGTTGACTGTGCCTATAAACAGCTTGGAAAATTCCAGAAAATTATGTCATGGCTTTAGAAGCTTCTGATAGGCTAATTGACTTCATTTGAATCAATTGGAGGTGTACCTGTGGATGTATTTCAAGGCCTACCTTCAAACTCAGTGCCTCTTTGCTTGACATCATGGGAAAATCAAAAGAAATCAGCCAAGACCACAGACAAAAAATTGTAGACCTGCACAAGTCTGGTTCATCCTCTGGAGCAATTTCCAAACGCCTGAAGGTACCACGTTCATCTGTACAAACAATAGTACGCAAGTATAAACACCATGGGACCACGCAGCCGTCATACCGCTCAGGAAGGAGACGCGTTCTGTCTCCTAGAGATGAATGTACTTTGGTGCGAAAAGTGCAAATCAATCCCAGAACAACAGCAAAGGACCCTGTGAAGATGCTGGAGGAAACAGGTACAAAAATATATATATCCACAGTAAAACTGAGCTAGCCATTGCCTCAGTGCTAGCCTCTCTACACTGGCTTCCTGTTAAGGCAAGGGCTGATTTCAAGGTTTTACTGCTAACCTACAAAGCATTGCATGGGCTTGCTCCTACCTTTCTCTCTGATTTGGTCCTGCCGTACATACCTACACGTACGCTACGGTCACAAGACACAGGCCTCCTAATTGTCCCTAGAATTTCAAAGCAAACAGCTGGAGGCAGGGCTTTCTTCTATAGAGCTCCATTTTTATGGAATGGTCTGCCTACCCATGTGAGAGACGCAGACTCAGTCTCGACCTTTAAGTCTTTACTGAAGACTCATCTCTTCAGTAGGTCCTATGATTGAGTGTAGACTGGCCCAGGAGTGTGAAGGTGAACGGAAAGGCTCTGGAGCAACGAACCGCCCTTGCTGTCTCTGCCTGGCCGGTTCCCCTCTCTCCACTGGGATTCTCTGCCTCTAACCCTATTACAGGGGCTGAATCACTGGCGTACAGGTGTTCTTCCATGCCGTCCCTAGGAGGGGTGCGTCACTTGAGTGGGTTGAGTCACTGACGTGATCTTCCTGTCTGGGCTGGCGCCCCCCCTTGGGTTGTGCCGTGGCGGAGATCTTTGTGGGCTATACTCGGCCTTGTTCAAGGACGGTAAGTTGGTGGTTGGAGACATCCCTCTAGTGGTGTGGGGGCTGTGCTTTGGCAAAGTGGGTGGGGTTATATCCTACCTGTTTGGCCCTGTCCGGGGGTATCGTCGGACGGGATCACAGTGTCTCCTGACCCCTCCTGTCTCAGCCTCCAGTATTTATGCTGCAATAGTTTGTGTCAAGGAGCGAGGGTCAGTCTGTTATAACTGGAGTATTTCTCCTGTCTTATCCGGTGTCCTGTGGGAATTTAATTATGCTCTCTCTTTCTCTCTCTCTTTCTTTCTCTTCTTTCTCTCTTTCTCTCTTTCTTTCTTTCTCTCTCTCAGAGGACCCGGGCCCTAGGACCCTAGCCCTCAGCACTACCTGGCTTGATGACTCCTTGCTGTCCCCAGTCCACCCGGTCATGCTACCTGTCCAGGACCTGCTGTTTTCAACTCTCTAGAGACAGCAGGAGCGGTAGAGATACTCTGAATGATCGGCTATGAAAATCCAATCGACATTTACTCCTGAGGTGCTGACCTGTTGAACCCTCTACAACCACTGTGATTATTATTATTTGACCCTGCTGGTCATCTATGAACATTTGAACATCTTGGCCATGTTCTGTTATAATCTCCACCCGGCACAGCCAGAAGAGGACTGGCCACCCCTCATAGTCTGGTTCCTCTCTAGGTTTCTTCCTAGGTTCTGGCCTTTCTAGGGAGTTTTTCCTAGGGAGTTTTTCCTAGCCACCGTGCTTCTACACCTGCATTGCTTGCTGTTTGGGGTTTTAGGCTGGGTTTCTGTACAGCACTTTGAGATATCAGCTGATGTAAGAAGGGCTATATAAATACATTTGATTGATTGATAAAACGAGTCCTATATCGACATAACCTGAAAGGCCGCTCAACAAGGAAGAAGCCACTGCTCCAAAACCCACCATAAAAAATCCAGACTACGGTTTGCGGCTGCACATGGGGACAAAGATTGTACTTTTTGGAGAAATGTCCTCTGGTCTGATGAAACAAAAATATAACTGTTTGGCCATAATGACCATCGTTATGGTTGGAGGAAAAAGGGGGAGGCTTGCGAGCCGAAGAACACCATCCCAACCGTGAAGCACGGGGATGGCAGCATCATGTTGTGGGGGTGCTTTGCTGCAAGAGGGACTGGTGCACTTCACAAAATAGATGGCATCATGAGGCAGGACAATTATGTGGATATATTGAAGCAACATCTCAAGACATCAGTCAGGAAGTTAAAGCTTGGTCTCAAATGGGTCTTCCAAATGGACAATGACCCCAAGCATACTTCCAAAATTGTGGCAAAATGGCATAAGGACAACAAAGTCAAGGTACTGGTGTGGCCATCACAAAGCCCTGACCTCAATCCCATAGAAAGTTTCTGGGCAGAACTGAAAAAGCATGTGCGAACAAGCAGGCCTACAAACCTGACTCAGTTACACCAGCGCTGTCAGGAGGAATGTCAGGAATTACATGTCAGGAATTGTGAAAAACTGTTTTTTAATGTATTTGGTTAAGGTGTATGTAAACGCCCGACTTCAGCTGTGTATACAGGGTCAGTTACAGGCTCAGTAGCTATATACAGGGTCAGTAGCTATATACAGGGTCAGTAGCTATATACAGGGTCAGTAGCTATATACAGGGACAGTAGCTATATACAGGGTCAGTAGCTATATACAGGGTCAGTAGCGATATACAGGGTCAGTAGCAATATATAGGGTCAGTAGCTATATACAGGGTCAGTGGCTATATACAGGGTCAGTAGCTATATACAGGGTCAGTTCCAGGGTTAGTAGCTATATACAGGGTCAGTAGCTATATACAGGGTCAGTAGCTATATACAGGGTCAGTAGCTATATACAGGGTCAGTAGTTATATACAGGGACAGTTCCTGGGTCAGTAGCTATATACAGGGTCAGTAGCTATATACAGGGACAGTTCCTGGGTCAGTAGCTATATACAGGGTCAGTAGCTATATACAGGGTCAGTAGCTATATACAGGGGCAGTAGCTGTATACAGGGTCAGTAGCTATATACAGGGTCAGTAGCTATATACAGGGTCAGTAGCTATATACAGGGACAGTAGCTATATACAGGGTCAGTTCCAGGGTCAGTAGCTATATACAGGATCAGTAGCTATATACAGGGTCAGTAGCTATATACAGGGTCAGTAGCTATATACAGGGACAGTTCCTGGGTCAGTAGCTATATACAGGGTCAGTAGCTATAAACAGGGTCAGTAGCTATATACAGGGTCAGTTCCAGGGTCAGTAGCTATATACAGGGTCAGTAGCTATATACAGGGTCAGTAGCTATATCCAGGGTCAGTAGCTATATACAGGGTCAGTAGCTAAATACAGGGACAGTTCCAGGGTCAGTAGCTATATACATTGTCAGTAGCTATATACAGGGTCAGTAGCTATATACAGGGTCAGTAGCTATATACAGGGTCAGTAGCTATATACAGGGTCAGTAGCTATATACAGGGTCAGTAGCTATATACAGGGTCAGTAGCTATATACAGTGTCAGTTACAGGCTCAGTGGCTATATACAGGGTCAGTAGCTATATACAGGGTCAGTTCCAGGGTCAGTAGCTATATACAGGGACAGTAGCTATATACAGGGTCAGTTCCAGGGTCAGTAGCTATATATAGGGTCAGTAGCTATATACAGGGTCAGTAGCTATATACAGGGTCAGTAGTTATATACAGGGTCAGTAGCTATATACAGGGTCAGTTCCAGGGTCAGTAGCTATAATCAGGGTCAGTAGCTATATACAGGGACAGTAGCTATATACAGGGTCAGTAGCTATATACAGGGTCAGTTCTATATATAGGGTCAGTAGCTATATACAGGGTCAGTAGCTATATACAGGGTCAGTAGTTATATACAGGGTCAGTAGCTATATACAGGGTCAGTTCCAGGGTCAGTAGCTATAATCAGGGTCAGTAGCTATATACAGGGACAGTAGCTATATACAGGGTCAGTAGCTATATACAGGGTCAGTTCCAGGGTCAGTAGCTATATACAGGGTCAGTAGCTATATACAGGGTCAGTAGCTATGATGCAACCAGTCAGGATGCTCTCGATGGTGCAGCTGTAGAACCTTTTGAGGATCTGGGGACCCATGCCAAATCTTTTCAGTCTTCTGAGGGGAAATAGGTTTTGTCGTTCCCTCTTCACGACTGTCTTGGTGTGGTTGGACCATGTTAGTTTGTTGGTGATGTGGATACCAAGAAACTTGATGCTCTCAACCTGCTCCACTACAGCCCCGTCGATGAGAATGGGGGCGTGCTCTGTCCTCCTTTTTCTGTAGTCCACAATCATCTCCTTTGTCTTGATCACGTTGAGGGAGAGGTTGTTGTCCTCGCACCAAACTGCCAGGTCTCTGACCTCCTCCTTATAGGCCGTCTCATCGTTGTCGGTGATCAGGCCTACCACTGTTGTGTCATCGGCAAACTTAATGATGGTGTTGGTGCCTGGCCATGCAGTCATTAGTGAACAGGGAGTACAGGAGGAGACTGAGCACGCACCCCTGAGTGGCCCCCATGTTGAGGATCAGCGTGGCAGATGTGTTGTTACCTACCCTCACCACCTGGGGGCGGCCCGTCAGGAAGTCCAGGATCCAGTTGCAGAGGGAGGTGTTTAAGTCCCAGGGTTCTTAGCTTAGTGATGAGCTTTGAGGGCACTATGGTGTTGAACGCTGAGCTGTAGTCAATGAACAGCATTCTCACATAGGTGTTCCTTTTGTCCAGGTGCGAAAGGGCAGTGTGGAGCACAATAGAGATTGCATCATCTGTGGATCTGTTGGGGCGGTATGCAAATTGGAGTGGGTCTACGGTTTCTGGGATAATGGTGTTGATGTGAGCCATGACCAGCCTTTCATAGCACTTCATGGCTACAGACGTGAGTGCTACAGGTCATTAGTCATTTAGGCAGGTTACCTTAGTGTTCTTGGTCACAGGGACTATGGTGGTCTGCTTAAAATATGTTGGTATTACAGACTCAGACAGGGACAAGTTGAAAATGTCAGTGAAGACACTTGCCACCTGGTCAGCACATGCTCGAAGTACACGTCCTGGTAATCCGTCTGGCCCTGCGGACTTGTGAATGTTGACCTGTTTAACAGTCTCACATCGGTTGCGGAGAGCGTGGTCTCACAGTCGTCCGGAACAGCTGATGCTGTTATAAACAGGGCTGAAAAGTGACTACTTATGGTAATAAACTAATTGTAAAGCTAATCAATAATCAGTCAACAGCAGTAACAGTGACCAGTAGCAGGATCAATAGATAGATACTAATGGTAAAGCTAATCAATAATCAATCAACAGCAGCATTATGGAGTAATACATCTAGTCAATAATCCATAATCATTCGGAGTAGGTGTGTGTGTGGATGTAAATGAGTGTGACTAACAGTGACAGTGAAGGTGTGTGTGTCTGAGTGGGTAGAGACCTGTGGATGGGTGTAGAGTCAGTGTGGATAGTCTGTGGGAGAGGGAGAGTAGTAGTTGTTAGTTATTTAGTCTAATGGCCTGGGAATAGAAGGTGTTTAGGAGTCTGTTGGTCTGAGCGTTGAGAGACCTGCCGGACAGAAGCTTGGTGAACAGTCCATGTCTTGGACATTTTCCCAGACACCACCTGGCAGTTACGTCCTGAATGACTAGGAGCTCAACCCCAGTGATGCGCTGGGCCGTCTGCACCATCCTCTGTTGGCGTCTTCCTGTCGAGGGCGGTACGGTTGCCATATCACCAGTGAGGATGCTCTCGATGGTGCAGCTGTAAAAGTTCCTTAGGATCTGAGGCCAAATCTTTTCAGCCTCCTAAGGGAGTAGCGACATTGCCGTCTTCATGACTGTTCTGGTGTGAGAGGAACATGTTAACCTGTTTAGGATAGGGGGCAGTATTTTCACGGCCGGATAAAAAACGTACCCGATTTAATCAGGTTATTACTCCTGCCCAGAAACTAGAATATTCATATAATTATTTGATTTGGATAGAAAACACCCTAAAGTTTCTAAAACTGTTTGAATGGTGTCTGTGAGTATAACAGAACTCATATGGCAGGCCAAAACCTGAGAAGATTCCAAACAGGAAGCGCCCTCTCTGACCATTTCTTGGCCTTCTTTGTCATCTCTATCCAAAACAAAGGATCTCTGCTGTAACGTGACATTTTCTAAGGCTCCCATAGGCTCTCAGAAGGCGCCAGAACGTTGAATAATGACTCTCCAGTCTCTGGCTTAAGTCCTCAGTGACGTGGACACAGAGGATCTTGAAGCTCTTGACCCTCTCCCCTGCTGCCCCGAAGGGGGTGTGCACCCACCCCATGTTTCCTGTTGTCAATGATCAGTTCCTTGGTCTTGCTGAGGTTGAGGGAGAGGTTATTGTCCTGGCACCAGTCCTGCCAGGTCTCTGACCTACTCCCTGTAGGCTGTCTCATCGCCGTTGGTGATCAGGCCTAACACCGTCATTTCGTCATTAAACTTGATGATGGAGTTGAGAGTGGCCACAGAGTCGTGGGTAAACGGTGAGTACAGGAGGGGACTGTGTTGAGGGTCAGCGTGGCGGAGGTGATGTTGCCTACCCTCACCACCTTGGGGCGGCCCGTCTGGAAGTCCAGAATCCAGTAGCAGAGGGAGGAGTTTAGTCCCAGGGTCCTGAGCTTGGTGACGAGTTTGGAGGACACTATGGTGTTGAACGCTGAGTTATAATCGATGAACAGCATTCTCACAGGTGTTCCTCTTGTCCAGCTGGGAAGGGAAGTGTAGAGTGCATCATCTGTTGGGTCGTTGGGGCGGTATGCAAATTGGAGTGGGTCTAGTGTGTCTGGGATGATGGAGTTGATGTGTTGCCATAACCAGCCTTTCAAAGCACTTCATGATTACAGACGTGAGTGCTACAGGGTCTTAGTCATTGTGGCATGAAGCCTTAGAGTTGTTGGGAACAGGAATGATGGTGGTCAGTTTGAGACATGTGGGGGATTACAGACGGGGTACAAGGAGAGGCTGAAAATGACCATGAAGATGTCTGCCATCTGGTCTGCGTATGCTCTGAGAACGCGTCCTGGAATATCGTCCAACCACGCGGCCTTGCGAGTGAGATTAAAAACCTTACTCAGGTCGGCCTTGGAGATCACCCAGTCCTCTGCGTCAGCGAGAGCCCTCGTGAATGTCTCAGTGTGGTTTTTACCAAAGCGTTGGGCATTTTACCAAAGCCTCTCGGGTAGAGAGAGGCATCGTTGGGCATGGCTGGGTCTTCGTTTGTAATTCGTAAAAGACTGTATCCCCTGCCTCAAGCATTGGAGCCTGTGTAAATGGATTCCACCAGTAGTATAGAGTTATGATCTGATTTGCCAAAGGGGGGGACGAGGGAAGGCCTTGTATGCCTGCTTGTGGGTTGATTAACAGTGGTCTGGGAATGTGTCGCCCCCTAGTGGCGAATGAGACGTGTTGATAGAAGTTGGGAATGACGTGTCTTAGTGACGCATGAATAAAAATCGCTGGGAACAAGAAAAGCAGCCTCCCTGTAAATGGTTTCTTGCTTGTTTATAACCTCGTACAGTTCGTTGAGTGACAGCTTGTTGTTGTCCTGAGGTGGAATATATACAACAGTCACGATAACAGATGAAGGGTCAGTATTTGACCATCAGGTATTCCAAGACGGTTGAACAATAGGTTGAGACTTCCACTACGCTGGAGTCTACACACCATCTGTTGTTAATGAAAAGACAATACCCCCGATAGCCATCGTTTCAGAAAAAAAAAAAAAAGAATATTGAGTCCCGTTGACAGCAAATCTGCGATCAGAGGTCATCCATCTTATTATCAAGAGACTAGAGGGAAGTGGTTTTCCCTTTGCCTTCACTAGGACGCCTCCAGCCTCCTTTTTCATCAGCGTTTCCTCTTGGGTAGGTCGAAGAAACACATCTGATGTTCAAAAGATCTTGTCGATCATAATAGAAATAATAGCGCATACATTCCGTGCAACAAAAAAAAAGTAAAGCTCATACAGTGCAGCACCATCTTGGTTTTACGGTGCCAAATTTTGTGTGTGTGTGTGTCTGTGTGTGTGTGTGTTGTGTGTGTGTGCTCAGTGATATAAACACATTCTAATGGATATGGACACCTGTGAGTACTTGACTCTGGGGCCCCTTTCACTCCAACACACACATCTGGACCTGCCTGAGAGAGAATGTGTGGGAAGCAGGCCTCTGTGAGTCATCACCGTAACACACACACACACACACACACACACACACACACAGGCAGGCACACACGCGAACACACACAAATCCCTCCAGCCTCAGGTCCTAATGATGGGGACCACCTGGATGTGATCAGTCAGAGGGCCATGGGTTAAAATCATTGTGTTTTCACAGTGGTAGAGTTGTCATAAAGGGGTGGGAGAGAGGAGAGTGGATAAATACAGGGAGTGCTACGTTTGTCGTAAGAAGGAGACCAAGGTGCAGCGTGGTAAGCGTATATCTTACTTTTTATTTGATGAACACCGACAAAACAAAGAAAATACAAAACGAATGTAAAGTTCTGCAGGCTTCACAGCAGCTGTACAAAAAACAAGATCCCACAATCACAGGTGGGAGAAAATGGCTGCCTAAGTATGATCCCCAATCAGAGACAACGATAAACAGCTGCCTCTGATTGGGAACCATACTAGGCCAACAAAGAAATAGCAACATTGATATGCCCACCCAAGTCACACCCTGACCTAACAAAATAGAGACAAAAAAGGCTCTCTAAGGTCAGGGCGGGACAGTACCCCCCCCCCAAAGGTCCGGACTCCGGCTGCAAACCTGAACCTATAGGGAGGGTCCGGGTGGGCATCTCCTCTCGGCTCCGGTGCGGGACGCAGACCCCGGTGCGGGACACAGACTCCGGTGCGGGACGCAGACCCCGGTGCGGGACCCAGACCCCGGTGCGGGACACAGACTCCGGTGCGGGACACAGACCCCACTCCGCTTGAGGCTCCCCCCACTTCAGTGGAACCGGACCGTGGATCGTCGCTGGAGGCTCTAAACTGGGAACCCCCGCTGGAGGCTCTGAACTGGGAACCCCCACTGGAGGCTCTGAACTGGGAACCCCCACTGGAGGCTCTGAACTGGGAACCCCCGCTGGAGGCTCTGAACTGCCGACCGTCGCTGGAGGAGGAGGATAAACACAGGGAGAGAGGATAAACACAGGGAGAGAGGATAAACACAGGGAGAGAGGATAAACACAGGGAGAGATGAGAGAAGATAAATACAGGGAGAGAGGAGAGATGAGAGAAGATAAATACAGGGAGAGAGGAGAGATGAGAGAAGATAAATACAGGGAGAGGAGGAGGATAAACACAGGGAGAGAGGATAATTAGGGGGAGAGAGGAGAGAGGATAAATACAGGGAGAGAGGAGAGAGGATAAATACAGGGAGAGAGGAGAGAGGATAAACACAGGGAGAGAGGATAAATACAGGGAGAGAGGAGAGAGGATAAACACAGGGAGAGAGGAGAGAGGATAAATACAGGGAGAGAGGAGAGAGGATAAACACAGGGAGAGAGGATAAACACAGGGAGAGAGGAGAGAGGATAAATACAGGGAGAGAGGATAAATACAGGGAGAGAGGAGAGAGGATAAACACAGGGAGAGAGGAGAGAAGATAAACACAGGGAGAGAGGAGAGAGGATAAACACAGGGAGAGAGGAGAGAGGATAAACACAGGGAGAGAGGATAAACACAGGGAGAGAGGAGAGAGGATAAATACAGGGAGAGAGGAGAGAGGATAAACACAGGGAGAGAGGAGAGAGCATAAACACAGGGAGAGAGGAGAGAGGATAAACACAGGGAGAGAGGATAAACACAGGGAGAGAGGAGAGAGGATAAATACAGGGAGAGGAGAAAGGATAAACACAGGGAGAGATGAGAGAAGATAAATACAGGGAGAGATGAGAGAAGATAAATACAGGGAGAGAGGATAAACACAGGGAGAGAGGAGAGATGAGAGAAGATAAATACAGGGAGAGAGGAGAGAGGATAAACACAGGGAGAGAGGAGACAGGATAAACACAGGGAGAGAGGAGAGAGGATAAATACAGGGAGAGAGGAGAGAGGATAAACACAGGGAGAGAGGATAAACACAGGGAGAGAGGATAAACACAGGGAGAGAGGAGAGAGGATAAACACAGGGAGAGAGGAGAGAGGATTAACACAGGGAGAGAGAATAAACACAGTGAGAGAGGAGAGAGGATAAATACAGGGAGAGAGGATAAATACAGGGTGAGAGGATAAACACAGGGAGAGAGGAGAGAGGATAAACACAGGGAGAGAGGATAAACACAGGGAGAGAGGAGAGAGGATAACCACAGGGAGAGGAGAGAGGATAAACACAGGGAGAGAGGACAGAGGATAAACACAGGGAGAGAGGAGACAGGATAAACACAGGGAGAGAGGAGAGAGGATAAACACAGGGAGAGAGGAGAGAGGATAACCACAGGGAGAGGAGAGAGGATAAACACAGGGAGAGAGGAGAGATGATAAACACAGGGAGATAGCAAACCATTTTGTCTGCTGAGATCTTGCTACAATGTTACAGTTTAGCAAACCATTTCGCCACTATGGGGCAATAAAGTCCTAGACCACTGTTACTCAACCCAGAAGGAACCATACAAGGCCATCCCTCGTCACCCCTCTGGCAAATCAGACCATGACTTTATACTCTTGCTTCCTGTTCACATACAAAAGCTCAAACAGGAAGTACCCGTGATGCGCTCCGTAGAAAAAAATGATCTATCAAATCAGAGCCTACGCTTCAGGACTGCTTCGCCAGCGTTCACTGGAATATGTTACGGGACTCCATCGATAGCACTGACGAGCAAACCTCCTCCGCCACCGACTTCATCAGGAAATGCGTCGCAGACGTCGTCCCTACGGTGAAGGTTCACTGCTTCCCCAATCAAAAGCCCAGGATTAACACCAAGGTTGGAGCTAAGCTAAAGGACAGGACTAGTAGCTCTCAGGGCTATCGTAGCCAACTCCGAGGCTATTGCTGAGGACACAAACAAGTGCAAGAAGTCCCAGCTACGACCTCCGCCGGGCCCTGAAACAGGCAAAAGGACAATATCGGAACAAGGAGGATTCCTATCATACCACCTCCGAAACTCGACGCAAATGGCGGAGGCTGCATCCAGTACATTACGATGATCTGCCCATCGATCCCTTTACACCAGATGAACTTAATGCCTTTTATGACAAAAACAACACATAGTCCTGCATGAGGGTCTCTGCTAATCCAGAGGACAGGGTGATCTCTCGCTCTTCAAGGCTGGTTTTTAAACGGGTAAACATTCGTAAGATCGTAGGGCCAGACTGCATTCCTGGACGTGTCCCGAGGGCATGTGCAGACCAACTGTCTTCAATGGACATTTTCAACCTCTCCTTGTTCCAGTCTGCAATCTCCACGTTTCAAACTGACCACCATCATTCCTGTTCCCAAAAACGAAGGCATCCTGTCACAATGAGTACTGCCCTGCAGCACTCATATCTGTAATAATGAAGTGCTTTGAACGGCTGATCATGGCTCACATCAACACCATCATCCCAGACACCCTAGAACCACACCAATTTGCATACCGCCCCAACAGACCCACAGACGACGCAATCTTAATTCAATTTGACGGTAATCTGGACATGCTTTGGTAGTACCCAACTTGCTAATGATCGGCAGGTCCTAACGGACTGGTATTCAGGGTTCTATTGTCCCTCCATCTGGTCCTAACGGACTGGTACTCAGGGCTCTATTGTCCCACCATCAGGTCCTAATGGCCTGGTACTCAGAGGGCTCTATTGTCCCTCCATCAGGTCCTAATGGCCTGGTACTCAGGGCTCTATTGTCCCACCATCAGGTCCTAATGGCCTGGTACTCAGGGCTCTATTGTCCCTCCATCAGATCCTAATGGCCTGGTACTCAGTGGGCTCTATTGTCCCACCATCAGGTCCTAATGGCCTGGTACTCAGGGCTCTATTGTCCCACCATCAGGTCCTAATGGCCTGGTACTCAGGGCTCTATTGCCCCTCCATCAGGTCCTAATGGACTGGTACTCAGGGCTCGGTGTCAGGACGGGCAAGGGTCAAAACCAGGAGGAAAAAACAGAGACTGGGAAAAATAGGAGCTAAACACTGGTTGACTTAGCAAACGAGACGAACTGGCACAGAGAGACAGGAAGACACGGGAGACGAACTCACCGGGGATGGTGAGCGACACCTGGATGGGGCGGAGACAAGCACAACGACCGGTGAAACAAAATCAGGGTGTAACAACAGTATCCTGCTTTTGTAACTCACCTCACTGTGAAGTTCAACAGCAGGCTGAAACTGAGAGTAAAACATGACCATTGTGGTTGTTGTTTTAAAGCCTAACAAAACAAAACTGTGTTTTTTTAAGGTGATGATTCATTCAAAACACTCATACCAATATTATAGCTCATACATAGGCTTACAATACATAGTACTACAATACATAGCAGTACAGTACATAGCAATACAGAACATAGCAATAAAATACATAGCAATACAGCATCATAGCAATACAGTACATAGCAATACAGATACATAGCAATACAGTACATAGCAATACAGAACATAGCAATACAGCACATAGCAATACAGTACATAGCAATACAGAACATAGCAATACAATACATAGCAATACAGTACATAGCAATACAGAACATAGCAATACAGTACATAACAATACATAGCAATACAGAACATAGCAATACAGTACATAACAATACATAGCAATACAGTACATAGCAATACAGCACATAGCAATACAGTACATAGAAATACACTATATAGCAATACAGTACATAGCAATACAGTACATAGCAATACGTAGCAATACAGAACATAGCAATACAGAACATAGCAATACAGAACATAGCAATACAGAACATAGCAATACAGTACATAGAAATACACTATATAGCAATACAGTACATAGCAATCAGTACATAGCAATACAGCAAATAACAATATAGTACACAGCAATACAGTACATTACAATACATAGCAATACATTACATAGCAATGCAATACAGTACATAGCAATACAATACATAACAATACATCACATATCAATACAATACATAGCAATACAGTACATAGCAATACAATAAACAGCAATACAGTACATAGCAATACAATAAACAGCAATACAGTACATAGCAATACAATACATAGCAATACAGTACATAGCAATACAGTACATATCAATACATAGCAGTACATAACAATACAGTACATAACAATACAGTACATATCAATACATAGCAGTACATAACAATACAGTACATAGCAATACAGTACATATTAATACAGTACATTACAATACATAGCAATACAGTACATAGCAATACAGTACATATCAAGACAATACATAGCAATACAGTACATAGCAATACAGTACATAGCAATACAGTACATAGCAATACAGTACATATCAAGACAATACATAGCAATACAGTACATAGCAATACAGTACATAGCAATACAGTACATATCAAGACAATACATAGCAATACAGTACATAGCAATACAGTACATATCAAGACAATACATAGCAATACAGTACATAGCAATAGGGTACATAGCAATACAGTACATAACAATACAGTACATAGCAATACAGTACATAACAATACATATTAATACAGTACATTACAATACATAGCAATACAGTACATAACAATACATAGCAGTACATAACAATACAGTACATATCAATACATAGCAATACAGTACATAGCAATACAGTACATATCAAGACAATACATAGCAATACAGTACATAGCAATACAATAAACAGCAATACAGTACATAGCAATACAATAAACAGCAATACAGTACATAGCAATACAATACATAGCAATACAGTACATAGCAATACAGTACATATCAATACATAGCAGTACATAACAATACAGTACATAACAATACAGTACATATCAATACATAGCAGTACATAACAATACAGTACATAGCAATACAGTACATATTAATACAGTACATTACAATACATAGCAATACAGTACATATCAAGACAATACATAGCAATACAGTACATAGCAATACAGTACATATCAAGACAATACATAGCAATACAGTACATAGCAATACAGTACATAGCAATACAGTACATATCAAGACAATACATAGCAATACAGTACATAGCAATACAGTACATATCAAGACAATACATAGCAATACAGTACATAGCAATAGGGTACATAGCAATACAGTACATAGCAATACAGTACATAGCAATACAGTACATAATACAGTACATATTAATACAGTACATTACAATACATAGCAATACAGTACATAACAATACATAGCAGTACATAACAATACAGTACATATCAATACATAGCAATACAGTACATAGCAATACAGTACATAGCAATACAGTACATAGCAATACAGTACATATCAAGACAATACATAGCAATACAGTACATAGCAATACAGTACATAGCAATACAGTACATATTAATACAGTACATAGCAATACAATACATAGCAATACAGTACATAGCAAGACAATACATAGCAATACAATACATAGCAATACAGTACATATCAAGACAATACATAGCAATACAGTACATAGCAATACAGTACATAGCAATACAGTACATAACAATACATAGCAGTACATAACAATACAGTACATATCAATACATAGCAATACAGTACATTGCAATACAGTACATATCAAGACAATACATAGCAATACAGTACATAGCAATACAGTACATAGCAATACAGTACATAACAATACAGTACATTACAATACATAGCAATACAATACATAGCAATACAGTACATAGCAATACAGTACATAACAATACAGTACATATTAATACAGTACATATCAATACATAGCAATACAGTACATAGCAATACAGTACATATCAAGACAATACATAGCAATACAGTACATAGCAATACAGTACATAGCAATACAGTACATAGCAATACAGTACATAACAATACAGTACATATTAATACAGTACAGTACAATACATAGCAATACAGTACATAGCAATACAGTACATAGCAATACAGTACATAA
Source organism: Salmo salar (assembly GCF_965601325.2). Lineage (NCBI taxonomy): Eukaryota > Metazoa > Chordata > Actinopteri > Salmoniformes > Salmonidae > Salmo > Salmo salar. The sequence continues at coordinate 113,263,562 of NC_138305.1, forward strand.
CAATACAGTACATATTAATACAGTACATTACAATACATAGCAATACAGAACATAGCAATACAATACATAGCAATACAGTACATAGCAATACAGTACATAGCAATACAGTACATTACAATACATAGCAATACAGTACATAGCAATACAGTACATAGCAATACAGTACATAGCAATACAGTAAATAGCAATACAGTACATAGCCTCCCGAATATTACGCATGGTAGAAAAACACATGAAACAAAACGAATTGATGTCTTTGGTACATAATTGGTCTAGCCTGTACTAGTTTGAATAATGACCTTTGAGAATGGATTGTATTACTGAGCATACTGGATGGACTGGTTACTATATGCTACAAATACAAAATGTCTGTCCGTGAGTCTGATGTTGAACGTTGAGACAAGTTATAGACCTGGGCGATGCTGATGGTTGGTTCATTGATTGTACAGGGCCGGCTTACAGGGCCGGCTTACAGGGCCGGCTTACAGGGCCGGCTTACAGGGCCGGCTTACAGGGCCGGCTTACAGGGCCCGGCTCACAGGGCCGGCTCACAGGGCCGGCTCACAGGGCCGGCTTACAAATATTGTGAATTAGTGTTTTTATTTTTTTGAATAGCCTACTATTAGGGTTTAAAAAATATATATACACTGCTCAAAAAAATAAAGGGAACACTTAAACAACACAATGTACCTCCAAGTCAATCACACTTCTGTGAAATCAAACTGTCCACTTAGGAAGCAACACTGATTGACAATAAATTTCACATGCTGTTGTGCAAATGGAATAGACAACAGGTGGAAATTATAGGCAATTAGCAAGACACCCCCAATAAAGGAGTGGTTCTGCAGGTGGGGACCACAGACCACTTCTCAGTTCCTATGCTTCCTGGCTGATGTTTTGGTCACTTTTGAATTCTGGCGGCGCTTTTACTCTAGTGGTAGCATGAGACGGAGTCTACAACCCACACAAGTGGCTCGGGTAGTGCAGCTCATCCAGGATGGCACATCAATGCGAGCTGTGGCAAGAAGGTTTGCTGTGTCTGTCAGCGTAGTGTCCAGAGCATGGAGGCACTACCAGGAGACAGGCCAGTACATCAGGAGACGTGGAGGAGGCCGTAGGAGGGCAACAACCCAGCAGCAGGACCGCTACCTCCGCCTTTGTGCAAGGTGGAGCAGGAGAAGCACTGCCAGAGCCCTGCAAAATGACCTCCAGCAGGCCACAAATGTGCATGTGTCTGCTCAAATGGTCAGAAACAGACTCCATGAGGGTGGTATGAGGGCCCGACGTCCACAGGTGGGGGTTGTGCTTACAGCCCAACACCGTGCAGGACGTTTGGCATTTGCCAGAGAACACCAAGATTGGCAAATTTGCCACTGGCGCCCTGTGCTCTTCACAGATGAAAGCAGGTTCACACTGAGCACGTGACAGACGTGACAGAGTCTGGAGACGCCGTGGAGAACGTTCTGCTGCCTGCAACATCCTCCAGCATGACCGGTTTGGCGGTGGGTCAGTCATGGTGTGGGGTGGCATTTCTTTGGGGGGCCGCACAGCCCTCCATGTGCTCGCCAGAGGTAGCCTGACTGCCATTAGGTACCGAGATGAGATCCTCAGACCCCTTGTGAGACCATATGCTGGTGCGGTTGGCCCTGGGTTCCTCCTAATGCAAGACAATGCTAGACATCATGTGGCAGGAGTGTGTCAGCAGTTCCTGCAAGAGGAAGGCATTGATGCTATGGACTGGCCTGCCCGTTCCCCAGACCTGAATCCAATTGAGCACATCTGGGACATCATGTCTCGCTCCATCCACCAACGCCACGTTGCACCACAGACTGTCCAGGAGTTGGCGGATGCTTTAGTCCAGGTCTGGGAGGAGATCCCTCAGGAGACCATCCGCCACCTCATCAGGAGCATGCCCAGGCGTTGTAGGGAGGTCATACAGGCACGTGGAGGCCACACACACTACTGAGCCTCATTTTGACTTGTTTTAAGGACATTACATCAAAGTTGGATCAGCCTGTAGTGTGGTTTTCCACTTTCATTTTGAGTGTGACTCCAAATCCAGACCTCCATGGGTTGATAAATTGGATTTCCATGGATTATTTTTGTGTGATTTTGTTGTCAGCACATTCAACTATGTAAAGAAAAAAGTATTTAATAAGATTATTTCTTTCATTCAGATCTAGGATGTGTTGTTTAAGTGTTCCCTTTATTTTTTTGAGCAGTATATATTTTCTTAATTAATTGGGTGACACATTAACTTTATCTATACAGAATATCTCACCACCAATGTGTTTCCATCTCCTCCTCTGTCTCCTTTATCCAGCGCACTGAAGGGCTGTCAAACAGTTTAGTGAAATATGTTTAGTTGCAATACATACCAACAGATTTCTTCACTTGGTTTCCAAAATTAAACGCTGGATAGCAGTAGGAACAAGGTTGGAGAGCCCATGTCATACAGAGTTTGAGGGCCAAATGTCACCTGTCAGGGCAACCAGAGCATGCTCCTCAAACAGTGGTTGATGCTAGAGTGAAATAAATGTTTTTTTTTATATATGTATTTCTCGTCTGCTCATATTAAACACAGCTCAGTTATAAAACCCAAGTAGCCTGTCAACATCATTGAAAAACAGACCGGCAGGGAAAGTGCTCGACTTTTGTTGGCTATTGTCACGGTTGTCATATGGATTTGACCAAAATGCAGCGGGAATATGTATACTCAACTTCTTTTTATTTTGAAGAAGGAGAAACAACTAAATACGTGAACAAAAAAAAACAATCCTGTCAGATGCAACAAACACTAAACAAGGAAGCAACTACCCACAAAATCACATATAAAAAAAAACACCCCCTCTTAAATAGGACCTTCAATTAGAAGCAACGAGGAGCAGCTGCTTCCAATTGAAGGTCCAACCCAATAAACACCACATAGAAAAAGACATACTAGAACTAACATAGAAATAGACTAACAAAGAACATAGCCCAACAAACCCCGAAACACTCTAAACAAACACCCCTCTTAAATAAGAACATAGCCCAACAACCCCCGAAACACTCTAAACAAACACCCCCCTGCCACGTCCTGACCAAACTACAATAACAAATAACCTCTTCACTGGTCAGGACGTGACAGCTATTCGAGTCCATACAGACTTTTTTCATTTTTTCCCCCCCCTTCCACTGTTCTTGATAACGGGCCATTCTAAATATATATATATATATATTTTTTACATATTAGTAAAGACTAGATGAAATTTAGAATAGTCTGATGGTATAATATAATCCCTTGATGAGAGAACAGCTGTGCGGGCTTGAGATGAGCAGCGGAGCACAAGCATAGCTATAGTCACATCATACAGCCCATATATGTTCTGACTTCTAGAACATTCTACAGTTTATATCGTTCACAACTCAAGTTGCCAAATAACTCTGAATCTAGCGTATAGGACCTGTTTCAAATGATCACTTTTACGCTCAACGTAGCCACTTCATATGCACACTCTCTCCGGAATGGGAAATATCCTTTCTGTTTTATTCAGCTAAGTTCAATGGTATTCTTCTTACTATAAAATCATATCATTTAAAATATTGACAGGGGACTTATGAGCATATCTAGTCTGATAAATGAACAAGTCTACAGTCTATATCATAGCCAGATAACATACTGTATATAGTCTGATAAATGAACAAGTCTACAGTCTATATCATAGCCAGATAACATACTGTATCTAGTCTGATAAATGAACAAGTCTACAGTCTATATCATAGCCAGATAACATACAGTATCTAGTCTGATAAATGAACAAGTCTACAGTCTATATCATAGAGAGATAACATACAGTATCTAGTCTGATAAATGAACAAGTCTACAGTCTATATCATAGCCAGATAACATACAGTATCTAGTCTGATAAATGAACTAGTCTACAGTCTATATCATAGCCAGATAACATACAGTATCTAGTCTGATAAATGAACAAGTCTACAGTCTATATCATAGCCAGATAACATACAGTATCTAGTCTGATAAATGAACTAGTCTACAGTCTATATCATAGCCAGATAACATACAGTATCTAGTCTGATAAATGAACAAGTCTACAGTCTATATCATAGCCAGATAACATACAGTATCTAGTCTGATAAATGAACTAGTCTACAGTCTATATCATAGCCAGATAACATACAGTATCTAGTCTGATAAATGAACAAGTCTACAGTCTATATCATAGCCAGATAACATACAGTATCTAGTCTGATAAATGAACTAGTCTAGAGTCTATATCATAGCCAGATAACATACAGTATCTAGTCTGATAAATGAACTAGTCTACAGTCTATATCATAGCCAGATAACATACAGTATCTAGTCAGCTGAATGAACAAGTCTACAGTCTATATCATAGCCAGATAACATACAGTATCTAGTCTGATAAATGAACAAGTCTACAGTCTATATCATAGCCAGATAACATACAGTATCTAGTCTGATAAATGAACAAGTCTACAGTCTATATCATAGCCAGATAACATACAGTATCTAGTCTGATAAATGAACTAGTCTACAGTCTATATCATAGCCAGATAACATACAGTATCTAGTCTGATAAATGAACAAGTCTACAGTCTATATCATAGCCAGATAACATACAGTATCTAGTCTGATAAATGAACTAGTCTACAGTCTATATCATAGCCAGATAACATACAGTATCTAGTCTGATAAATGAACAAGTCTACAGTCTATATCATAGCCAGATAACATACAGTATCTAGTCTGATAAATGAACAAGTCTACAGTCTATATCATAGAGAATAGCCAGATAACATACAGTATCTAGTCTGATAAATGAACAAGTCTACAGTCTATATCATAGCCAGATAACATACAGTATCTAGTCTGATAAATGAACTAGTCTACAGTCTATATCATAGCCAGATAACATACAGTATCTAGTCTGATAAATGAACTAGTCTACAGTCTATATCATAGCCAGATAACATACAGTATCTAGTCAGCTGAATGAACAAGTCTACAGTCTATATCATAGCCAGATAACATACAGTATCTAGTCTGATAAATGAACTAGTCTACAGTCTATATCATAGCCAGATAACATACAGTATCTAGTCTGATAAATGAACTAGTCTACAGTCTATATCATAGCCAGATAACATACAGTATCTAGTCTGATAAATGAACTAGTCTACAGTCTATATCATAGCCAGATAACATACAGTATCTAGTCTGATAAATGAACTAGTCTACAGTCTATATCATAGCCAGATAACATACAGTATCTAGTCAGCTGAATGAACAAGTCTACAGTCTATATCATAGCCAGATAACATACAGTATCTAGTCTGATAAATGAACTAGTCTACAGTCTATATCATAGCCAGATAACATACAGTATCTAGTCTGATAAATGAACAAGTCTACAGTCTATATCATGGAGAATAGCCAGATAACATGCAGTAGACCAACTCATAGTCTGTTCGCTATCATAGTTGTGTGAACTTTTCAAATCAACAAAAATATGTCTACAAACAATTGTTAGAGCAACAGGAAAATAGCATCAAAAGCTTTGCCCAAATACTGGTGGACTCAGAATAAGTGGTCCCGTGTGGCTCAGTTGGTAGAAATTATGAAGGGAAATTATGTAGGGAAATTATGAAGTGTATGCCTTCACTACTGTAAGTTGCTCTGGATAAGAGCGTCTGCTAAAATGTAATAATACACGATCTGACCAGAGAAAATCATAGTTGTCATTAGGTGCACATCATTCTTCTCTGTTTCCAAACCGTAAGATAGCTGAACGTGTCAGAACCATACTGGTATCTAACCCCTTCATCTGTGTTGTGACTGTTAGCACGCTGTTAGCATGCTACTGACCAGTACGCTGGAAACATCACTGTTAGCACGCTACTGACCAGTACGCTGGAAACATCACTGTTAGCACGCTGTTAGCACGCTACTGACCAGTACACTGGAAACATCACTGTTAGTACGCTACTGACCAGTACGCTGGAAACATCACTGTGTTGTGACTGTTAGCATGCTGTTAGCACGCTACTGACCAGTACGCTGGAAACATCACTGTGTTGTGACTGTTAGCACGCTGTTAGCACGCTACTGACCAGTACGCTGGAAACTTCACTGTGTTGTGACTGTTAGCACGCTGTTAGCATGCTACTGACCAGTACGCTGGAAACTTCACTGTGTTGTGACTGTTAGCATGCTGTTAGCATGCTACTGACCAGTACGCTGGAAACTTCACTGTGTTGTGACTGTTAGCACGCTGTTAGCACGCTACTGACCAGTACGCTGGAAACATCACTGTGTTGTGACCGTTAGCACGCTGTTAGCACGCTACTGACCAGTACGCTGGAAACATCACTGTTAGCACACTGTTAGCACGCTACTGACCAGTACGCTGGAAACATCACTGTGTTGTGACTGTTAGCACGCTGTTAGCATGCTACTGACCAGTACGCTGGAAACATCACTGTGTTGTGACTGTTAGCATGCTGTTAGCACGCTACTGACCAGTACGCTGGAAACATCACTGTGTTGTGACTGTTAGCACGCTGTTAGCACGCTACTGACCAGTACGCTGGAAACTTCACTGTGTTGTGACTGTTAGCACGCTGTTAGCATGCTACTGACCAGTACGCTGGAAACTTCACTGTGTTGTGACTGTTAGCATGCTGTTAGCATGCTACTGACCAGTACGCTGGAAACTTCACTGTGTTGTGACTGTTAGCACGCTGTTAGCACGCTACTGACCAGTACGCTGGAAACATCACTGTGTTGTGACCGTTAGCACGCTGTTAGCACGCTACTGACCAGTACGCTGGAAACATCACTGTTAGCACACTGTTAGCACGCTACTGACCAGTACGCTGGAAACATCACTGTGTTGTGACTGTTAGCACGCTGTTAGCATGCTACTGACCAGTACGCTGGAAACATCACTGTGTTGTGACTGTTAGCATGCTGTTAGCACGCTACTGACCAGTACGCTGGAAACATCACTGTTAGCACGCTGTTAGCACGCTACTGACCAGTACGCTGGAAAGACAGACCAGAGAAGGAGGGATATGCTGTGAAGACAGACCAATGAAGGAGGGATATGCTCTGAAACCTGTGAAAACAGACCAGAGAAGAGGGGATATGCTGTGAAAACAGTTGTTCATTTCAAATCAATTGAGCATTTCAAGAACAGAAAAATTCCAACAAACATTGAACGTTTTCACAAAAAGTGCACAACCAAATATAAGCATAATTCAAATGGATTACTTCAAAAATACCAGAAAACACATTGTAGAAGTTGTAGATCCTTACATAAACAAATCGATGCCGTCATAACTTCAGAACAGTAGATAAATGGACAGTAAATTCACTACCCAAACATTTCCCTTTCATTTCCCCAAACATGACCCTGCGCCATATGTGGGGAAAGCTATGCAAGCTGTTCATCCCAGGATCCCTTGTATGCCCAGAGGCCTGACAAGGAAGAGGACATAGCTGGATTTCAGGCTTTACTCATTCTGGTGAGGATCAAATGTGTTCTGTAATTTAGTTACAAAACAAATACAGTTGTTTGTTGCTGCTGTCTGTCTCACATCTCTGTTGACCATGAGAGCATTTTTACAGAGAAAAATGGGTTAAGGCCTAATATTTAGGGTCCGGAATGACATGTGGTACATTGTTTACATTGTTACCTGGCAATGACCATTAGAGTGTTTCAAAGAGCTGTGACCTTTAACCTATAAGAGTCTAAACCGGGGAAGGGCACTAACCAGTCTAAATTGGGGGAGGGGAAGGGCCCTAACCAGTCTAAACTGGGGGAGGGGAAGGGCACTAACCAGTCTAAACTGGGGGAGGGGAAGGGCACTAACCAGTCTAAGCCCTGTGGGGAGGGGAAGGGCACTAACCAGTCTAAGCTGGGGGAGGGGAAGGGCACTAACCAGTCTAAGCCCTGTGGGGAGGGGAAGGGCCCTAACCAGTCTAAACTGGGGGAGGGGAAGGGCCCTAACCAGTCTAAGCCCTGTGGGGAGGGGAAGGGCACTAACCAGTCTAAACTGGGGGAGGGGAAGGGCACTAACCAGTCTAAACTGGGGGAGGGGAAGGGCCCTAACCAGTCTAAGCCCTGTGGGGAGGGGAAGGGCACTAACCAGTCTAAGCTGGGGGAGGGGAAGGGCACTAACCAGTCTAAGCCCTGTGGGGAGGGGAAGGGCACTAACCAGTCTAAGCCCTGTGGGGAGGGGAAGGGCACTAACCAGTCTAAACTGGGGGAGGGGAAGGGCACTAACCAGTCTAAACTGGGGGAGGGGAAGGGCACTAACCAGTCTAAACTGGGGGAGGGGAAGGGCACTAACCAGTCTAAGCCCTGTGGGGAGGGGAAGGGCACTAACCAGTCTAAGCCCTGTGGGGAGGGGAAGGGCACTAACCAGTCTAAACTGGGGGAGGGGAAGGGCACTAACCAGTCTAAGCCCTGTGGGGAGGGGAAGGGCCCTAACCAGTCTAAACTGGGGGAGGGGAAGGGCACTAACCAGTCTAAACTGGGGGAGGGGAAGGGCACTAACCAGTCTAAGCCCTGTGGGGAGGGGAAGGGCACTAACCAGTCTAAGCTGGGGGAGGGGAAGGGCCCTAACCAGTCTAAACTGGGGGAGGGGAAGGGCACTAACCAGTCTAAACTGGGGGAGGGGAAGGGCACTAACCAGTCTAAGCCCTGTGGGGAGGGGAAGGGCACTAACCAGTCTAAGCCCTGTGGGGAGGGGAAGGGCACTAACCAGTCTAAGCTGGGGGAGGGGAAGGGCCCTAACCAGTCTAAGCCCTGTGGGGAGGGGAAGGGCACTAACCAGTCTAAGCTGGGGGAGGGGAAGGGCACTAACCAGTCTAAGCTGGGGGAGGGGAAGGGCACTAACCAGTCTAAGCCCTGTGGGGAGGGGAAGGGCACTAACCAGTCTAAGCCCTGTGGGGAGGGGAAGGGCACTAACCAGTCTAAACTGGGGGAGGGGAAGGGCACTAACCAGTCTAAACTGGGGGAGGGGAAGGGCACTAACCAGTCTAAACATGGGGAACGGGAAGGGCACTAACCAGTCTAAACTGGGGGAGGGGAAGGGCACTAACCAGTCTAAGCCCTGTGGGGAGGGGAAGGGCACTAACCAGTCTAAACTGGGGGAGGGGAAGGGCACTAACCAGTCTAAACTGGGGGAGGGGAAGGGCACTAACCAGTCTAAGCCCTGTGGGGAGGGGAAGGGCACTAACCAGTCTAAGCCCTGTGGGGAGGGGAAGGGCACTAACCAGTCTAAGCCCTGTGGGGAGGGGAAGGGCACTAACCAGTCTAAACTGGGGGAGGGGAAGGGCACTAACCAGTCTAAACTGGGGGAGGGGTAGGGCACTAACCAGTCTAAACTGGGGGAGGGGAAGGGCACTAACCAGTCTAAGCCCTGTGGGGAGGGGAAGGGCACTAACCAGTCTAAGCTGGGGGAGGGGAAGGGCCCTAACCAGTCTAAACTGGGGGAGGGGAAGGGCACTAACCAGTCTAAGCCCTGTGGGGAGGGGAAGGGCACTAACCAGTCTAAACTGGGGGAGGGGAAGGGCACTAACCAGTCTAAGCTGGGGGAGGGGAAGGGCCCTAAACAGTCTAAACTGGGGGAGGGGAAGGGCACTAACCAGTCTAAGCCCTGTGGGGAGGGGAAGGGCCCTAACCAGTCTAAGCCATGTGGGGAGGGGAAGGGCACTAACCAGTCTAAGCTGGGGGAGGGGAAGGGCACTAACCAGTCTAAGCCCTGTGGGGAGGGGAAGGGCACTAACCAGTCTAAACTGGGGGAGGGGAAGGGCACTAACCAGTCTAAGCCCTGTGGGGAGGGGAAGGGCACTAACCAGTCTAAACTGGGGGAGGGGAAGGGCACTAACCAGTCTAAGCCCTGTGGGGAGGGGAAGGGCCCTAACCAGTCTAAGCCCTGTGGGGAGGGGAAGGGCACTAACCAGTCTAAGCTGGGGGAGGGGAAGGGCACTAACCAGTCTAAGCCCTGTGGGGAGGGGAAGGGCCCTAACCAGTCTAAGCCCTGTGGGGAGGGGAAGGGCACTAACCAGTCTAAGCTGGGGGAGGGGAAGGGCACTAACCAGTCTAAACTGGGGGAGGGGAAGGGCACTAACCAGTCTAAACTGGGGGAGGGGAAGGGCACTAACCAGTCTAAACTGGGGGAGGGGAAGGGCACTAACCAGTCTAAGCCCTGTGGGGAGGGGAAGGGCCCTAACCAGTCTAAGCTGGGGGAGGGGAAGGGCACTAACCAGTCTAAGCCCTGTGGGGAGGGGAAGGGCCCTAACCAGTCTAAGCCCTGTGGGGAGGGGAAGGGCACTAACCAGTCTAAGCTGGGGGAGGGGAAGGGCACTAACCAGTCTAAGCCCTGTGGGGAGGGGAAGGGCCCTAACCAGTCTAAGCCCTGTGGGGAGGGGAAGGGCACTAACCAGTCTAAGCTGGGGGAGGGGAAGGGCACTAACCAGTCTAAACTGGGGGAGGGGAAGGGCACTAACCAGTCTAAACTGGGGGAGGGGAAGGGCACTAACCAGTCTAAACTGGGGGAGGGGAAGGGCACTAACCAGTCTAAACTGGGGGAGGGGAAGGGCACTAACCAGTCTAAACTGGGGGAGGGGAAGGGCCCTAACCAGTCTAAGCCCTGTGGGGAGGGGAAGGGCACTAACCAGTCTAAACTGGGGGAGGGGAAGGGCCCTAACCAGTCTAAACTGGGGGAGGGGAAGGGCACTAACCAGTCTAAGCTGGGGGAGGGGAAGGGCACTAACCAGTCTAAGCTGGGGGAGGGGAAGGGCACTATCCAGTCTAAGCCCTGTGGGGAGGGGAAGGGCACTAACCAGTCTAAGCCCTGTGGGGAGGGGAAGGGCACTAACCAGTCTAAGCCCTGTGGGGAGGGGAAGGGCACTAACCAGTCTAAACTGGGGGAGGGGAAGGGCACTAACCAGTCTAAGCTGGGGGAGGGGAAGGGCACTAACCAGTCTAAGCCCTGTGGGGAGGGGTAGGGCACTAACCAGTCTAAGCTGGGGGAGGGGAAGGGCACTAACCAGTCTAAGCCCTGTGGGGAGGGGAAGGGCACTAACCAGTCTAAACTGGGGGAGGGGAAGGGCACTAACCAGTCTAAACTGGGGGAGGGGAAGGGCACTAACCAGTCTAAACTGGGGGAGAGGAAGGGCCCTAACCAGTCTAAACTGGGGGAGGGGAAGGGCACTAACCAGTCTAAGCTGGGGGAGGGGAAGGGCACTAACCAGTCTAAGCCCTGTGGGGAGGGGAAGGGCCCTAACCAGTCTAAACTGGGGGAGGGGAAGGGCACTAACCAGTCTAAGCTGGGGGAGGGGAAGGGCACTAACCAGTCTAAGCCCTGTGGGGAGGGGAAGGGCACTAACCAGTCTAAGCTGGGGGAGGGGAAGGGCACTAACCAGTCTAAGCCCTGTGGGGAGGGGAAGGGCACTAACCAGTCTAAGCTGGGGGAGGGGAAGGGCACTAACCAGTCTAAGCTGGGGGAGGGGAAGGGCCCTAACCAGTCTAAGCCCTGTGGGGAGGGGAAGGGCACTAACCAGTCTAAGCTGGGGGAGGGGAAGGGCACTAACCAGTCTAAGCCCTGTGGGGAGGGGAAGGGCACTAACCAGTCTAAACTGGGGGAGGGGAAGGGCACTAACCAGTCTAAACTGGGGGAGGGGAAGGGCACTAACCAGTCTAAGCCCTGTGGGGAGGGGAAGGGCACTAACCAGTCTAAGCCCTGTGGGGAGGGGAAGGGCACTAACCAGTCTAAGCTGGGGGAGGGGAAGGGCACTAACCAGTCTAAACTGGGGGAGGGGAAGGGCCCTAACCAGTCTAAACTGGGGGAGGGGAAGGGCACTAACCAGTCTAAACTGGGGGAGGGGAAGGGCCCTAACCAGTCTAAGCCCTGTGGGGAGGGGAAGGGCCCTAACCAGTCTAAGCCCTGTGGGGAGGGGAAGGGCACTAACCAGTCTAAGCTGGGGGAGGGGAAGGGCACTAACCAGTCTAAGCCCTGTGGGGAGGGGAAGGGCACTAACCAGTCTAAGCTGGGGGAGGGGAAGGGCACTAACCAGTCTAAACTGGGGGAGGGGAAGGGCACTAACCAGTCTAAACTGGGGGAGGGGAAGGGCACTAACCAGTCTAAGCTGGGGGAGGGGAAGGGCACTAACCAGTCTAAACTGGGGGAGGGGAAGGGCACTAACCAGTCTAAGCTGGGGGAGGGGAAGGTCACTAACCAGTCTAAACTGGGGGAGGGGAAGGCCACTAACCAGTCTAAGCCCTGTGGGGAGGGGAAGGGCACTAACCAGTCTAAGCTGGGGGAGGGCACTAACCAGTCTAAGCCCTGTGGGGAGGGGAAGGGCACTAACCAGTCTAAACTGGGGGAGGGGAAGGGCACTAACCAGTCTAAACTGGGGGAGGGCACTAACCAGTCTAAGCCCTGTGGGGAGGGGAAGGGCACTAACCAGTCTAAGCTGGGGGAGGGGAAGGGCACTAACCAGTCTAAGCTGGGGGAGGGGAAGGGCACTAACCAGTCTAAGCCCTGTGGGGAGGGGAAGGGCACTAACCAGTCTAAATTGGGGGGAAGGGAGGTTCCTCTAATCTATATGGAATTGTTTTAAAAAGGTCATACCAAGGATCATTTAGCTAGTTGATTTAGAATGTTTTAAGACCCTTGAAGTATAAAATAAATATATATAAAAATATATTTGATGAACATTTTTAGCACCCCTTGGAAACATTGAATAACAGATAGTCCTTACTGCTATTAGCCCATAGAAACACATTGAATAACAGATTACTGCTATTAGCCCATAGAAACACATTGAATAACAGATTACTGCTATTAGCCCATAGAAACACATTGAATAACAGATTACTGCTATTAGCCCATAGAAACACATTGAATAACAGATTACTGCTATTGGCCCATAGAAACACATTGAATAACAGATTACTGCTGTTTGCCCATAGAAACACATTGAATAACAGATTACTGCTATTAGCCCATAGAAACACATTGAATAACAGATTACTGCTATTAGCCCATAGAAACACATTGAATAACAGATTACTGCTATTGGCCCATAGAAACACATTGAATAACAGATTACTGCTATTAGCCCATAGAAACACATTGAATAACAGATTACTGCTATTAGCCCATAGAAACACATTGAATAACAGATTACTGCTATTAGCCCATCAGATTACTGCTATTAGCCCATAGATCATTCCTTTGATGATACAGCAGTAACAATACAAGCATATAACATCTACAGAAAAGACAGGAATGCTGTACATGTTGAGAGCCATATTCCTACAAATCTCATGTTAAATGTTGTTGGAAGTGTTGTGGTTGCAAGTTCACCTGCCTCAATATAAAACCTCTTCTATTGGGGTGTTGCTACAGACCAGAGTGGATACCAATAGTTTTGGATGTGACATCCAAAAAGCGGACAATAATTTCAGGTCCGGTACCATCGTTGGGCCGCAGGTGGGAAAGATTCAACAGGCTACTGGCATTACACACCTGGCTAAAATATTACAGTAGTTCTGTTGGAATAACTTTTATAGATAACTTTGACACCTTCTGGAAACAGAAGATGCTCTACAGGAATGACGGAGTCCATCCGAATCCTCTTGGCTCCTGGACTCTGTCTGTCTATGCACTTCAAGGCTCCGTTGAGACGATGACTTATCAATAATCCAAGTCCAGCTCAGATAATCCCTACCATTGTATTACTGAAGTTGTTGTAGTGCTGCAGCGAAATGTACATTATCCCAGGGGTGTTGGCAGTCACAGCGTAAGTAATCTAATTTATTTCCCTCTAGATAATGTGTGAAATGCTTGTTAAACGTATGTGATGTCAACAAAGAGGTATGTTTTCTGGGTGACCTAAATATCGACTGTCCTTCATCAAGCTGAAGAAAAAGATTCAAACCTTTTATTATTAAGGATCATACCCTTTTTTCCCCCCAATTTTCTCCTAAAATGACATACCCAAATCTAACTTCCTGTAGCTCAGGACCTGAAGCAAGGATATGCATGTTCTTGGTACCATTTGAAAGGAAACACTTTGAAGTTTGTAGAAATGTGAAATGAATGTAGGAGAATATAACACATTAGATCTGGTCAAAGATAATACAAACCACAAAACATGTGTTTTCTTTGAAATACAATTCATTTAGATGTTGTCCACAAGATGGCAGCAGTGTGTGTGCAAAGTTTGCAAACTGATCTATTGAAGAATTTTCATCACTACACAATATTTTGTGTCATGTCAGCCCAAATGTGCTGAATTGGTCAATTTATACATTTTCAAGTACATAACTATAGATAACATACAAAAATGATATGGTAATACAGCATTTAAGTTTACACACTCCCATGGCCTTCCCTGTGGCTCAGTTGGTAGAGCATGGTGTGTGCAATGCCAGGGTTGGGGGTTTGATTCCCATGGGGGGCCAGTACAAAAAAAAAAACTGTATGAAATGAAATGTATGTATTCACTACTGTAAGTTGCTCTGGGTAAGAGTGTCTGCTAAATGACTAAAATGAAATGTAAATATATACTGACTTTCACACATCTTGATGGCCGGGCAGGTTTGGTGTGGAGACAGCAGTGGGATCAAACTGTAGACCCCAGATCCAACCTTTGAATATAAAATTGGATTTTATCAAACAAAACTACGCTACATTTTATCTCCGGGACCCTCAGGATGACAAATCAAAGCAAGATTACTGAATGTAAGTACAATATTTACCTTCAGATGTGAATGTATCAAACCAGTTGCTGTGATAAAAGTGTTTTGTTGTTTTGCACTATCCTCAAACAATAGCATGGTATTTTTTAGCTGTAATGGCTATTGTAAATTGGACACTGCAGTTAGATTAACAAGAATTTAGATAGACATATGTAGGAAAGCCAAAGATCCAAAGGCTGGGCCTAATATAGTGTATAAAAGGTCATACAATAAGTTTTGTAGTGATTCCTATGTTGATGATGTAAAGGATGTTTGCTGGTCTGTGGTGTGTAATGAGGAGCAACCAGACACTACACTTGACACATTTATGAAATTGCTTATTCCAGTTATTACACTGAACAAAAATATAAACGCAACATGTAAAGTGTTGGTCCCAGGTTTTATGAGCTGAAATAAGAAACTTTCCATAAGCACAAAAAGCTTTATTGCTCTGACATTTTGTCGACCAATTTGTTTACATCCCTGTTAGTGAGCATTTCTCCTTTGGCAAGATAATCCATCCACCTGACAGGTGTGGCATATCAAGAAGCTGTTTAAACAGCATGATCATTACACAGGTGCACCTTGTGCTGGAGACAATAAAAGGCCACTATAAAATGTGCAGTTTTGTGTCACAACACAATACCACAGATGTCTCAAGTTTTGAGGGAGCGTGTAATTGGCATGCTGACTGCAGGAATGTCCACCAGAGCGGTTGCCAGAGAATTTAATGTTTATTTCTCTACCATAAGCCGCCTCCAACGTCATTTTAGAACATTTGGCAGTATGTCCAACCGTGATGAGATTTTGAGGTCCATTGTTGTGTAATTAATCTACCGTCATCACCAAGTTTCAGCACGGACCCATGTCGCAAGGATCGATCTGTACACAATTCCTGGAAGCTGAAAATGTCCCAGTTCTTCCATGGCCTGCATACTCACCAGACATGTCACCCGCTGAGCATGTTTGGGATGCTCTGGATCAATGTATATGACAGCATGTATCATATAGAGTTGATCCGGTTGTTGAGTGTGGCCTGTGGAATGTTGTCCCACTCTTTAATGGCTGTGCAAAGTCTCTGGATATTGGCGAGAACTGGAACATTGTTTTTAGATAATAATAGAGAGATGCAACAGCATGGGGGGGGGGGGTGGTGCAAACAGTCTTGCCATTTGATTCGTTGTTCAGGAGTCTTAGACCACTACCGCTGCTTGCCGTGCGGTAGGAGAGAGAACTAGGGTGGCTGGAGTCTTTGACAATTTTTAGGGCCTTCCTCTGTAGAGCCTTGCGGTTCAGAGGCTGAGCAGTTGCCATACCAAGCAGTGATGCAACCCGTCAGGATACTCTCGACGGTGCAGCTGTAAACCCTTTTGAGGATCTGAGGACCCATGCCAAATCTTTTCAGTCTCCTGAGGGGGGGGGGGAATAGGTTTTGTCGTGCCCTCTTCACGACTGTCTTGATGTGCTTGGATCATGTTAGTTTGTTGGTGATGTGGACGCCAAGGAACTTGAAGCTCTCAACCTGCTCCACTACAACCACGTTGATTAGAATGGGGGCGTGCTCGGTCCTCCTTTTCCAGTAGTCATTCGGAAACATAATGTTAACTTTCACTGCAATGCGGACGACACACAGCTGTACATTTCAATGAAACATGGTGAAGCCCCAAAATAGCCCTCGCTAGAAGCCTGTGTTTCAGACATAAAGAAGTGGATGGCTGTAAACGTTCTACTTTTAAACTCAGACAAAACAGAGATGCTTGTTCTAGGTCCCAAGAAACAAAGAGATCTTCTGTTGGATCTGACAATTCATCTTGATGGTTGTACAGTCGTCTCAAATAAAACTGTGAAGGACCTCGGCGTTACTCTGGACCCTGATCTCTCTTTTGAAGAACATATCAAGACTGTTTCAAGGACAGCTTTTTTCCATCTACTTAACATTGCAAAAATCTGAAACTTTCTGTCCAAAAATGATGCAGAAAAATGTATCCATGCTTTTGTCACATCTAGATTAGACTGCTGCAATGCTCTACTTTCCGGCTACCCGGATAAAGCACTAGATAAACTTCAGTTAGTAATAAACACGGCTGCTAGAATCTTGACTAGAACCAAAAAATGTATCATATTACTCCAGTGCTAACCTCTCTACACTGTCTTCCTGTTAAGGCTAGGGCTGATTTCAAGGTTTTACTGCTAACCTACAAAGCATTGCATGGGCTTGCTCCTACCGATCTTTCCAATTTGGTCCTGCCGTACATACCTACACGTACGCTACGATCACAAGACGCAGGCCTCCTTACTGTCCCTAGAATTTCTAAGCAAACAGCTGGAGGCAGGGCTTTCTCCTATAGAGCTCCATTTTTATGGAATAGTCTGCCTACCCATGTGAGAGACACAGACTCGGTCTCAACCTTTAAGTCTTTACTGAAGACTCATCTCTTCAGTAGGTCATATGATTCAGTGTAGTCTGGCCCAGGAGTGTGAAGGTGAACGGAAAGGCTCTGGAGCAACGAACCGCCCTTGCTGTCTCTGCCTGGCCGGTTCCCCTCTCTCCACTGGGATTCTCTTCCTCTAACCCTATTACAGGGGCTGAGTCACTGGCTTACTGGTGCTCTTCCATGCCGTCCCTAGGAGGAGTGCGTCACTTGAGTGAGTCACTGATGTGATTTTCCTGTCCGGGTTGGCATCCCCCTCGGGTTCATGCCGTGGGGGAAATCTTTGTGGGCTATACTCAGCCTTGTCTCAAGGTAGTAAGTTGGTGGTTGAAGATATCCCTCTAGTGATGTGGGGGCTGTGCTTTGGCAAAGTGGGTGGGGTTATATCCTGCCTGTTTGGCCCTGTCTGCGGGTATCACCGGACGGGGCCACAGTGTCTCCCGACCCCTCCTGTCTCAGCCTCCAGTATTTATGCTGCAGTAGTTTATGTGTCGGGGGGCTAGGGTCAGTCTGTTATATCTGGAGTATTTCTCCTGTCTTATCCTGTGTCCTGTGTGAATTTAAGTTTGCTCCCTCTAATTCTCTCCCTCTCCCTCTCCCTCCCCTCCTGGAGGACCTGAGCCTAGGACCATGCCTCAGGGATACCTGGCCTGATGACTCCTTGCTGTCCCCAGTCCACCTGGTTGTGCTGCTGCTCCAGTTTCAACTGTTCTGCCTGCGGCTATGGAACCCTGACCTGTTCACCGGACGTGCTATCTGTCCCAGACCTGCTGTTTTCAACTCTCTAGAGACAGCAGGAGCGGTAGAGATACTCTGAATGATCAGCTATGAAAAGCCAACTGACATTTACTGAGGTGCTGACCTGTTTCACCCTCGACAACCACTGTGATTATTATTATTTGACCATGCTGGTCATCTATGAACATTTGAACATCTTGGCCATGTTCTGTTATAATCTCCACTCGGCACAGCCAGAAGAGGACTGGCCACCCCTCATAGCCTGGTTCCTCTCTAGGTTTCTTCCTAGGTTCTGGCCTTTCTAGGGAGTTTTTCCTAGCCACCGTGCTTCTACACCTGCATTGCTTGCTGTTTGGGGTTTTAGGCTGGGTTTCTGTACAGCACTTTGAGATATCAGCTGATGTAAGAAGGGCTATATAAATACATTTGATTTGATTGACATACAAATGATAAGACACACACTCTACACACACGTACACATGTTGGTCTGAGGTAAAACACTAAATGTATTGTAGTTATGTGGTCTGAGGTAACACACTAAATGTATTGTAGATATGTGGTCTGACGTAAAACACTAAATGTATTGTAGATATGTGGTCTGACGTAAAACACTAAATGTATTGTAGATATGAGGTAACACACTAAATGTATTGTAGATATGTGGTAGTAGTGGTCTGAGGTAACACACTAAATGTATTGTAGATATGTGGTCTGAGCTAAAACACTAAATGTATTGTAGATATGTGGTCTGACGTAAAACACTAAATGTATTGTAGATATGAGGTAACACACTAAATGTATTGTAGATATGTGGTAGTAGTGGTCTGAGGTAAAACACTAAATGTATTGTAGATATGAGGTCTGAGGTAACACACTAAATGTATTGTAGATATGTGATGGTAGAGGTCTGAGGTAAAACACTAAATGTATTGTAGATATGTGGTCTGAGGTAACACACTAAATGTATTGTAGATATGTGGTCTGAGGTAACACACTAAATGTATTATAGATATGTGGTAGTAGTGGTCTGAGGTAAAACACTAAATGTATTGTAGATATGTGGTCTGAGGTAACTCACTAAATGTATTGTAGATATGTGGTAGTAGTGGTCTGAGGTAAAACACTAAATGTATTGTAGATATGTGGTAGTAGTGGTCTGAGGTAACACACTAAATGTATTGTAGATATGAGGTCTGAGGTAAAACAGTAAATGTATTGTAGATATGTGGTCTGAGGTAACACACTAAATGTATTGTAGATATGTGGTAGTAGTGGTCTGAGGTAAAACACTAAATGTATTGTAGATATGTGGTAGTAGTGGTCTGAGGTAAAACACTAAATGTATTGTAGATATGTGGTAGTAGTGGTCTGAGGTAACACACTAAATGTATTGTAGATATGAGGTCTGAGGTAAAACACTAAATGTATTGTAGATATGTGGTCTGAGGTAACACACTAAATGTATTGTAGATATGTGGTCTGTGGTAACACACTAAATGTATTGTAGATATGTGGTCTGAGGTAACACACTAAATGTATTGTAGATATGTGGTAGTAGTGGTCTGAGGTAACACACTAAATGTATTGTAGATATGTGGTAGTAGTGGTCTGAGATAATACACTAAATGTATTGTAGATATGTGGTCTGAGGTAACACACTAAATGTATTGTAGATATGTGGTCTGAGGTAACACACTAAATGTATTGTAGATATGTGGTAGTAGAGGTCTGAGGTAACACACTAAATGTATTGTAAAAAGTGTTATGAAATGCAATGTCATGTTATATTATTTGATGTATATAACTTCCTTAATGTTTCTGGTCCCCAGGGTTTCCTTTATAAATACAAATTCTTGTATTAATCAAATCTTCGCTAATGATGCAGAGTTTTGCTCATAAAGCAATGCCATTTTCCGTTGGCAGTAGTCACCGTACATGGTGACAATAACAAAGAAGAGCCAAAGGTTTGTAACTTATAATTCATAGATCATACAAAGTGTTTTCTCAGGACTCTTGTTGAAGATGTAAAACGTGTATGTTGATTTGATGTGTATGAGGAAGTGAATCTAGACGCAGCACTGGAAAATTCTAAAATTATTCTTGACAATTGTTGACAAGCATGCACCTGTTAAGAAACTTAACTCAAATCAAATTTTATTGGTCACATACACATATTTAGCAGATGTTATTGCGGGTGTAGTGAAATGCTTGTGTTTCTAGCTCCAACAGTGCAGTAATATCTAACAATTCACAACAATACACACAAATCTAAAAGTAAAATAATGGAATATTTAAATATTAGGATGAGCAATGTCGGAGTGGTATTGACTAAAATACAGTAGAATAGAAAACAGTATGTACATACGAGACGATTAAAGCAGTATGTAAACTTTATTAAAGTACTAGTGTTTGTAACGTCCGTCTGAAGGAGTAGACCGAGGTTTAATGCTCATCATGTATTTATTTTGATCTTAACACTGAAACAAAGAAACCAATAACGACCAGCCAAACAGTTCTGTCAGGTATGTAATACAAAACAGAAATTAACCACCCACCAAAACACAACGAGAAAACCCCTACATAAATATGGACTCTAATCAGAGGCAATGAGATTCAGCTGCCTCCAATTAGAGATCAACCCCAAACAATTCCAACATAGAAACAGAAAAAATAGATATTTAAACATAGAAATTTGAATTTCAAGAAGTTTAACCTCTATGGGCTAGGTGGGACGCAAGCGTCCCACCCGTGGTGCACTCCATCAACAGCAGGTGCATTTCAAGAGCGGCAAATTTGAATCCAAATAAATGTCAAAATTCAAATTTTTCAAACATACAACTATTTTACACCCTTTGAAAGATAAACATCTCCTTAATCTAACCACGTTTTACGATTTCAAAAAGGTTTTACGGCGAAAGCATAAATTTAGAGTATGTTAGGACAGTACATTTACAAGAGTTGTGTGTAATGTTTTGTCAATTCAAAGACAGGGTCACCAAAACCATAAATCCAGCTAAAATGATGCACTAACCTTTTACAATCTCCATCAGATGACACTCCTAGGACATTATGTTAGACAATGCATGCATTTTTAGTTCTATCAAGTTCATATTTATATCCAAAAACAGCGTTTTACTATGGCATTGATGTTGAGGAAATCGTTTCCCTCCAATAACCGGCAGTCAAGTCAGCGCCACAAATTAAATAATTAAAATTAGAAAACATTGGTAAAATATTATATTGTCATTTAAAGAATTATAGATTTACATCTCTTGAACGCAATCAACTTGCCAGATTTAAAAATAACCTTACTGGGAAATCACACTTTGCAATAATCTGAGCACTGCGCCCAGAAAAATACGCGTTGCGATACAGACTAGACGTCATGTTGGGGAGATCTAAAATCGAAAATACTATGTAAATAATCCATTACCTTTGATTCTCTTCATCAGATGTCACTTCCAGGTATCACAGGTCCATAACGAATGTAGTTTTGTTCAAAAAAGCTCATCATTTATGTCCAAAAATCTCCGTCTTGTTAGCACATGATCTAAGCCCGCCGGACTTCACTTCATGAACGAGGGGAAAAAATATATTTACGTTCGTTCAAACATGTCAAACGTTGTATAGCATAAATCATTAGGGCCTTTTTTAACCAGAACATGAATAATATTCAAGGTGGACGAATGCATTCTCTTTTATAACGTATTGGAACGAGGGTACCCAACATGAACTCGCGCGCCAGGTGTCTAATGGGCCATCATCGTTCCATGGCTCTTGTTCGGTCAGATTTCCCTCCAGAAGACTCAAAACACTTTGTAAAGGCTGGTGACATCTAGTGGAAGCAATAGCAAGTGCCAAAATATTCCTCAGCCCCTGTGTTTTTCAATGGCATAGGTTTAAAGGTAATACAACACATCAGGTATCCACTTCCTGTCAGAAAATGTCTCAGGGTTTTGCCTGCCAAATGAGTTCTGTTATACTCACAGACACCATTCAAACAGTTTTAGAAACTTTAGAGTGTTTTCTATCCATATATAATAAGTATATGCATATTCTAGTTACTGGGTAGGATTAGTAACCAGATTAAATCGGGTACATTTTTTTATCCAGCCGTGCAAATACTGCCCCCTAGCCCCAACAGGTTAAGCTGTCTATTAATCATTGTTTTTGAAACCAGTGGACAGACAGTGAAAAATGCACTCTTGCAACAGCTGCATAGTGCAGATCCCAGCCTAGGGAATGAAAGTGCAGCTTTCATTGCTCAATCTAATTCATGCTGATATATAGGAAAATAGACCTAATGGAAACATTTTCAAACTCGCACACTTGATAGTCTTAAAGAGCCAATCTGTTGTTGCTACATCTATTTTTGGATTTCTAAATGATTTAGACATACCAGCCAACAGTTTAGACTCACCTACTACTTTATTTTTACTATTGTAAATTAATAATAGTGAAGACATTAAAACTATGTTGAAATTAACGAAATGTTGTGACTAAACTTAACAAAAAGAAGATGAAACTAACCTGAACAAAAAATATAAATGCAACAATTTCTAAGATTTTACTAAGAGTTACAGTTCATATAAGGAAATCAGTCAATTTGAAATAAATTCATTAGGCCCTAATCTATTGATTTCACATGACTGGGCAGGGGCGCAGCCATGGGGAGCCAGGCCCAGCCAATCAGAATTAGTTTTTCACCACAAAAGGGTTTTATTACAGACAAAAATACTCCTCAGCACCCCCTCAGACGATCCTACAGGTGAAGGAGCCGGATGTGGAGGTCCTGGGTTGGCGTGGTTACACGTGGTCTACGGTTGTGCGGCCGGTTGGACGCACTGCCAAATTCTCTAAAACAATGTTGGAGGCGGCTTATGGTAAAGAAATAAACATTAAATTCTCTGGCAACAGCTCTGGTAGACATTCCTGCAGTCAGCATGCCAATTGCACGCTCCCTCAAAACTTGAGACATCTGTGGTATTGTGTTGTGACACAAAACTGCACATTTTAGAGTGGCATTTTATTGCCCCCAGCACAAGGTGCACCTATGTAATGATCGTGCTATTTAATCAGCTTTTTGATATGCCACACCTGTCAGGTGGATGGATTATCTTGGAAAAGGAGAAATGCTCACAATGCAACAACATTTGAGAGAAATTAGATTCTTGTGTGTATGAAACATTTCTGGGATCTTTTTATTTCAGCTCGGGGCAGAGATCGGGGTGCCTTGTGAGAATTTGTTTGCAAGTGGGTAACCCGCCTCTATCATCCGTTCCATTGGCCAACGTGCAATCACTGGAGAATAAACTGGATGAGCTCCGTTTGAGCATATCCCTACCAACGGGACATTAAATACTGTAATATCTTAATGTTTCACCGAGTCGTGGCTGAACGACGACGCGGATAAAATACAGTTGGCTGGGTTTTCCGTGCGTCGGCAGGACAGAACAGCTACGTCCGGTAAGACAAGGGGTGGTGGTGTGATGTCTAATATTAAGGAAGTCTCGAGGTATTGCTCGCCTGAGGTAGAGTACCTCATGATAAGCTGTAGACCACACTACCTACCAAGAGAGTTCTCATCTATATTATTCCTAGCCGTCTATTTACCACCACAAACCGATGCTGGCACTAAGACAACACTCAATGAGCTGTATAAAGCCATAAGCACACAGGAAAACGCTCATCCAGAGGCGGCGCTCCTAGTGGCCGGGGACTTTAATGCAGGGAAACTTAAAATCCGTTTTACCAAATTTATACCAGCATGCCACATGTGCAACCCGAGGAAAAAAAAACTCTAGACCACCTTTACTCCACACACACAATGACTGTACGTACATATCCCAACCAGAAGCCATGGATTACAGGCAACATCCACATCGAGCTAAAGGCTAGAGCTGCCGTTTTCAAGGAGCGGGACACAAATCCAGACGCTTATAAGAAATCCCGCTATGCCCTCAGATGAACCATCAAACATGCAAAGTGTCAATACAGGACTACTACACTTGCTCTGATGCTCGTCAGATGTGGCAAGGCTTGCAAACTATTACGGACTACAAAGGGGAAACCCAGCCGTGAGCTGCCCAGTAATGCGAATCCACCAAAAGGGCTAAATGCCTTTTATGCTCGCTTCGAGGCAAGCAACACTGAAGCACGCCAGAGAGCACAAGCTATTCCAGACAACTGTGTGATCACGCACTCCATAGCCGATATGAGCACGACCTTTAAACAGGTCAATATTCACAAAGCCGCTGGGCCAGATGGATTACCAGGACGTGTACTCAAAGCACTGACCAACTGGCAAGTGTCTTCACTGACATTTTCAACCTCTCCCTGACTGACTCTGTAATTCCTACATATTTCAATCAACATTCACAAGGCCTCGGGGCAGATTATCAGGACGTGTACTCAGAGCATGCACGGACCAACTGGCAAGTGTTTTCACTGAAAAGTAAGGAACTTGTATGTCGGCCCTGCATTAAAGAACATAAATGGTTAAAGAAAAGTGGGGATACATAAAAACATATACCAATTTCATTTAAGGAACCAAAAAACTGACAGCTGTGCCATATAAACTGCAAAATAGTTGGGAAGATATTTTCGATGTGCCCATTCCATGGCACATGGTTTATGAACTGATAGGCAAAACAACGCCGGATTCAAAACTTCACATTTTTCTATTTAAATTACTATACAAAATTCTTGCAACCAACAGAATGTTATATATATGGGGGATACAATCTTCCCAGCTCTGCAGATTCTGCTGTGAGGAGGCAGAGTCATTAGATAATTTGTTTTGGTATTGTCCATATGTAGCTCGTTTTTGGTAACAGGTCCAGGAATGGTGTCACGTCCTGGCCAGTATAAGGTTAATTGTTTTTTGTAGTTTGGTCAGGGCGTGGCAGAGGGTATTTGTTTTATGTGGTTCGGGGTGGTGTGTTTGTGTAAAGGGTGTTTGATTTAGTATTTCCGGGTTTTGGTTTATGTTTAGTTAATTCTATGGTTAGTCTAGTGTGTGTGTTTCTATGTTTGGTTAATTGGGGTTGGGACTCTCAGTTGAAGGCAGGTGTTGTCTATCTGCCTTTGATTGAGAGTCCCATATATTAGGGTGTGTTTGTGTGTGTGGGTGATTATTCTGGCCTTGTGCCGTACCAGACTGGTTTTTGTCGATTGTTCGTTCTTTGTTATTTTGGTGGTCATTTTTGAAGATAATTAAAAATCAAGATGAGCATTCACGTACCTGCTGCGTTTTGGTCCTCCATTTCCGACGACAAGCGTGACAAATGGCTGAACATTTACCTAGAACTAACGCTGCAGATAGCAATACTGGGTGATTTGAAAAGCCATAGTCAATCAATCAATAATATAATAATTATTTTAGCAAAAATGTTTATTTTTTTATTCACAATCTGTAGAAGCTATGAGAATAGAAAGGTTCAGTACTTTTGTGAAGCATCACTGCACAGTGGAAAAAATGTATGGCAAATAGAAATCCAAAATGGGTGGTGTTGAGAGATTGATGGGAGGGGTTGAATAGAGCTGAAGGGTGGGACTAATAACAAGATAAACAATGTAAAACATACGAGGGTCTGTAAAATGTATATAGGTTCAGAACTTTTGTGAAATAGCACAGTTACAAATAGAAATCAAACTGGATGGACATCAGAAATAGAGGAAGGACTAAAAACAAACAAAATATAACTATTGTAAAATAGATTGTGTCTGTAAAATGTGTATAAGATGTATAAACTGAAGGTAGAAGCCTAAGTGTTATTGTTTATTAGTTTACTCCAATTGGGGGAAAGTTGGTAGGGTTTGGGGAATAATTAAGGTATATTCTTAAATAAGTATGCATGTCTATATAGGCATGTGCATATATATATGTATATGTGTATATGTGTATGTATATATGTGTGTATGTATATATGTGTATGTATATATGTGTATGTATATATGTGTATGTATGTCTATATAGGTATGTGTATGTGTATATGTGTATGTATATATGTGTATATATATGTCTATGTATATATGTGCATGTATATATGTGTATGTATATATGTCTATGTATATATGTGTATGTATATATGTGTATATATATATATGTCTATGTATATATGTGTATGTATATATGTCTATGTATATATGTGCATGTATATATGTGTATGTATATATGTCTATGTATATATGTGCATGTATATATGTGTATGTATATAGATATATATATATTTACCAAAAAAAACATATTGGGCTTGGAAATGATACAGACAGTTACATTGATGGAAGCAACAATCTATCTGCAATATTAAGCTGATCGACCCCTAAAATATAAAAAATAAATAATAATAAAAACATTTTAAATTACATTTCTTCACTGACATTTTCAACCTCTCCCTGACCCAGTCTGTAATACCTGATTCAAGCAGACCACCATCGTCCCTGTGCCCAAGAAGGTAAGCTGCCTAAATGACTTCCGCCCCATAAAACTCACATCGGTAGCCATGAAGTGCTTTGAAAGGCTGGTCATGGCTCACATCCACCACATTACCCCAGAAACACTAAACACACTCCAATTCGCATACCGCCCCAATAGATCCACAGATGGACGCAATCTCAATCGCACTCCACACTGCCCTTTCTCACCTGGAGAATGCTGTTCATTGACTACAGCTCAGCATTCAACACCATAGTGCCCTCAAAGCTCATCACTAAGCTAAGGACCCTGGGACTAAACACCTCCCTCTGCAACTGGATCCTGGACTTCCTGACGGGCCGCCCCCTGTTGGTAAGGGTAGGCAACAACACATCTGCCTCAACACGGGGAGCCCTGAGGGGTTCGTGCTCAGCCCCCGACTGCATGGCCAGGCACGACTCCAACACCATCATTAAGTTTGCCGACGACACAACAGTGGTAGGTCTGATCACCGACAACGATGAGGCAGCCTATAGGGAGGAGGTCAGAGACCTGGCAGTTTGGTGACAGGACAACAACCTCTCCCCTCAACGTCAGCAAGACATAGGAGATGATTGTGGACGACAGGAAAAAGAGGGCCGAACACGCTATAAAATGAAAGAGAAGGATACTGTTTTAAATTTGATCAAAATAGTGAAGGAGAGGTGAAAAAACTGTTGTTATCCATCAATAATGATGAGCCACCAGACTGTATTACCATATAGACATCCTAGATGGTAAACTATAGAGAATGGTAGCAGACTGTATTACCATATAGACAACCTAGATGATAAACTATTGGAGAATGGTAGCAGACTGTATTACCACCAGGTATAGACAACCTAGATGGTAAACTATTGGAGAATGGTAGCAGACTGTATTAACACCAACAGCCCAATCCGTTTACTGGCTCTATCAACAGCCCAATCCATTTACTGGCTCTATCAACAGTCCAATCCATTTACTGGCTCTATCAACAGCCCAATCCATTTACTGGCTCTATCAACAGCCCAATCCGTTTACTGGCTCTATCAACAGCCCAATCCATTTACTGGCTCTATCAACAGCCCAATCCATTTACTGGCTCTATCAACAGCCCAATCCATTTACTGGCTCTATCAACAGCCCAATCCATTTACTGGCTCTATCAACAGCCCAATCCATTTACTGGCTCTATCAACAGCCCAATCCGTTTACTGGCTCTATCAACAGCCCAATCCATTTACTGGCTCTATCAACAGCCCAATCCATTTACTGGCTCTATCAACAGCCCAATCCGTTTACTGGCTCTATCAACAGCCCAATCCGTTTACTGGCTCTATCAACAGCCCAATCCGTTTACTGGCTCTATCAACAGCCCAATCCGTTTACTGGCTCTATCAACAGCCCAATCCGTTTACTGGCTCTATCAACAGCCCAATCCGTTTACTGGCTCTATCAACAGCCCAATCCGTTTACTGGCTCTATCAACAGCCCAATCCATTTACTGGCTCTATCAACAGCCCAATCCATTTACTGGCTCTATCAACAGCCCAATCCATTTACTGGCTCTATCAACAGCCCAATCCGTTTACTGGCTCTATCAACAGCCCAATCCATTTACTGGCTCTATCAACAGCCCAATCCATTTACTGGCTCTATCAACAGCCCAATCCATTTACTGGCTCTATCAACAGCCCAATCCATTTACTGGCTCTATCAACAGCCCAATCCGTTTACTGGCTCTATCAACAGCCCAATCCGTTTACTGGCTCTATCAACAGCCCAATCCGTTTACTGGCTCTATCAACAGCCCAATCCGTTTACTGGCTCTATCAACAGCCCAATCCATTTACTGGCTCTATCAACAGCCCAATCCATTTACTGGCTCTATCAACAGCCCAATCCATTTACTGGCTCTATCAACAGCCCAATCCGTTTACTGGCTCTATCAACAGCCCAATCCGTTTACTGGCTCTATCAACAGCCCAATCCATTTACTGGCTCTATCAACAGCCCAATCCGTTTACTGGCTCTATCAACAGCCCAATCCGTTTACTGGCTCTATCAACAGCCCAATCCGTTTACTGGCTCTATCAACAGCCCAATCCGTTTACTGGCTCTATCAACAGCCCAATCCGTTTACTGGCTCTATCAACAGCCCAATCCGTTTACTGGCTCTATCAACAGCCCAATCCGTTTACTGGCTCTATCAACAGCCCAATCCATTTACTGGCTCTATCAACAGCCCAATCCATTTACTGGCTCTATCAACAGCCCAATCCGTTTACTGGCTCTATCAACAGCCCAATCCATTTACTGGCTCTATCAACAGCCCAATCCATTTACTGGCTCTATCAACAGCCCAATCCATTTACTGGCTCTATCAACAGCCCAATCCGTTTACTGGCTCTATCAACAGCCCAATCCGTTTACTGGCTCTATCAACAGCCCAATCCATTTACTGGCTCTATCAACAGCCCAATCCGTTTACTGGCTCTATCAACAGCCCAATCCGTTTACTGGCTCTATCAACAGCCCAATCCGTTTACTGGCTCTATCAACAGCCCAATCCGTTTACTGGCTCTATCAACAGCCCAATCCGTTTACTGGCTCTATCAACAGCCCAATCCGTTTACTGGCTCTATCAACAGCCCAATCCGTTTACTGGCTCTATCAACAGCCCAATCCGTTTACTGGCTCTATCAACAGCCCAAATCATTTGCTGCCTGGTTTTAGTGAACTGACGGAGATAATTGTGTTTGACCAAATGTAATGCTAGCTTTTAAAGAACAAGTTCAATACTGACTTTCAGCATATAGAGATGCACAACTATTTGATGTGTACCAGACCAAACGAATCCCAGACATCAGATGCTTCCCAAATGGCACCATGTTCCCCATATGGCTCCAGTAAAAAATAGTGCACTACAGAAGAAATTGAAAAGTGTGTAATGTGGGACACAAACATTCTGACAGTGTTGTATGTGATTAGCTGTGTGTGTGTGTGTGCATGTGATTAGCTGGGCAGTGGGTGTGTGTGGGAGTGTGTGTGTGTGTGTGTGTGGGTGTGTGTGTGTGTGTGGGTGTGTGTGTGTGTGTGTGTGTGTGTGTGTGTGTGTGTGTGTGTGTGCTGTGTCTGTGTGTGTGTGTGTGTGTGTGTGTGTGTGTGTGTGTGTGTGTGTGTGTGTGTGTGTGTGTGTGTGTGTGTGTGTATTACAGAGCAAGACAGGGAGACTGGCCACAGAGATTGTTGTGGTTATGATGACATCAGACTGATTGTCTGCTACTTTAAATGGCTTCCTTGACTGGCTGCCATCTTATTCTTTCCTACTGGGTTCCCCCCCCCCCCCCCCCCTCTCTCTCTGTCTCCTTCTCTGTCTGTCTCTCCCCCCCCCCCTCTCTCTGTCTCCTTCTCTGTCTGTCTCTCCCCCTCCCCTCTCTGTCTCTCTCTCCCCCTCCCCTCTCTCTCTCTCTCTCCCTCTCAGCCTCCTGTCTTCACCAATCAGCCCCTCTCCCTTTCAGCCCCCTCTCTTCACCAATCAGCCCCTCTTCCTCTAAGCCCCCTGTCTTCACCAATCAGCCACTGTCTTCTCAGCCCCCTTGTCTTCTCCAATCAGCCCCTCCCCATTTCTGCCCCCTCTCTTCTCCAATCAGCCCCTCTCCATTTCTGCCCCCTCTCTTCTCCAATCAGCCCCTCTCCCTCTCAGCCTGTCTTCTCCAATCAGCCCATCTCCCTCTCAGCCTGTCTTTTCCAATCGGCCCCTCTCCCTCGCAGCCCCCTCTCCTCCAATCATCCCGTCTCCATCTCAGCCCCCTGTCTTCTCAAATCAGCCCCTCTCTCAGCCCCCTGTCTTCTCCAATCAGCCCCTCTCCCTCTCAGCCTGTCTTCACCCATCAGACCCTCTCTCAGCCCCTTGTCTTCTCCAATCAGCCCCTCTCCCTCTCAGCCTGTCTTCTCCATTCAGCCCCTCTCCCTCTCAGCCCCCTATCTTCACCAATCAGCCCCTCTCTCAGCCCCCTCTCTTCTCCAATCAGCCCCTTTCTCAGCCCCCTGTCTTCACCAATCAGCCCCCTCTATCAGCCCCCTGTCTTCACCAATCAGCCCCTCTCTCAGCCCCCTGTCTTCTCCATTCAGCCCCTCTTCCTCTCAGCCTGTCTTCTCCAATCAGCCCCTCTCTCAGCCCCCTGTCTTCTCCAATCAGCCCCTCTCCCTCTCAGCCTGTCTTCTCCAATCAGCCTCTCTCAGCCCCCTGTCTTCTCCAATCAGCCCCTCTCCCTCTCAGCCTGTCTTCTCCAATCAGCCCCTCTCCCTCTCAGCCTGTCTTCACCAATCAGCCGCTCTCTCAGCCCCCTGTCTTCTCCAATCAGCCCCTCTCCGTCTCAGCCTGTCTTCTCCAATCAGCCCCTCTCTCAGCCCCCCTCACTTCTCCAATCAGCCCCTCTCTCTCTCTGCGCCTTCTCTCTCCAGTCAGCCCCTCTCTCAGCCCCCCTGTCTTCTCTAATCAGCCCCTCCCCCGCTTCAGCCTGTCTTCTCCAATCAGCCCCTCTCTCAGCCCCCTGTCTTCTCCAATCTGCCCCTCTCTCAGCCCCCTCTCTTCACCAATCAGCCCCTCTCCCTCTCAGCCCCTCTCTTCTCCAATCAGCCCCTCTCTCAGCCCTCAATGTTTTCAAATCAGCCCCTCTCTCTTAGCCTGTCTTATTTTTCAATCAGCCGTTCTCTCCTTCTCTCTCTCTCTCTGGATATAAACCAGACTTGGTACCACACCTAACAGAACTGTGAATGTGTGTGTGTGTGTGTGTGTGTGTGTGTGTGTGTGTGTGTGTGTGTGTGTGTGTGTGTGTGTGTGTGTGTGTGTGTGTGTGTGTGTGTGTGTGTGTGTGTGTGTGTGTGTGTGTGTGTGTGTGTGTGTGTGTGTGACCTACACGAGGAGAACACTCGCCAGACCAGAGGATATTAGAGTAAACGTGATGTCGCAGAGGAAGATGTAGGATTCATAACTCAAACAGGTCATAACTCATCTCGACACTGTTTTGTCAGAAACAAGAA